>NC_091950.1:270173958-270496458 GCF_031021105.1 Erythrolamprus reginae | reverse complement strand
TATTGCCGCTTCCAAGCTCCCCACGCGCCCTTCGCCTCGCCGCGGCGCCACCACCTCTTCCCCGGCTTGGCAAAGCGAAGGACGGCGCTGGTCCGAAGCGAGCCGAGCGGGCGGCGGCTTGCAGTGAAGGCGCTCGTCCCAGCAACCGAGTCCTGCCGAGGCTCGGCTGCAAGTGGCCAGCGAGGCCGACCAGCTCCGAGGCGAGCGGCTGGAGCTGCGCCCTCCTTCGCCCGCCTCCTTTCCGGCAGGCAGGTGGGGCTGCCCAAGTGCGCAGAGCGGCTCCTCCCCTCCAGACACACGCTTCCCCTACACGCGTCTGTGGCTCCACGCGTGCACGCCGCTTGGAGCCCTGAGGTTGAACTTGGAAAAGGGCTCACGAGGCTCCTGTCCTGCGGCTGCCCTTCTGGACTCTGGGGAGATGCCTTCGGGAACGCGACCCTTTCAATTTTTTTCCAATGTAAGACATACCCCGAAAGTAAGACGTAGTGGGGCTTTTGGGGGTAAAAAGAAAGTAAGACACTGTCTTACTTTCAGGGAAACACGGTATCTAGCTGTTGTCTGGAGTTTTGCAATCCAGACATAGAGACAGGCAGTTCTGTTTATAAATCAGAAAACCTATAACTCTAGTGCTTATTATTGTGACACTCTTGTTTAAGAATGTGATACTATTTCTAATTTGTCATTCAATATGAGTGACTGCAAAGTCTCTCTCTCCACCACCACCACCACCACCCCTCATCAATTTCCAGTGGCAGGAATAACATGGTGACTTGCTGCCTCTGAGAATAGCATCTATTGGTCCAAGCAAATTCTATCTTTCTCATTGAAGTTGTAATCAGGAGATAGCATAGAGAAACAGTACTTTTTGTCATGCTGCTTGTTCCATGATTCCCTTTCTCACACCCTTTTGTATAACACCAAGCCTACTGTAAGATTTAGTAAATTATAGAATTGTTTTATTTTTAGACAACTCTACACACCGAGCATCAGCAGATCCAGGATTTATTAATCTGAAAAAATTAATATCCCAGGAAATATTGATTATGAAGTTTCTTAATCCCTGCTGAAAGATTATAGCATAATTAATTTCAACACCCCCATGGCTGAACCTGCTAATCATTAAGGTCACTGGAGGAAGTATAAAAATAGCAACTAACTTTTTTCCCCAGCCTCTAATATCTTAATATTGCATAATAACTCTAAGGAAAATTGCATCCTACCTTTGGCTTCTCTTGGGAAAGCAACCTGTCTTTTGCTGAAGAGACTCTTTTACATTTTTCTATCTCCATTTCTAAGCAAGAGGAAGATTTAAATCCCAAAAAAGAAGGAGCTGAGCCGACTAGGTGTTAGAAACCATGACTGTCCACACTCGAGTGGTGAGACTAGGCTGGGTCAGAATGCCTGGGTGATAATTTCTTCCTAGCAAGAGTTTCCATTTATAGCTTTAGAAAACTCACAAACAGGAGTCCTCTGGCAGGAAGGCGAGACCCGGGCTTCAGATAACACGAAATGCCCTGTTGGCACTGAACCCATTGAAGCCCAGGATAATTTTGGTTACCTGGAGCTCTTGCCACCACCTTCACTAGAACTTCACTCGCCCCGAGTCCTCGGAGAGGGGTGGCATACAAATCCAATTAATAAACTTCCTCGTTGAATTTGGAAGGAATTAGGAGACCAGAGCCTGAATCCACAGTCAATCACCTGTCACTTTGAGTCATCTTTCACTCACTTTCTCTTAATCCTCTCCAGTGTTGTTGTCATGGCATGACTATAATTCAGAGGGACATCATGTTGCTGTTCCTCCCATCGCCGCGCGCACACAATAGATGGTGTCACAAAAACCCCTCCCCGATCCTTTTTAAAAGTTCAACATTTGAAGGTCAATAGTCTGGGGATTTGTGATAAAAGAGAATGGAAATGTCATCCTAAACCCAGCAGTTCTTTGCACATAACGGGCCAAATCTCTGGATTCCCTTTGTGACTGTAAATTTAAAGCACCAATTTCGGGCTGTCCTCCAGAGATCCCTGATAGAAAAGAAATACATTTGAATCCTTATATGGATTGTGCCAGCTTCCATTCTCAAGCTTGGCCCCTGTATTTTTTTTTAAAAGGGTGTGTGTGTGTGAAAGGAATCCCTCCCTTCACTTTCTGCAACATTGCAAAACAACTCTCTGACTCTTTGACAGACCAGCGCTTAGGCAACGTTTATAACAGAAAAGTAGAGGGATTCTCCAACTTTCTGCCATTTCAGCATGTTTTCCCCCATGCGCACGTGTTGATTGCACTTGCAAATGGTTGCAAATCTTCCGCAATGGGTACATAAGTGCTGAGGAATGGAAGCAAAGTAATTTAAATGCCTCTGGGGGCAGAGAGTCGCATTCCATTCTCAAAGCTGCTTTCTCCAGTGATGTGGCTAGATAAACAAGCAAGCAATGCTTGCACACAAGAAGTGTACGGCCAATAGGAATCTCAAGGTATGAATTGCTCAATGAGATGTCCTCCGAGATTGGAAAGAAATCAGAGCAAGCTCTAGAAACAGAAAGGTCTGCTGGAAATGCTAAGAATCTGGTCCCTTAGGTCTATTTTGACAGTAAACCTTCATCCCTCCCTCTTAACGTTTTCATTCAAATAGTAATCCCTGCCCCCCAAAATTAAATGGAACTAATGTGCAATTACTTCGCTTGCAAAAATCTTGGCAATCAAAGCATACTTTTGCAAGGAATGAGACAGGATTAACTGGGAGGCATTTTAGGAATGCAGTAACTATGTAGGTAAATAGGTAACCATTAGATAAAAACCCGGAAGCTTTTTTTTTACTTGCTCAAACAGATGCTCTCTTAAATGAAAGGAACCGATTAATAAAAGAGTCAGTTGCAGAGGGCAGCAAGAGTTGTTTTAAACAAGAGATGTAATGTAAGCATTTAATAGTGATAGCAATAACAATAGCATTTAGAGTTATATATCACTTCATATTGCTTTTACAGCCCTCTCTAAGTGGTTTTACAGAATCAGTATACAGTATTGCCTCCAGCAATCTGGGCCCTCATTTTACCCACATCAGAAGGATGGAAGTCTGAGTCAACCTTGAGCCGGTGGTGAGATTTGAACTGCTGAACTACAGCTAGCAATTAGCTGGAGTAGCCTGCAGTGCTGCACTCTAACCACTGTGCCACCCCGGCTCTTTTGAAGACTGATTTGAAGGTATTGAAACTGTTGAGGGTTGTTTTTTTAAAGGAATATATTATAGTATTATTCCTTTAATTTATTACTGCATGGATCCACCAGCTTAACACATGCCTATCTAAGAACAGAATTAAATTAATATTATTTCTATTGCCTTTGCCTCAGTCTCCACTCTGCTGTTGGCCTCTCTGTTGCCTTTTGGACTGTAAACACTTTAAAGCAGGGGCTACTAATCCAATCTGACCTTATTCCATTAATACTAACTCTACTGATTTTATAGTTAAATGATTCGTTATGTAATTGAAGACTCAATTGTCCAGACCAAAAGTAACTCGAAAGATTAAATCATTAAATCATCCAACAAAAGGAGATGGAAATAGATAGATAGATAGATAGATAGATAGATAGATAGATAGATAGATAGATAGATAGATAGATAGATAGATAGATAGATAGATAGATTAGATAGATAGATAGATAGATAGATAGATAGATAGATAGATAGATAGATAGATAGATAGATAGATAGATATTCTTATTTATTATTATTATTATTATTATTTATTGGATTTGTATGCCGCCCCTCTCTGTAGACTCGGGGCGGCTAACAACAATGATAAAAACAGTATGTAACAATCCAATACTAAAACAACTAAAAACCCTTATTATAAACCAAACATACACACAAACATACCATGCATAAATTGTAAAGGCCTAGGGGAAAGGAATATGTCAGTTCCCCCATGCCTGACGGCAGAGGTGGGTTTTAAGGAGCTTACGAAAGGCAAGGAGGGTGGGGGCAATTCTAATCTCGGGGGGGAAGTTGGTAACAGAGGGCTGGGGCCGCCACAGAGAAGGGTCTTCCCCTGTGTCCCGCCAAATGACATTGTTTAGTTGACGGGACTCGGAGAAGGCCCACTCTGTGGGACCTAACTGGTCACTGGGATTCATGCGTCAGAAGGCGGTCCCAGAGATAATCTGGTCCGGTGCCCTGAAGGGCTTTATAGGTCATAACCAACACTTTGACCGGAAACTGATCGGCAACCAATGCAGACTGCGGAGTGTTGGTGTAACATGGGCATATTTGGGAAAGCCCATGATTGCTCTTGCAGCTGCATTCTGTACGATCTGAAGTTTCCGAACACTTTTCAAAGGCAGCCCCATGTAGAGAGCATTACAGTAGTCGAGCCTTGAGGTGATGAGGGCATGAGTGACTGTGAGCAGTGACTCCCGGTCCAGATAGGGCCGCAACTGGTGTACCAGGCGAACCTGGGCAAACGGCCCCCTCGCCACAGCTGAAAGATGTTTCTCTAATCTGAGCTGTGGATCGAGGAGGACTCCTTGAGATTGATAGATTAAATTGACCAGATGTCCCGCTTTTGGCGGGACAGTCCCAGTTTTGAATAATTTGTCCCACATCCAGGGACGTTTCAAAAATGTCCCAATTTTCTTCAGCCACAAAAAGATTATCTTCCCTCCCCTGCCCCTGGAGTGCCCGCCCACCCGCCCTGCAGAGTCTGCAATGGGGTGGTGCCGGGATTAACTCTCCCTGCAGCAGCTCTCTCTCTCCTCAGTGGGGGAGAGAAACTACGTTCATGACTTTTCCCCCACTACTCATTTTCCAACAGAAAAGTTACAGTCCCAGGGAAGCTGAGCTTGTTTGTTTGAGGAAAAGGAAAAGCGCGGCAGCTAGGACCCTGGGGGAGCCTGCTAGCCAGTCAAGTCCTGTACATGGGTGGGGTTTTAGGCCCCGAGGAGCCTGCCTGCAGCACTGGTGGAAGCAAGAGGAAGTTACCTTGTAGGGCATTTGAACATCTTTTGGGAGGAAGGAAAAGGGAGAAAAAGAGAGAGAGAGAAAGGGAGGGAAAGAGAAAGAGAGAGAAAGAGAAGGGGGAGGAAGAGAGAGAGAAAGAGGGAAGGAGAGAGAGAGAGAGAGAAAGAAAGAGAGGGGGAGGAGAAAGGGAGAGAGCAAAATTTAGTTTGAAACTCCAAGTTTAGTCAACCAAAGCTTCAGTTCTGCGTATTCTGGCGAAATTAAGTGACAAGATCTGGGTTGCAAAAAATCCAAATGACCGCTGGAAAGTTAAGCCCTTTGCAATGGTCGTGTGGATTTTTGCAATCCAGGCAGACTTGCTGGTTTACCATAAGAGAGATAGTGTGCAAAAGAAAAAAAGTAAGATTGGTCCTCTTAGCTTTTTAAAAAATATATAAATGTTTGTAATGTTTGCAATATAAAGCAAAAATCTCCAGTTTGAACTGATGCTGCCAAATCAAGTCCACATCTTATCATAAACAAAGCTATTATTACATTGGCCAGATTCATCCTTGGTTTTATGACTGCAATTTTTAAACTTCCCAGTATCAAGTCCTAAATTTTGGTTTCTTCTGAATGCTTCTACCATGCTTCGTTTTAGATTTCCAAGTAATTTTCAATTTCTAATTGTTCTGTACCTCTTTCAATTTTTTTTTAAAATCTAACATTTAACTCAAATGCAAAGATCATCTAGATTTGACTTATTTATCAAATTTCTGTACCAACAATCAGTGTTCCCTCTAATTTTTTTTTGGGGGGGGGCGGAAAAGTATAGTGTCTGAGCGGCAGTCCCTTCGGGACTGGGCGGCAGAGAAATAATAAATAAATAAACAAACAAATAAACAAATAAACAAACAAACAAAAACCCCACCCTGTTTTGCCTCAGAGAATTTCAAAATAAAATACTGTACTATGTGTCTATAGCAGTGAGCTCATAATAGGGCAACTTTATCAATATCAAAATGCCACTTAAATAGTTGAGCTAGTTTCAAACTAGATTTTGATTTTCTTTCTCTCTTCCTTACTCCCATTCTTTTTCTTTTTCTTTCCCTTCCTCTCTTTTTTCTATCTGTTTCTCTCTCTTCCTCTCTTCCTCTCTCTCTCCTTCCCTCTCACTCTTTCCCTCTCGGCTTCTGGGCAGGTTTGGAAAACTCTGAGTTGATGATGATTTTTAAGTGAGCGGTTGCTCACTGCTCAGCTTAGAGGGAACTATGCCAACAATCACTCTTGCATGTCTCAGAAGGCTTTTACAGAGGCTTTTACAATTTAGACCAATTTTTAATCACGAAACCCCACTAACGGTGTCCCTCTTTACCAATTTTAAAATCTGGTCACTTTAAGATAGATAGATAGATTTAGATAGATTTAGAAAGCAGTTTGGGAAACCTGCCTTTAAAAGAGGGCTTCGCATGAAACTCCATCAAAGCAAAGCATCTCTTTGCTGGTTTATCCAGTCCTTCTATATTTGCCTGGGAGGGGATGAAGGCTGTGATGTCTTCTTACCCATAGGAGAATAACCTGGCAGCAGTTCCTGGCAGATCAAGTCAGGAGTCCAATATTAGTAACCCAGCTGGGAGGGGAGCATTCCCTGGCTTCGAGACAGGCTCCAAGGCCTCTGATAACAACAACAACAACAACAACAGCACACCCACCAGTTGCTACACCAAGCAATGTCTTGGAAGTGATTGCCCCCATTGGGCAGCACTGGGCAGCACTGAGTGGGGACATCTGCCCAGTAGTAAGAACATGTTGCCTTAGGTTGTTTTTCCTGCAGTTCTTTAAACGGGATTTTGAGTCCTCTTCATTATTGGGGGGCCTTTGTTAGGTCCTCCTGCCCCAGAAGAGTGGGGCAAGAGGATCTAGGCACTCAATGCTAGCCAACTGATTTCTGGAAAATAACATTTTTTAAAATATTTTATCGTATTTGTCCTGCTTTCTAAAAATATCATGGGGTTTGACGTATCTTGGAAATAGGGAGGAAATGTTGTTTTAGTCCAGGCAATTAAATCAATGTGAAATCAATAGGACCTTCAAGACTAATTGGAGGGGAGGGGGAGATTGAATTATATAAATAAAGCTTATGCCCCTTTCAAATTGATTACTCTTGAAGTTGCTACACATTTTATGTTATTTATTTCCCTTTTACCATCACATTTGCTGCTTTAAGTGCTTTCTGGTTTTGCAGGATGCTGATAGAAAAAATGATAACTGCATTTTATCATTGAAATCAAATGTCTAAGGTTTGCAACCAATGAATGCTTCTCTACAAATACGATACATGTAGGGATAGGGATTATGGTCTAATTTTTCTAAAAAAACAAATAGTCTAAAATACCGTAGGAATGTCTCTAAAGGCATCAGTTCCTGTCCTTTTCATTGTTTTTGGTTTTCAAATTGTGAAAGATTGGTTCTTGGAGCCATTCAGCAGCGGGTTGCTCCCGGTTCAGTCCAGTTTGATGAACTGGTCATAGCAGCGATAGGAAGCTATGCACACCCACCTGGGACGCTTCTGTGCATGCTCAGAAGCATCATGCGTGTGAGGGCGAACTGGTAATGACAGGATTTACAACCCACTATTGGAGCCATTGTTACCTAATGCTTTTATAGAATAGAGTAGAGTAGAGTAGAGTAGAATACAATACAATACAATACAATAGAACAGAATAGAATTTTATTGGCCAAGTGTGATTGGACACACAAGGAATTTGTCTTGGTGCGTATGCTCTCAACGTACATAAAACAAAAAGATACATTTGTCAAGAATCATGTGGTACAACACTTAATGATTGTCATAGGGGTCAAATAAGCAATGAAGAAACGATCAATATTAATAAAAATCTTAGGATATAAGCAACAAGTTACAGTCATATAGTCCTAAGTGGGGGGGAAAGGATGTTAGGAATGATGAGAAAAACTAGTAGAATAGAAGTGCAGGTTTAGTAAAAAGTCTGACAATGTTGAGGGAATTGTTTGTTTAGTAGAGTGATGGCATTAGATAGATATAGATAGATAGATAGATAGATAGATAGATAGATAGATAGGTAGGTAGGTAGGTAGGTAGGTAGGTAGGTAGGTAGGTAGGTAGGGAGGGAGGGAGGGAGGGAGGGAGGGAGATGGGATAGCTAGATAGATAGATGGATAGATAAATAGATATATAGATAGAGGTGAGAGAGAGAGATAAATAGAGAGAGAGAGAGAGAGAGAGAGAGGTGAGAGAGAGAGAAAGATAAATAGAGAGAGAGAGAGAGAAAGAGATAGATAGATAGATAGATAGATAGATAGATAGATAGATAGATAGATAGATAGATAGATAGATAGATACATAGGTAGGTAGGTAGGTAGGTAGGGAGGGAGGGAGGGAGGGAGGGAGATGGGATAGCTAGATAGATAGATAGATGGATAGATAAATAGATAGATAGATAGAGGTGAGAGAGAGAGATAAATAGAGAGAGAGAAAGAGAGAGAGAGAGAGAGAGAATGAGAGAGAGAGAGGTGAGAGAGAGAGAAAGATAAATAGAGAGAGAGAGAAAAAGAGATAGATAGATAGATAGATAGATAGATAGATAGATAGATAGATAGATAGATAGATAGATAGATGAGAGAGAGAGGGAAAAAGAAAGAAAGGAAGGAAGAAAGAAAGGAAGGAAGGAAGGAAGGAAGAAAGAAAGAAAGAAAGAAAGAAAGAAAGAAAGAAAGAAAGAAAGAAAGGAAGAAAGAATATCAAGGAGCCATGTGCCACACTCTGGAAGAAAATAGCATAATGGCTGTGTTTGTACTGTTTCCCCCGGATGGAAACAAATGCTCTTGAGTGTTTGTGGGACTATATGATAGCCTTGTTTACTATGAGTGTGCCTAATATACTTAATCAAAAAACCAAAACACTTCAGTATCTGAGAAATACAGCGGTACAAGTGGCCAACCGCATCATCTATACTTATTCGGCATGTATGGGCACCTCCTTTTTAGAAAACCATTTTATTGGCAAAATGCTTACCTTTACTGATTATTTTTGTTTTGGGGGATTCTTTGTAATTCGCTGCTGCTTTTATCTTCATAATATGTGGGTAATGTTTTTATGTCTTCCTTGTTTTATATGACGTAGAGAAGTATATACAAAAGCTTCTGCCACAGCCGGAAGCATTGCAGTGTCAGGAGAGCTTCCAATTTTTCCCAGATGGGCTCTTCAGATGTTTACAAGTGGCATTTCCCATTATCTCTGGCCACTTACCATTCTGGCTGGAATGCATTAGCACTGTCATCCAAGCCCATTGGAGAAAGGTAGAAAGAAGCAGAAATTCAGTTCTCGTCTCTTTGAGAAAATGCATGATTAGATTTTGCACTCTAATTTAACCAGCTATTTGTTTGTTTGTTTGTTTGTTTATTTATTTATTTGTTTATTAGATTTGTATGCCGCCCCTCTCCAGGGACTCGGAGCGGCTAGCTTTCCTGTAAGTCAATTTATCTAAAACCAAGTCGATTTTTTTCATTATTCATAATAGAATAGAATAGAATAGAATTTAAGCAACGAAGAAGCAATATTAATAAAAATCTTAGGATATAAGCAACAAGTTACAGTCATACAGTCAACATGGGAGGAAATGGGTGAAAGGAATGATGAGAAAAACTAGTAGAATAGAAGTGCAGATTTAGTAGAAAGTCTGACAGTGTTGAGGGAATTATTTGTTTAGTAGAGTAATGGCGTTCGGAAAAAAACTGTTCTTGTGTCTAGTTGTCTTGGTGTGCAGTGCTCTGTAGCGACGTTTTGAGGGTAGGAGTTGAAACAATTTGTGTCCAGGATGTGAGGGGTCAGTAAATATTTTCCCCGCCCTCTTTTTGACTCGTGCAGTATACAGGTCCTCAATGGAAGGCAGGTTGGCAGCAATTGTTTTTTCTGCAGTTCTGATTATAAGTGAATACAATGCTAACTGGTTGCAGATTTTAAAAAATCTTTACTTGGAAGATGCTTCTTTCTTGGTAAGAAAACTTAATTGATTATGGTAAACCACTTCATTTTCATATTCAGGTGAGTATGTACACACACTCTAATTTATATTCTAATTTGATTATAATAATGGCAGAAGAGCTACCATATAAGTCATCATGTCTATTTTCTTGCGTGTGAAACTGGCCCTTGATTCTTCCATCCACAACGGTGTTTCCACTGGGCCAGATGTTCCAGCAAAATCCTGAAAGCCTATGAATCGGTGAGCATCTGTTCCTGGCAATTGCCTAAATGTGCAAGGTAATTTTCACAGTTTATAGTACTTCCCGGTGCCAGTTCCTCAAACTTCCTTTTGATCTGGGTCTTCCTCTCTGCAGTTGTGACAAGTGCTTTATAATTTCCTCAAGGCACCACTTTCAGCGAAGGCAGAAAACATGCTGTATTTCAACTTCAGTGAACTGGTTCTTCAATGAATGATAGCTGCTGGTCTCAGGTAGCCCAGACATGGATAACATGTGTATGTATCCTCTGCTAATCTGGTCAGAATAAAGACAGCCCTGTGTGCAAAACTGCAACAAGTCTTGCAAATTGTGACCTACTTCTTGCAATAGTCTCTCTCTCTCTCTTGCTAGCATATCTTCTCTTGAAGGGCTCCCTGTAACAGGCAAGAAGATAATAATAATAATAATAATAATAATAATAATAATAATAATAATAATAATAATTTATTAGATTTGTATGCCGCCCCTCTCCGAAGACTCGGGGCGGGGACCAGAGGTTAAACCAGGCAGGTTCTGACAGGTTCTGGAGAATCAGTAGCAGAAAGTTTGAATAGTTTGGAGAACTGGCAAATACCACCTCTGGCTGACCCCAGGAGTGGGGAGAGAATGTAGATTTTGCAGTATCCTTCCCCTGCCACGCCCACCAAGCCCCACCCACAGAAACCAGTAGTAAAAAATACTTGGATTTCACCACTGGAAGGGACCATTATCAGGTGACCTCTTTGATATTTGAATCCTACCTGACAGTGATACAGTCCTCCTCTTCCTCCTAATCCCCTTCCTCACTTCCCCTTTCTATTATTTTCATGAAAAAGACAGATATCTGAACCCTCTAAAAACTAAAGTACCGAAGACCATAAAGGCTGGAAATATGAACTAGGAAGAAGCATCATTTCACAATTCTAGAAGTACTGAGGCTGGCTGTGGTTGGTGAATACGGAGGGAAGTACATTCTGAACATGTTCAGGATCATTCAAATATGTTCCTGAAGGGAGCCTGGTGACCCCTGGGCTGAAATTACACTCTGCCCCTAGATGGATTTCAATGGAAACGAAAGGCTCTGGTTATCCTCAGGCGTTCCTACCTTTCAACTGACACAAAATCTGAAGCGAAGAGGGAGTTAAGCTTGTGAAAGAGCACATTCCACATTCCTGCAGCAGCAACTGTTCCCGTCACTCTTTGGACAATACTGTCTGAGAACAGCAGGACAAGGGGGGGGGGAGAGAAAATCTCAAAACAGGCTGCAGGGCATCATGAGAGAGAGAGAGAGAAGACCATCAAGAGCCAGCCTGGGAGGAAGAGTTGCCCAGATGTTCTGAATGCTACTAACCAGAAGGGTAAACCTAATCCTAGGTAGCTTCTGCTCTGGCAATCTCACACTGCTTACAAGAGCTTACAAAACTTTTGCCAGACCCATCCTCGAATATTTGGAACCCATATTGCATCTCAGACATTAACACCCTTGAAAATGTCCAAAGATACTTCACCAGAAGAGCCCTTCACTCCTCCACTCGAAATAGAATACCCTACAAGACTAGACTTTCAATCCTGGGCCTAGAAAGTTTAGAACTAAGATGCCTTAAACAAGATCTAAGTATTGCCCACAAGATCATATGCTGCAACGTCCTGCCTGTCGGCGACTACTTCAGCTTCAACCACAACAACACAAGAGCACACAACAGATTTAAACTTAATATTAACCGCTCCAAACTTGACTGTAAAAAATATGACTTCAGTAACTGAGTTGTCGAAGCGTGGAACTCATTACCGGACTCCATAGTGTCATCCCCAAACCCCTAACACTTTACCCTTAGATTATCTACGGTTGACCTATCCAGATTCCTAAGAGGTCAGTAAGGGGCGAGTACAAGTGCACTAGAGTGCCTTCCGTTCCCTGTCCTATTGCTCTCCTATATCTCCTATACCTTTCTTCTATTCCTATATCTCTTCTTCTTCTATTCTTTCATTGATATGTTCTATTGCTATAACTTCTTTTCTATTATTTCTTAGATATATTTTACTATGAGTATCTCCTCTATAACCTTCACCATGTATTTTACTATGTGTATATAGATATATATATACCCACGAAAACTCTCATTGTGTATTGGACAAAATAAATAAATAAATAAAATAAAGTAGTTTTGTGAGGAGGGTCAATATTCATCCGCCAATCAATGCAAATATCACTGATGCTATAAATAACAGACTTTATTCCAGACATTCATCTATTAGGACAGCCAGATACTTGTTGTATAATAATTTCAATCTGCTTCAGGCCTGGAGGCAAGAATGATTTTCTATGCTTCCTCCTCACAACAGTCCCTTCTTCATAGCGGAACCAAAAGGGTTCAATCTATCCATAAAACCTTGTCAATAGGATTAGGACTCAGCATGGCAGGTGCTCCAGCCTCTTCTGTGAATGGGAAAAGCTTCCCTCTTCGGAATATAGCTCTGGTGCTCCAAAGCAGACAATCAGACATTGAGGTAGTCCTCAACTTATGACGTTTGTTAAGTGAGTTTTGCTCCATTTTACGACCTTTCTTCCCACAGTTGTTAATTGGATTTGCTTGTTGCAAAGGGGGATCAAATAACCTTGGGACACAGCAAAGGTCATAAGAACATAAGAAGAGCCATGCTGAATCAGGCCAAAGCCCATCGAGTCCATCATTCTGTGTCACATAGTGGCCCACCAATTGTACATGGGGATCTTGAGCAGAAAGAGAAGGCAAGACCCTCCCTTTCCCTTAACCTTGACAAATGGTACCCAAGGGAATCCTGCCTACCCCAACCAACACTTGGACATCCGTTCATGCATACGAACCAGTTGCCAAGCATCTAAATTTTGATCACATGATCACGGGGATGCCATAAAGGTTGTAAGTGTGAAAAATTGTCATAATTGGTCACTTTTTCCAGTGCCGTTGTAACTTTAAATGGTAGCTAAATGAACTGTTGTATGTTAAGGACCACTTGTATTTTGCTCTTAAGAGCATATCAGGAAAACTCCAAAGAATTTCTGCATGCAACTCCATTGACCAAATAAATAGTCAACCTTTGAATTTGTAAACAGAGTCTTATATTTGCTCCTTATAATTGTGATGTGCTTTTTAATATTTTTGCCATATGATGATAGGTAGGTAGGTAGATAGGTAGATAGATAGATAGATAGATAGATAGATAGATAGATAGATAGATAGATAGATAGATAGATAGATAGATATTTCTTGAGATAGGTAGACAGACAGATAGATGAGGGGGGTGTAGAAAGAAACAGGAAGGATCCGCTTGAAATATTGATAGTAGCTAAGCTTTGCTTTTAGTTGGTTGGTTCCAATGGCTAAAAAATATTTGCATAGGAACTCTGCAAGGATTGGTTACCACCTTGTGGCTAAAGGTAAAATTGTGATTATGATTTCCCAAGAGAGAGATTTCCCAAGAGAGAGAGATTGTGCAGAACAAAAGCTTTGCTCTGCATGCCTGGGTTAACTTTTCTTTGCAAGAACAATTGAAAAAGTATGGTCTTCATTGTTCCAAGGGCAGGGTGGACAAGATTCAATCAGTTTGTGTCAACAATCAATGCAAATATAGAAGTAAAATCAGGCAGAGTCAACAAAGCAAAACAGGAAAGTTTCACCAATCCCATATTTGTTGTCAAGATACTCTTTTCTCTTCATGTTCCTTGGAAATGCTTGGGCCTTTCCACACAACTACGTAAAAATTCTGCCGCCCATTCTGGAGCCACCAGAAAGTTGATGCCACCACAAAAGTGGCTTCTTCCACTACCAAGCTTTATCCTGTCTGTATTGTGTCTCATTATCATACGGCAGTGTTCTAATTTTGCATGTTGTTAAATAGAAAGATTGACTGATTTTTCCAACCAGTGGAAAAGCATTGCATCAATCATAACACCAGAGAAGAAGGAGGTTCTACAGCATTATAGACTATAGATGATACAGCTAATTTCCCCAGTACAGATAGTCCTTGCTTAGTGACCAATTACCTAGCAACTGTTCAAAGTTATGTCAGACCTCAAAAAAAGGTTCTTATGACCAGTTGCAGAACTCCGATGGTGACACCCTCTACTTCACAATCACACAACATTTTGGGTGCATGGCAATTGACTTGGCCTACTGCAGCATTCTAAAATCATGTGAGGATTTATAGCACTTCCCCATCCTAGAAACTGGCTTTTTCAGTTAGCTTCTCTTCAAATACGATCATAAATTTGATTGTCACATGGGTGTCTCAAATTATAACTTATAACAGAAATTCCAGGCTCCATTACAGTCATGAATTGAGGATTATCTGTACAGGTCTTTGAGATTTTTGAAAAAAGTCAGAGAATCTGTTCATGCAGAACTCCTAGCATGGGGTAAATTGGTTGGCCTAATAGGAACTGCCTTGATTTCTCCACAAAGAGGCGAAGATTCAAGAAATACGAGGCAGAGCTCAGTAGGGTTTCCCTGCTAGAAACTCACCTGCTGATTATTAAATTTAGCATTTTATACATAGTTGAAATGGAGAGTGCAGTTTCACGTATAGAAAAATGTGGATTTTAAAAAACCGTACAATATGAGCTTGCCTGTTTTCCCAATTAATTTGTGAAAACAAACCAATTAAAAAGAGCATCTGTCGATGACACTATTCTAATTAAAAGTTACTTGAGGAGAACTTTCAAATGGTCTCACTTTCCTCAAAAATAATATGCTACCGGTTGATGAATTCAGGTTTCCATATCTCAGCCCAAATATGGACCCAGACCAATAGTCAGGAATAGGGAAGCGCAGCGCACCACAGGAAAGATCTGATGAAAAGGAAGCCAGTTGCAAATTGAGGTCACCGTCCCAGAGAAACAGCAAAGATATGCGGGGGGGGGGTTTTCTAAAAAGAATATTTTATTAAGAAGGATAAAAAGTGTGATTTAAACAGTCTGAATAAATATGGCCATCTGTGTTCTTCGTTTCTTCTGGCCCAGAGTCATCGAGGTCTCCGGTGATCTGGTCAATATCTTCATCTGAAGTGGAAGGATGCGTTAAGATGATTCGAGGTATCTAGGATGCCATCGGAAGGCAGAGAAAAGAAAAAATGCATTAAATATGAAAATCTGGAAAGGAAAGCTAATGACACATCACATATCTCTCCTCGGGGATTTGGGGAAGAAACCAAATCAGGTAGTAGAGTCAGGTAGTAGATTCCAGGCATTGATCGCCCTATTGCTGAAGTCGTATTTTGTGCAGTCGAATTTGGAGCGGTTTACATTTAGGTCGAATCTATTACATGCTCGTGTATTCTTATTCTTATTCTTATTAATTAGATTTGTATGCCCCCCCCTCTCCGTAGACTCGGGGCGGCTCACAGCAATGATAAAAACAATATATAATAACAAATCTAATAGTTAGAATCTAAAATAACAATAATATATTTAAAAATCTAAAAAACAAGAAACCCCAATATATAAAAACATACATACAGTCATATCATACACAAATAACTACATAGGCAGGGGGAGATGTTTCAGTTCCCCCACGCTTGATGGCAGAGGTGGGTTTTAAGGAGTTTACGAAAGGCAAGGAGGGTGGGGGCAGTTCTAATCTCTGGAGGGAGCTGATTCCAGAGGGTCGGAGCCGCCACAGAGAAGGCTCTTCCCCTGGGTCCCGCCAAATGACATTGTTTAGTTGACAGGACCCGGAGGAGACCAACTCTGTGGGACCTAACCGGTCACTGGGATTTGTGCGGCAGAAGGCGGTCTCTCAGATACCCTGGTCCGGTGCCGGTATTGCTGTGGTTGAAGTAGTCATTAACAGGAAGGACATTTTAGTATATAACTTTATGAACTACATTTAGATCAGATCGGAGGCAATGTAGTTGTACTTTGAACTTCGGAATGAAAAACAGTAGATAAATAATGTAATAAGTACAGGTAGTCCTCAACTTTCAATCATAATTGAATCCAAAATTTCTGTTGCTAACTGAGACAGTTTTCAGTGAATTTTGACCCACTTTGCAACCTTCCTGGCCAGTTGTTAAGTGAATCACTGCAGTTATTTCGTTAGTAACATGGTTGTTAAAGTGAATCTGGCTTCCCAATTGACTTTGCTTGTCAGAAGATCGCAATAGGTGATCACATGACCCTGGCATACTGTAACCATCATAAATATGAATCAGTTGCTTAGCATCCAAATTTTGACCATTTGACCATGGGGATGCTGAAATGATCGTAAGAATGAAAAATAGCCATAAGACACTTTTTTCAGTGATGTTATAACTTTGGACAGTCACTAAGGGAACTATAGTAAGTCGAGGACTACCTGTAATTTGTGCAAATAAACAAACTTCCTTATTCCCAAAATATTGGATATATGAACGAAAGCCACCAGCAGAGAAATACAGGTGTTGTTACTTAAAGCAAGTAAGTCAGTTTTGCAACATTATTTAGCAAAAACAAATAACGTTCATTGATACAGAGAAATGGTTTATTGTAATTTTCAACCTGTAGTTCTCCCACTGACAGCTACCAAAAAGTGCCTATATCTTTGATGGAACCACTGCATGGTGAAGATGGTTTGAGGGCAAGATTTATGGTAAGCTGCAGTGTCATTGCACTAAGCTGTGCTGGGCTTCACACACAAAATCAACCTCTTCACAAGAATACAAAATTAACCTCATTCCCCACAAAACAAAACAAATTCTGGGCAAAGCCTTACAAAGTATTTAAGTTGTATAGCTTTCAGTCAGTGTTAATATGCTCCAGAGATAAAATTATGGAGAAAGGAATGCAATAAAATTTGGCATAGCAGGGTCCTATAATGTTTTAGTTATCTAGCAATGCATAGACTGTTGTTTCATTGTTCCAACTGGACAGAGGAGGCCAAACCCAATGAGACATTCCCCGCAAAAATAGCCATGGGACTGATTTATTCATGTCGCCTTGAGCCCTAATAATTGGTTTTCTGTCTTGTCTTGAAATTAACTGCCTAGATGATCTTCCAAACATCTGGCTAGCTAACTTTCATTTAGCATTAGATTACATGGACCGAGTAGAATGGAAAGAGAATTTCTAACTGTATTGTATGCTGATGGGACTAATGTGAATTTTAATAGTTCATTATCAGTACATGCTCTGATGCAATGAGAACCAGTATTTGCAGATGAGTGCCAAAGTGGTCTCTGATTTGGCCAACTCTGAAACAATGAAGGCAAATGCCGATTGGTTGCCATGTTCAGCAAGCATTCCAACATCCACACTGTTTTATCTAATTCTGGAAAACACTGCTGTAGTATGAATGTCAGTGTAAAAGTGCAAGTGAACAGATTTCCCCAAACAAATCTGTTTTTAACTCCATGTTCTTGGAAATGGGTGAATTGGTTATATTGAAAACATCTGTACCGATGGTAGTGTAAAACTGAAACATGGAGTGTATTAGCAAACTGAAGCATGGACTATACCCTCAACTGGTGGATTAGGAAAATAACAGATTGCCACACCTATGAGTGAAATGCACAGCCGGCGGCTTAAACCGCCGGCCGAAATTGCCCATGGAGCAGGGGTAACACTGCCTGGAGCTCTGTGGAGCTCCGAACTTCTGGGTTTGATGAAACTCGGAAGTTCGGCTTTTGGCAGCACGCCAACATCCCCGACACCGGCAATGACTTTCGCATCAGGAGGATTCTAGAGGGATGGTCCCAGGAGCAGTCCCACCCAGCGGCCGACCCCCGGAGACCTTTATCCATCCTAAAGAAATTTCTTTAAATTGTCTATAATCTTCCTTGTTATTATCCTCCATTTGTTGATGTTTTTATTAAGGAATCTTTCTTTGTCATCTGTCTTCATTTGACATTGAGTGCCTGCATTCAACGATTGTTCATCTATTTTGTGGCTCTTCATCCTCTATCATGATAGCTTGTTTTGGCAGCTGCTTGGATCTAGTCTGGGAGTATTTTTTTTTCCTGCTGCTGTTGTCTTTACCTGTTCCCAAAGTTCTGTAGATTCTCTTTGGCAGACGTTAGCCACACTGAATCTATAATTTATTTACGGCTTGTTATCGAACTATGCATTGTAGAATGACATCCTTTTGAGATGTTTCTTATAACAATGCTTGCAATTTACTATAGAACTTTAGTAAATACCAATGCTGCATCTGATGTATATCATATAACAGTGATGGCGAACCTATGGCACGGGAACCACAGGTGGCACACGGAGCCATATCTGCTGACACATGAGCCATTGCCCTAGCTTAGCTCCAATGTGCATGTGTGTGCTGGCCAGCTTATATTTGGCTCACACAGAGGCTCTGGGAGGGCATTTTTGGCTTCCAGAGAGCCTCTGGAGGGGATGGGGAAGGACATTTTTACTCTCCCCTGTTCCAGGGAAGCCTTTGGAGCCTCAGGAGGGTGAATCACGAGCCTATTGGGCCCACCAGAAATTGCAAAACAGGCCATTTCCAGCTTCCAAAGGGCCTCTGGGAAGAGGGGAAGCTGTTTTTGCCCACCCTGAGCATTGAATTATGGGTGTGGGCACTTGCACATATGCAGTAGTGCGTGTGCATACTCTTTCGGCACCTGAGGGAAAAAAAGGTTCGCCATCACTGTCATATAACAATATAGTTCTCCATTAACAGTTTAATTGGGACCAGCAACTCAATTGATAAACAAAGTGGTCAATAAGTGAAACCACTCCACCAGTCCTTATCCTTATCCCACCCAGAGGGGTATGGAGAGGGAGATTTGCGATTGTATCATGAGCAATTGAGTTCTCTTTGCAGATGATACCACCGACAATACTGCTACCCTTCAAAAAGACCTTGAACACGAAGCAGAATGGTCTAAAACTTGGCAACCACAAATCTCCACCACTAAATGCTCTGTCTTACACATTGGTAAAAAGAATCAGAATACTAAATATAAACTTGGAGGAATTGAACTTATTGATATCCCTCAATCTGTCAAAGACCTTGGAGTACTCATATCCAATGACCGAAGTCCACTGCAACAAAGCCGAAAAGGCTTTAAGAGTGGTTAACCTAATCCTTCGCAGCTTCTTCTCTGGTAATTTTGAACTGCTAACAAGAGCTTATAAAACATTTGTCAGACCAATCCTAGAATACAGCGCACCTGTATGGAACCCACATTGCATATCTGACATCAACACAATTGAGAGAGTCCAGAAATATTTCACAAAAAAATATTTTCTTCACTCCTCTTCTCACAACAAAATACCTTACTCCTCCAGACTTGAAATTCTTGGTTTAGACAACTTACAACTCTGTCATCTCCGTTCTGACTTAATTATAGTTCATAAAATCATATACCAAAATGTCCTACCTGTTAACGACTACTTCACCTTCAACCGCAACAACACACGAGCATGAAATCAATTTAAACTAAATGTCAACCGCTCCAAACTTGACTGCAAAAAATACGACTTCAGCAACAGAGTAATCAACGCCTGGAATGCACTACCTGACTCTGTGGTTTCTACTCCTAACCCTAAAACCTTTAACCTTAGACTATCTACAATTGACCTCTCCCCCTTTCTAAGAGGTCTGTAAGGGGGGGGCATAAGTGTACCACTGTGCCTACCGTCCCTGTCCTATTGTCTTCTTTTGTTACTTTTTATCATTATTTATCTAATGTTTTATTTGTACAAATTACCACCCTATAATTGTTTGACAAATAAAATAATAATAATAATTAAAAATAAATAAATAAATAGATAGATAGATAGATAGATAGATAGATAGATAGATAGATAGATAGATAGATAGATAGATAGATAGATAGTTGGTTGTAAGGCGAACAACCTCAGGGCTGCTACAGCAGCCATATCTTTGTGTCTATGTTGTAATCAGGGATGGGCTCCAGTCGGAACACTAAATTGGGCTCACTGCCACGGCTCGTGAGTGCTTCCGGGACCAGTGCAATTTTGCTTCTGCACATGTGGAGATAGCAAAATCACGCACGGAGCTGCAGGTGTGCCTGTGTTTCAGCATGTGCTGAAGCAAAAAACCCTCGCTGAAACATGGGCATACCTGTGGCTCCACGCGCAATTTTGCTATCTCCCCAGGTGTAGAAGCAAAATCGTGCCACCCCCACAAGTACTCACAAGCCACAGTGGTGGCCTCAATTTAGTGTTCCAGCTAGGAACCCACCCCTGTTTATAAGTAGCTTTTCTGAGGTCTGCCTTAACTTCAAATGGTCACTAAGCAACCATTCACAAATCAAGGACTATCTATACTGGCTTTTATGTGTGGATGAATCATAGTCTTTCTCAAGTTTACAACTCTTTTTTTTTTTAAGAAAGATGCCAATCTTTTAATTATTAATATATAATACCTGGTAAATTTATAAGATGATGCAAATTAGGAATGTGCAGAAATGATGAATTTCAAAGCTTCAGCAACGTCCTAATTCAGGCAGGTGAAAAATAGTTCATATTGGTTTCAGTCTGGTTTCAGAGTCTTTCATTCTCTATTTTCTACTATGAGAACAATTGGCTAAACTTTTTTTTTAAATTTGTTCATCAGGATTTGAGGAATTTGCACTACACTGAAAGATTTTGAACAAATGAATCATGTGAAAATTAGTAATGATCAGCACATAGATGCTTCCTTATCATCTAGTTGGGGTTGACAAAGGCCTTAAAACATTCATAGTTGGGGCAAAATGAGAAGAAATTTGCAGTGATTGTGTCTCTTCTACATTGGTGATACTCTCTCTTCAAACGTTCTTGTTAGTTTTTTATCCATTACTTACTGTTTTGACATGGTTTATTAGGCCACTTTTTGATGGTGTGTCAACAGGACCAGAATCATGTGTGTTGGATTCAGAAATAAGGACATCCTAAAGAGTGGGAAGAGGAAAGACGGAACAGGAAAGAAAGGGGAAAATAGCAGAAATTATTTCTCAAGCATAATCAAAACAGTGAGAATACAGTGATACCTTGTCTTACAAACTTAATTGGTTCCGGAACGAGGTTCTTAAGGTGAAAAGTTTGTAAGACGAAACAATGTTTCCCATAGGAATCAATGGAAAAGCGATTAATGCGTGCAAGCCCAAAATTCACCCCTTTTGCCAGCCGAAGTGCCCGTTTTTGTGCTGCTGGGATTCTCCTGAGACTCCCATCCATGGGAAACCCCACCTCTGGACTTCTGTGTTTTTGCGATGCTTCAGGGGAATCCCAGCAGCGCAAAAACGGGTGCTTCGCTGGCAACGGAAGTCTGGAGGCGGAGCATCCCAGCAGCGGTGGTGGGTTTCTAAGGTGAAAATAGTTTGTAAGAAGAGGCAAAAAAATCTTAAACACCGGGTTTGTATCTTGAAAAATTTGTATGACAAGGAGTTTGTAAGACGAGGTATCACTGTACTTTGATTTATTTCGGAAAGTGGGGTATCATTATCAGAACTTCTTAGGTGAGAAGCGTCTTCAAAGAAAAAACAAAAAGTCCAGTTTCCTTTTGAAAAAGCACCTCTAGGACAACCACAACATGGATAATTGAGAATCTCCCTAGACATCTGGGCACCATGTTAAGATTTATAGTGAGATTATAAGGAAAAAAATATGAAACCAATTTCCCAAAGTCACAAACGGTATGAGACGCTGAACATCTGTTCTAAGCAGCTCTTCTCTCATGGAGCTGGAGTGGCGCAGCAGGTAGAGTGCTGTACTGCAGGCCACTGAAGCTGACTTTAGATCTGTAGGTCAGCGGTTCAAATCTCATCACTGGCTCAAGGTTGACTCAGCCTTCCATCCTTATAAGGTGGGTAAAATGAGGACCCGGATTGTGGGGGCAATATGCTGGCTCTGTTAAAAAGTGCTATTGCTAACATGTTGTAAGCCACCCTGAGTCTAAGGAGAAGGGCGGCATTAAAATTAAATAAATGAATGAATGAATGAATGAATAAATAAATAAATAAATAAATATCATTTTTCTGGTCAAGGAAAACCATAGAGCTGTCAGGTTCAAGGCCAGAGATGACTCATTGAGATCCAATCAAGCCCAATAATATCTCTGTTTACATTTAATAGACAGAAAGTTTCCAAACTAAAGCTATATAATTTTCTAAGCCACTAAATATATCTGAAGGGATTCCATGTGTGACTAGCCTACACCAATGTTCTGTCGAGGTCTCTGGTAGAATCCTCCCGAAAATTCACAGATAAAAAAGTCAGACACACACACGTTTGAAAATTCAAAACAATGTTCTTTATACCGAAAATTCAAATAAACTAAGCACTCTATTTGTATAGCAAAGAGCACTCATCTCCAAACAAACTGGTAATTTGTACAAGTCCCTTATCAGTTCTGAGATACTTAGCTTGCAGCTGTGAGGCAATTCACAGTCCTTCTTTCACAAAGTGAAACACACTTTGCTCTGGTTTAGTTTCAAAGCGGGGGAAAATCAGCACACAAAGGTCAAAGTCAGCAAAACAGGCACGAAACACAAGGATCAGATAATCCTCCACAATGGCCAAACCCACAGACTGCTATTTATAGCAGCCTCACTAATTACCACAGCCCCACCCAACCACAGGTGGCCTCGTTTTCTTTGATAATAATCTCAGTTGTTGCTGCCTATGCATCACTCTCCGCGTATCATTAACTCTTGTTCTGAATCCAAGGAGGAGCTAGATAATTGATCTCCTTCTGAGCTGTCTGCCACACTCTCCTCCTCCCTGTCACTCATGTCTTCTTGGTCAGAGGAGCCTTCATCAGCAGATTCCACCAGGAGCAAAACAGGCCTGCGGCATGTGGGTGTCTCCCCCACATCCACAGTCCTTGGGGCAGGAGCTGGGCCAGAGCTAACCACAACAACCAATGGCAGATTCCACTTACCAGTGCGCTTCCCACATAGTTCTGCAATCCTATAGTGCGCACATACCTGAGTGAGATTTTGCTTCTGCACATGCATGGAAGCAAAAAATCACCACAAATTGCTGAAATCTCAGCAATTACTAATTTTCACATGCCCACATGTCCTCTCATGAGATTTTGCTTCCTCTGCATGTGCAGAAACAAAATCTCACTTGGGCGCATGTGCCCACCCGCTGTCACCCAGAACTGCACAGGCAGCTCCATTTTCACTACCGGAATGCTGCCCCCCCTCTCGTCCAGGTAGGAACCCAATACTGTCCTGCACCTCTTTCCTCCTCCCCATTCAGCTCAGGACTGTAGGGTCTCTTCATCCAGGCCTCCCTCTGGGAAGTTCTGAATGGCCAAATCTTCCCCTTTTGCTGCTGTAGGTGGACATTCCATTACCTAACCAAAGTTCGGAATTGGAAAACCCAATCAAGGTATAACCAAGAACCTTTGACTGATTTCAGAATTTCCAAGCCTTGAGCGTTTCAATGACTTAAAATGTGACATTGTAGATGTTTTATAAGTTATACTACACATCTGTTTAGCCACAATTTTTTATCTAATTCTATCACCAATTTTTTAAACTGGATATATATCTGAAAGGGACCATAGAGTTTTACAGGGGACACTTCCACCCAAATTCTATGCCAGTCTGAAAATAACACTAGTTCTTTGTATTTCTTTTTTTTTAAAAGTTTTTTTATTTTTTCACATATATTTATACAAATGTCAATGCATGTACCTATAAACGTATCAAAAATCAGTGCCTAAATCCATATTCCTTATCGTTTCTATATACATATTTATACCTTTTTCTTTTTAATAAATCATCAGTCTGTATTCAGGTATTGTTTTCTCACTCTCCATCTCTCCCATCTGTCTGTCTGTCTGTCTGTCTGTCTGTCTGTCTGTCTGTCTGTCTGTCTGTCTATTTATTTGTCAAGCAAGTATAGTATTATAAGTACATATTAACATAACATAACATAAGTAGAACATAGTAATAGAAAGGATAATAAGACATTAGGATAGGGACATTAGGCAAAAAAGTGCAGTTATGCACGCCCCTTACAGACCTCTTAGAAAAGGGGAGAGGTCAATTGTAGATAATGTAAGGTTGAAGATTTTGGGGTTGGGGGAAGCAACAACAGAGTCAGGTAATGAGTTCCAGGCGGTGACCACTCTATTGCTGTAATCGTATATATCTAAGAAAGAATAGAAGAGAAGATATAGGAATAAAACATATCAATGAAAGAATAGAAGAAGAGATATAGAAATAGAAGAAAGATTTAGGAGATATAGGAAAGCAATAGGATAGGGGATTGAAGGCACTCTAGTGCACTTGTACTCACCCCTTACTGACCTCTTAGGAATCTGGATAGGTCAACCATGGATAATCTAAGGGTAAAGTGTTGGGGGTTTGGGGATGACACTATGGAGTCCGGTAATGAGTTCCACGCTTCGACAACTCGGTTACTGAAGTCATATTTTTTACAGTCAAGTTTGGAGCAGTTAATATTAAGTTTAAATCTGTTGTGTGCTCTTGTGTTGTTGTGGTTGAAGCTGAAGTAGTCACTGACAGGCAAGACGTTGCAGCACATGATCTTGTGGGCAATACTTAGATCATGTTTAAGGCATCTTAGTTCTAAGCTTTCTAGGCCCAGGATTGAAAGTCTAGTCTCGTAGGATATTCTGTTTCGAGTGGAGGAGTGAAGGGCTCTTCTGGTGAAGTATCTTTGGACATTTTCAAAGGTGTTAATGTCTGAAATGTGATATGGGTTCCAAACAGATGAGCTGTATTCAAGGATGGGTCTGGCGAAAGTTTTGTAAGCTCTGGTAAGTAGTGAGAGATTGCCAGAGCAGAAGCTACGTAGGATTAGGTTTACAACTCTTGAATAAATAATAAAGGAAGGAAGGAAGGAAGGAAGGAAGGAGGGAGGGAGGGAGGGAGGGAGGGAAGGAAGGAAGGAAGGAAGGAAGGAAGGAAGGAAGGAAGGAAGGAAGGAAGGAAGGACCTCTTCACTGCCCCCAATAAATGCCATTGAGATTTTTCTGCATATGGTCAGGCAAGTGCTCATACCAGACAGTGTTTAAGCAACCTATGTTTATTTTCTTTTAGCAACAAGGTGAGAGGGAGTAATTTTAATTAATGCTAGTCCTGGAGCAGTTGAAAGCACCCTTGACATCCCCAAGGCAATAGGAGGAGGTTGCCTTCTAATTGCTTTTGGGGGATTGAAGAATTGCAGCTGTGGTGGTGTGGAAAACAACAATAGGATCTTAAAAGAAAGGTTCACATATGGGTTAATATGCAATTTTTTACAGGAGAGTGTCTCCTGAATGGGAATGTCTCCACGCTATTTAAACATTACACAGAATTTACATATGCCCTGATAAACAAGAATTTTGCACACTTTTGCTCAGCTATTAAAAAATAAATCATGACTGCAGAGCCAAGATTCTTGCAATTATAATCAGATCAACCTTTAAAAAAAAATCTATAGATGCTTTTTTTGGGGGGGGGGGGAGTCACATTCAAACACCATAAACTGACAGCTGACACCAAATCTATTACATCTCCAACACTTTTTCTTCAGATGCATCTGATCTAAATCAACAGGACAATTTTTAGTTTTGGATGCTGCTAAGATTCCCAAGGGGAAAAACATTGTGGACCTGAGAATTAATTGTAAACATTTTAAAAACCCAGGATGTAGTCTATAAAAAGCAGCAATTCTACAAAATGTATCATTTAAAGTAGAAAGATGGAATGAATTGAAGAGAAATGAAATGAAATCACATTCCAAACAGTTTATACTAATTTGTTATCAACAGCCTTGTTCTCATAACTGCACCAAACACCCCCAGGCATTTCTTAGATGCATTTTCATAATGTTTTATCTGTCATTATTGCAACAAATGCTTTTCTTTGGAGAAACACATTTAAACTTTAAATATGCCTATTCTTTAAATTCCAGAAATAATTTAACTTGGCAGTAGAAGAGTCCCATCTTTTATTAAGAGATATTGAGAGTTGCCAAGTTCCTCTAAGTTGCCAATTGCCTTAGGCTGTGCACCAAAATACAGTGATACCTTGTCTTAAAAACTTAATTGGTTCCAGGACGAGGTTCTTAAGGTGAAAAGTTTGTAAGATGAAACAATGTTTCCCATAGGAATCAATGGAAAAGCGATTAATGCGTGCAAGCCCAAAATTCACCCCTTTTGCCAGCCGAAGCGCCCGTTTTTGCGCTGCTGGGATTCCCCTGAGGCTCCCCATCCGGACTCCTGTGTTTTTGCGATCCTGCAGGGGAATCCCAGCATTGCAAAAATGGGCGCTTCGTTGGCAACGGAAGTCCAGAGGTGGGGTTTCCCAGCGAAGGGAGCATCAGTGAAATCACAGCATCGCAAAAACACCGAAGTCCTCAAAACTCCACCTCCGGACCTCTGTGTTTTTGCAATGCCGTGATTTCACTGAGGCTCCCCTCGCTGGGAAACCCCACCTACGGACTTCCGTTGCCAGCGAAGCGCTCGTTTTTGCAATGCTGGGATTCCCCTGCTGGGATTCTCCTGCAGCATCACAAAAACACGGAAGTCCGGAGGTTGGGTTTCCCATGGAGGGGAGCCTCAGGGGAATCCCAGCAGCGCAAAAATGGGTGCTTCGCTGGCAACGGAAGTCCGGAGGCGGTGGTGGGT
Organism: Erythrolamprus reginae; assembly: GCF_031021105.1. Lineage (NCBI taxonomy): Eukaryota > Metazoa > Chordata > Lepidosauria > Squamata > Dipsadidae > Erythrolamprus > Erythrolamprus reginae. The sequence goes on along the minus strand of NC_091950.1, from coordinate 270,469,691 downwards.
TTGTAAGGTGAAAATAGTTTGTAAGAAGAGGCAAAAAAATCTTAACCCCCGGGTTTGTATCTCGAAAAGTTTGTATGACGAGGGGTTTGTAAGATGAGGTATCACTGTATACCGATGAACAAATTTTGGGGCAATAGTATTATGAACATCTGAATCTGTTTGATTTGCTTTCTCCAACCTTATTGAAGCAACTCATGTCACGGACAGCCAGGGTTGTTAACTTGTTACTGACACATTGCAACCATCTATAGACCAAATATTAATATGAAGGTAACTGAGAACAGGAATGAGAAAGCAGCAATGTCATCTCAGCTAATTGTAAAAGTATATCTACTTGAAATACATATAATATACTTGAAGTTCTAAGCTACCCGGGGAGACATTGTCTCAAATGCTATGGAAAGCAGCTTTTGGGGTCGGTCTGTAAACAAGATAAAAAATGGAATCTAACTTACATGGGCTAGCAAAACTAAGCCATAAATACTATAGAAGAGGACAGGAATGCACCTCTTTAAAGGAAGACCAGCCCTTTCTACAGAGGTGGGTTCCTCCCAGTTCGGACCAGCTCTATAGTTATCTTTAGTTATTTTAAATATTAGATTTCTTATATGTTGTTTTATTACTGTTGTTAGCCGCCCCGAGTCTACGTAGAGGGGCGGCATACCAAAGTAATGAATAAATGAATAAATGAATAAATAAATATTTATTCAACACAAAAATATGTAACCCTTCCCTGGTGCAGAGCTGAAGGGATTGGATACTGTAGCCTAGATGATAATTCTCTGCCTTACAAAGCAAAGGTTGCAGGTTCAAGTCCCAGTGGGCATGGCTAGCTGATGAGGCCAAAATAAGGCCGAAATAGATCTATCCTAGTCTCCCTTAATTTTCAAATTCAGCAAAAAAACATGTGACACATACAGATAGAATTGTCGGCTATTAATAAAATTAACTGCCTTGGAAATGGCCCTGGGTTGGGCCGAGAGGCAGATAAGGAGCTGTATTGTTCCTTCAATACACCAGGGTGATTTGACACAAAAATATGTAACCCTTCCCTGGTTCAGAGCTGAAGGGATTGGATACTGTAGCCTAGAGGATAATTCTCTGCCTTACAAGGCAAAGGTTGCAGGTTCAAGTCCCAGTGGGTATGGCTAGCTGATGAGGCCAAAATAAGGCCAAAATAGAACTATCCTAATCTCCCTTAATTTTCAAATTCAGAAAAAAAAACCATGTGACACATATATATATATGAGTCCTATAAATATATATAACCAGTAGTAATTTGGCGGTCTGGGTCGCTGGAACCAGCAGCGACCCAGGCTTGCCACACCCCCAAACTGGCTCTCTTGGTGGCGCCATAGGCAGTACCATTTTGTTTTTTGCTTCTGAGCATGTGCAGAAGCTGGGGTTTGTTTCTTTGCTTCTGTACATGTGCAGAAGCTGGGTTTTTAGCACTGCGCATGTCCACCCATGCAGCACGCAATGTACATTCATCAGGAAGCAAACTGACAGGAAGGTAAGACCGAAACCCCAACACACACCCATCCCCCCGCCTTCCTGCCAGCTGAATTCCAAGATTCCCATTTGATTGCACACAGAAATTGTAATCTGGAGGAAAATTATAATGAAAATTGACTCCTGAAGCACAAGCAAGCGTTCCCACTAGGCAGACAGTTAGGAACACACAATACACTGCTGAAATTAAGAAGAAGGTTACTTGAACAGCAGTATTCAGTACAAAAGGAAGGAAGGATTCACTGTCTCCGCAGGACAGAAAGTCAGTAAAAAGAAAATCACAGAAACGTAATACCAGGAGCTCAACGTATGTGAGACGTAAAAGAATTCAAGCTGTGTGCCTGGTCATGAACCCTACAGCGCTGAAGTCACCAAAGGAGGCGGCAATTAAAACCTGGCACTGCCAACTGGCCTGAGGCCCCCAAAATATTCAGAGCAGTTTCAGGGGACTTGGTGAAGATTTTAGAGAAAAGGTTATCAAAGCTTTCTAAATTCTTTTTCTCATGGGATGAGGATATGAGCCGAAATTGATAAAATAGGTAGAATAAATACAAGATTTCTGAGAATAAGCAATGCTCCAAGGGATGATATGTTGCACTTTGCCATGAAGAAGATAGTTCAAGTTTAAAGCAGATAAAAGAATTGGTGGTATTGAACATTGTAAGAATGATTTTGAAATACATGTATAATTGTTTATAAAGGAGGAACATTTACAGCAGCTTTATATAGGAGTGGGTTTATTTATTTATTTATTTATTTATCCATTCATTCATTCATTCATTCTATTTACTTACTTACTTACTTACTTACTTACTTACTTACTTACTTACTAACAACAATAATAAAAACAGCATATAACAAATCTAATATTTAAAATAACTAAAAACCCTTATTAAAAACCAAACATACACACAAACATACCATGCATAAATTGTATAGGCCTAGGGGGAGAGGAATATCTCAATTCCCCCATGCCTGACGACAGAGGTAGGTTTTAAGGAGCTTACGAAAGGCGAGGAGGGTGGGGGCAATTCTGATCTCTGGGGGGAGCTGGTTCCAGAGGGCCGGGGCCACCACAGAGAAGGCTCTTCCCCTGGGTCCCGCCAAATGACATTGTTTAGTTGATGGGACCCGTAGAAGGCCCAACTGGTTGCTGGGAATCGTGGCAGAAGGCGGTCTCGGAGATATTCTGGTCCGATGCCATGAAGGGCTTTATAGGTCATAACCAACACTTTGAATTGTGACCGGAAACTGATTGGCAACCATTGCAGACTGCGGAGTGTTGGTGTAACATGGGCATATTTGGGAAAGCCCATGATTGCTCTCGCAGCTGCATTCTGCACGATCTGAAGTTTCCGAACATTCTTCAGAGGTAGCCCCATGTAGAGAGCATTACAGTAGTCTAACCTCGAGGTGATGAGGGCATGAGTGACTGTGAGCAGTGAGTCCTGGTCCAGATAGGGCCACACACCCCTCGCCATAGCTGAAAGATGTTCTTTTTTTTGCCCTCCCCCATCCCCCGGAGGCCCTCTGGAGGACGAAAACACCTTCCCAGAGCCTCTGTGTGAGCTGAAAATCAGCTGGTTGATGCGCACATGTGCATTGGAGCTGAGCTAGAGCTACAGCTCATGTGCCGGCAAATATGGCTCCGCATGCCACCTGTGGCAGGTGTGCCATAAGTTCACCATTGCTGCCCTAAAATAATGTTTTGTGTGTATTTGTACTCACAGCTTTGGGACAATTTAATCTGGAATGTTTGCAACAGTGAGCGATTAAAAAAAGACCTTTACAGATTCATTGCTAAAATCTGTACTTTCCTCAAAAATCACTTTAAAATAAGATACTAGCAGAAACCTCATAAACATAATTCACACAAGGTTTCTGTAATCGGATGCCATTTCATAAATGAACCTCCGTGTTCCATTTTTTAAGAACATGCTGCTGATTTAGCCTATGCTCAAGGTGTAGGTTTTTTAGCCCTCTCTCCTAAATTAATCCTTTTGAATAACTGACATTTTCTCTGCTAAAAGCAAAGTATCTCAGCTCTCCACTTACTGCTGAAGTTCACCTCTTCCCATAAACCATGCTAGCTAGAACTCCTGAGAGTTTTAATTCAACAACCTCTGGAGAATCACCGATTCCTCACAACTACCTCATCACATGCAGAACCAGTTTTATTAACATTTCAAGGCAAATTTCCAGATTTTAATTTCATGTGATGACTGCCCCCTGATAGCAGCAGAAAGGGCAGAAGAGAGCAATACTAAAATCAGAAAAGGTTATGAAATGAAAGCAATCTGAGAGTCCTGGTTATGTGGAAGTATATTCATTATTGGAATAAGGAACTGCTACTGCTGAGATTCTGTCTTAATAACAATTAAATAATAATTAATAATTTATTATACTTGTATGCCGCCCCTCTCAAGACTCCGGGTGGCTCACAACAGCAAAAGAGCAATACAATACAAATCTAATAATTAAAAACCATGACTAAAACCCCGCTATAATTACTACAATAGTCACAACCACACATAACTCTTAATGGTCAGAAAAGGGGATACATTAATTGCCCCATGCCTGGCGACATGGATAGGTCTTCAGGGTTTTGCAGAAGGCGAGGAGGGTGGGGGCAGTTCGAATCTCCGGGGGGAGTTGATTCCAGAGGGCCAGGGCTGCCACAGAGAAGGATCTTCCCCTAGGACCCACCAGACAACATTGTTTAGTCGACGGGACCCGGAGAAGGCCAACTCTGTGGGACCTAATCGGCCACTGGGATTCATGCGGCAGAAGGCGGTCCGGTAGGTATTCCGGTCCGATGCCATGTAGGGCCTTGTAGGTCATCACCAACACTTTGAATTGTGTCCAGAAACTAATCGACAACCAGTGCAGGTCGTGGAGTGTTGATAAAACATGGGCATATCTGGGATGACCCATGACTGCTCACGCAGCTGCATTCTGCACGATCTGAAGTTTCCGAACACTCTATAGAGATATGGTGAGTGGAACAATGAGTCCTATAAATACTGGTAGTCCTCGACTTACAACTGCTCAAAGTCATAACAGCACTGAAAAAAGTGCCTTATGATCTGTCCTCACACCTACAATCTCTACAGCAGAGGTCTTCAAACTTGGCAACTTTAAGACTTGTGGACTTCAACTCCCAGAATGCTCCAGACAGCATAGCTCAATCAATTAAGTTCGTAAGACGAGGTATCACTGTACTGATAAAGATGGAAGACCCAAGCTAGTTTAAAACCTGGACAAATCCTCCAAAACCCATCCCTGTCCAGACACCTGCCACCTACTCTGAAAGGCAACTCCCATTATTTCCAGGCTTATCATGGTCAGTTGAAAAAACCAGAGTTGTAGTCCAGTAGTCTGGAGTCTATGGGTTGGGGAAAGCTACTTTAGAAGCAGTACATGCAGACTGCATTAGATTGTCAGCAAGTGAGCCTCCTCTAAACTGAAAAGAAAAATGAATTAATTTTCTAAACCATGGGTATCAAACTCAAAGCCTGCAGTCGCATCCATCCTGTAGGGTGCTTAAATGTGGTTTGCAGAACTAGTCTGGAAATAGCAAAGGACTGGCTTGCGGTGCCTCTGGCAGCCAAAATGTGCCTGGGTAGGTTTTGGCTGGCAGGGTGCTGCAGGTAGCCAGCCAAGCCAAAAATGGGGCATGAGAGGGCCACAATCACCCACTCACACCATGTTTTGGCCAGCAGAGTGGTGCGGGATGCGCCTTTCCCTCCCTACCCCCGCCCCCCAGACACACACATACACCAGCCAGTCCATGGAGAAGGACTACAATGCTGATCCGGCCCTCCAAGAAATCCAGTTTGACATCCCTGGTCTAACTAAAAATTCCCACCAATGAGTTACCTTTAAGAGCGGCTGGGCAGCCTCTGAGCTACCTGGGATTCGGTCCTCACTTTGCTTCAAGGCCTTTTTGCCCTCCGTTGCAACATGATTTGCAACTTGCTGCTTATGGTTGGTGGATGGACAGTGTTTGGATTTTGTGGGAATCTTCTGCCTCTCTTGTCCAAGTGGAGTCCTTGCATTGCTCTGACCTCTAATGCTCTCACTCGTGGAAAAGAGGCTCCCGGAAAATTTAGATATCGGTTCCTGGTAGGAAATATAGCAGTCACTGAATAAATAGGTCACTATCAAGAGGTACATAGAAACATAGAAGATTGACAGCAGAAAAAGACCTCATGGTCCATCTAGTCTGCCCTTATACTATTTCCTGTATTTTATCTTAGGATGGATATATGTTTATCTCAGGCATGTTTAAATTCAGTTCCTGTGGATTGACCAACCACGTCTGCTGGAAGTTTGTTCCAAGCATCCACTACTCTTTCATTAAAATAATATTTTCTCACGTTGCTTCTGATCTTTCCCCCAACTAACCTCAGATTGTGTCCCCTTGTTCTTGTGTTCACTTTCCTACTAAAAACACTTCCCTCCTAAACCTTATTTAACCCTTTAACATATTTAAATGTTTCGATCATGTTCCCCCTTTTCCTTCTGTCCTCCAGACTATACAGATTGAGTTCATTAAGTCTTTCCTAATATGTTTTATGCTTAAGACCTTCCACCATTTATTTATTATTATTTATTTATTATTTTGATTTCTGGGAGCCTTTCTCTGGAATTCTACAATTCTCCAGGAGAAGGAATTTGCAGCCTGAATACTTTCTCGGGGTCTCAGTCCATGCAGAATTTTCCTTAAACCAATTATGAATGAGCACAAGACGGAAGCAGCTGGAATAGTAAGCACATATTCAACCAAGGTTGATGGAAACGTGTTTGAGCAACACTCAAAGGGAAGGAATGCAGCCGATGGTCTGGGTGAACCTTTTTCAGATTCTCTACCAGGAATCTTGAAGAACTGTGGAGGAGGGAAAATGTCTCCATCCAACAAATAATATATTCATTCTCATGCTCTCTCTGTGTGTCTCTTAATTACAGCAAAGCATTTGTCAACATAAACTCTGGCTTTTCCATTAACAAGTCATTAACTAGCAAGATAATACATAATTGGTTTGAAAACTGTACCCCAAAGGTGATAATCAATTATCAAATGAAATATAATCCTAGGTACTGTACTCATCAGGATTTTTTAAAAAATTCAGGACTTGGATAAAGAATGACAAATTTGCAGATGATAACAGAATTGTGTGAAAGAGCTGATACCCAAAGAAGATAGAAATAAATTTTGAAACGCCCTTGTTAGGCTAGAGCAGTGAGTTGAAAGTAATGGAATAAAATTGAATAGAAACAAAAGCAATCTCCTTCCCTTTAAAAGAAATTGAACGAGAACATCTTACTAGGTAATACCTGTGGGAGGGGGAAATATGGAATATAATTGACTGCTAACTGAATATGAATCAAAGGCATGATGTAGGTGCAAAAAAAAACAAAAAAAAGAGGCAAATTCAATTTTAGGTTTCATCGTTAGAAAAATAATCTTCAAACGGGGAAAGACTGTTCCTTCAGTCAGACCCCTCTCTCCCCTCTGTTCTTGGCATTTTGGATTTTACAAAGATTGCGGAGAAATTGAAAGGGGTTCAGAAGAAGGACAAGCGGGTGCTAGAAATTTAAATTCTATGAAGAAAGATTAAAAGAGATGGCAGGCTATGTGTAGCCTTGAGAAAAAGTGATTGAATTTAGATACGATTTCTAATACCACAAAGGTTGTCACATAGAAGCTGAAGACTTCTTTTCAGGAAATGAATTTAAATCACAGAAAGTCTGATGGTATGTGCGAATGAACTTAGGAGACTGAGCAAAGAGAACAGTCAGATAAGAGACGGCATAGCATAAGTGCACTAGTGCGCCTTCCGTCCCCTGTCCAATTGTCTCTCCTATATTTTATATATATTTTCTCCCATTCATATATCCTTTCCTCTACTCTTCATTGAGTGTTCTATTCTCATATCTTTTCTTCTATCCTTTCTGTTGTGGTTAGCTCTGGCCCAGCTCCTGCCCCAAGGACTGTGGATGTGGGGGAGACATCCACATGATGCAGGCCTGTTTTGCCCCCAGTGGAATCTGCTGATGAAGGCTCCTCTGACCAAGAAGACATGAGTGACAGGGAGGAGGAGAGTGTGGCAGACAGCTCAGAAGGAGATCAATTATCTAGCTCCTCATTGGATTCAGAACAAGAGTTAATGATACAGCCACGCATGTGGAGAGCGATGCATAGGCAACAACAACTGAGAGATTATTATCAAAGAAAATGAGGCCACCTGTGGTTGGGTGGGGCTGTGATAAATAGTGAGGCTGCTATAAATAGCAGCCTGTGGGTTTGGCCATTGTGGAGGATTATCTGATCCTTGTGTTTCATGACTGCTTTACTGACTTTGACTTTTTGTGTGCTGATTTTTCCCCACTTTGAAACTAAACCAGAGCAAAGTGTGTTTCACTTTGTGAAAGAAGGACTGTTAATTGCCTCACAGCTGCAAGCTAAGTATCACAGAACTGATAAAGGACTTGTACAAATTACCAGTTTGGTTGGAGACAAGTGCTCTTTGCTATACCAAAAGAGGGCTTGGTTTAAGTGAATTTTCGGTATAAAGAACATTGTTTTGAATTTTCAAACGTGTGTGTGTCTGAAATTTGTACCTGTTCATTTTTGGGATGAGTCTACCAGAGAGCCTGACAGAACACCTTTCCTTGATATTTACTACTACATGTTTTTATTCTCTTTAACTTTCAATTTGTATTGGACTAACTAAATAAATGAATGAATGAATGGATGGATGAATGGATAGATGGAGAGAGAGAGAGAGAGAGAGAGAGATATATAGGTAGATAGGTAGGTAGATAAATAGATAGATAAATAGATAGATAGATAGATAGATAGATAGATAGATAGATAGATAGATAGATAGATGATAGATAGATAGATAGATAGATAGATAGATAGATAGATAGATAGATAGATAGATAGATAGATAGATAGATAGATAGATAGATAGATAGCCTGGGCGAGGCAAGAGGCTCATAAGAGATCCTCTCTAGTTTCTCAGGCTGTCAAGTTTTTTTTGGGGGGGGGGACAGAAATGTATTTTCAAACTTTCAAGATTCTGTCAACATAGCTTAATGATAAAATAGAATTAACTCATCTGGCTCCATTTCCTATCTGGTTTGGCTTGCCAGGCAGATCTTTCAAATCTGAAGTACACTTTTTCCCTTCCGCCCTTTTTCCTGTACAGTCTGAGAAAGCACAGAGAGCTCCTTGCTCCACCCATTATCCAGCTGCAGGCTACAGTGTCTCTTATCATATTGTACCCTTGGCAGGTTCTCTTCGCCCAGTCTCTCAAGGACACACCCGCATACCATTACAAAGAGGCAGATATTACATGGGGGGGGGAGGAAACATCGTAAACATACCATCTGTCTGACAGCGCACCCAGTTACTCAGAGAAGTGGGAGAACTTTTTGTTGTGTTCAAGCGGAGGCTTTGTGAGTCACTTGCAAATGACAAATATTTTAAATTTCTGCACTGAGGATTAGGATTCCTGACCTATATTATCCCTTTTAACTAAGATTCTGTATACCTGCCTATAAGATCAGTTGATGGTAGTATTTCCCTTTATTTTTTTAAAAAAATAATTTTTACTGATTATAAAAAAGAAAAAAACAAACAAACATAACACATAGGACATAATAAAACATTAAATGAGCATTTCCAAAGTGTGAACTGTAGGTGGTACACATCACAAAAGTAAAAACTTAATGCTGTGACTATAAAAAGTGATTTTCATGAATATATCAAGTTAATGGTAGTATTTTCCTGTTTTTCTACAATAACTAAAACTTACTGTAACCTCTGAATAATTCTAACTATGGCTAGTCATTTTTTATGACTAATGGAAGCAAGTACAGTTCGTGGGACTGTTTTCACACACCATAGCTTAATCATAGATTAACCACATCTTAAAGGCGGCTCACAGCAGTGATAGAAACAATGTACAATACAAATCTAATAATACGAAGTTAAAAACCCATAATTTAAAAAACATGCATACAGCACACCATACATAAATTATATAGGCCTGGGGAAGATATTTCATGCCTGATGGCAAAGGTGGGTTTTGAGAAGTTTACGAAAGGCAAGGAGGGTGGGGATAATTCTGATCTCTGTGGGAAATTGGTTCCAGAGGGCAGGGGCTGCCACAGAGAAGGCTCTTCCCCGGGTCCTGCCAAATGACATTGTTTAGTCGACGGGACCCGGAGAAGGCCAACTCTGTGGGACCTAACCGCTCTCTGGGATTCGTGTGGCAGAAGGCGGTCCCAGAGATATTCTGGTCCGATGCCATTAAGGGCTTTATAGGTCATAACCAACACTTTGAATTGTGATCGGAAACTGATCAGCAACCAATGCAGACTGCGGAGTGTTGGTGAAATTATATCTAAAGTAGAAACAGAAAGCTTGGATTTCCTCTATAGGGCCATACTAATACATATAATAGTACAGTATAACATATTCTCTCTCTAGAATACTGTATAGAGAATATTACTATTGTGTTTATATTAATCTTTGCATGAAATGGTGTCTGGCAGAAAGAGATCAATTCAGATTTCAAATTAGTGTGTCTTTTCCTTTCCCTTTCAGTCAGGAAATTTTGTGGCCATGGACATCTCGTGTTTTATAATCACGTTTCAGGGATCTCACTCACTGCACATACCCACACACCAAAAAGAGTGATATTAGTGCAACACTTAAACTTGATTTTACTTTTTAATATTAAATCAATCAAACATGGTTATCATGGTGAATAATAATCCGAACAGACAGGCACCTAACACAGACTTAACCATGTTGATAAGAATTAGAGTAGTGCCATCTAAAGAGTAGCCCCATGGCCAGAGAGATGACAAATAAATTTATGAAATAAATAAGAGAGACAAAAAAAGTCTCGGGAGTGGACACAGCAGTGTCTGGGGAATAGAAGAAAAAGAACTGGAGCAATATAAAAAAAAAATACAAAGACCTGGAAACAGAAATAGAACGACTGTAGCAAAAAGAAGCAGAGGTAGGAACATTACTGTCGATTCTGTGAGCTTGGTGGGCGTGGTGTGGCTTGGTGGGTGTGGCTTGGTGGGCGTGGCTTGGTGGGCGTGGCTTGGTGGGTGTGGCTTGGTGGGCATGATCGGTGAAGGATACTGCAAAATCCCCATTTCCTCCCAATCTCCTGGGACTCGGGAGGCAGAGAATAGGTGGGGGGGGGCAGCCAGGGAGAGTATATCCCAATTCTCCAAACTATTCAAGATTTCCGCTACAGTTTCTCCAGAACTGGTTGAAATCTGCTGAAACCTACCTCTGGTTAGTACCAGGGGTGGGCTACTGCCCAGATGTGGGGGGACACAGTGGGGTAGTGAAAATGGAGCTCCACGCCAGCGCTCCCAATTTCCACTGATAGAAAATGCAGGGCGTCCTGCATAAGCCAGGCCCACAATGTGTTAATAAAAATTTTGGTAGCTCTTCACTGGGTAGGACCACTAGTCATGGCTACTTTGGGGGCAGTCCCAAAACTGGAGCACCACTTGAACACCGTCTGCATTGACAAAATCAGAAACTGCCAAAGGCAGCTTTATTATTATTATTATTATTAGTAGTAGTAGTAGTAGTAGTAGTAGTAGTAGTAGTAGTATTAGTATTATTAGTATTAGTAGTAGTAGTATTATTAGTATTATTAGTATTATTAGTATTATTAGTATTATTAATTAGATTTGTATGCCATCCCTCTCCGTAGACTCGGGGCGGCTCACAACAGTGATAAAAACAATACATGGTAACAAATCTAATAATTAAAATCTTGGAACAGCTTGCATCTTCAAGAATCTTTAATAGTATTAAAGCACAACATCTACCTATGCTGTCTCCTTAAGAAGGGCTGGACAGTTTTAATAAAAATCCCCAATCCAGTCTAAACATCTGGCTGGCTACAAGACAAACCATAATAAGAACAACTCACATCTTCATCCGGATCCTCCAATCTTTCAGCTTCTTGCTCAGGGCTGATTCGCCCTTCCTTCCAGTTTTCATTGACCGAGCTGAATTTGTAGAGTTTCGATCCCTGAATATTTTCCCTTCCCTTTAGAGAAGCCCAGTGAGAGCCCTGAGAATTCCAGTTATGGCTCCCATGTAGCTTAGGAGATTTAGGGAGCCACCTCACACAATCCTGCAAGAAAAGCATGTGACAACCCATAACTGTAGTGCTCTTATTACACAGGTCTATTAAAAATATCTTTTGTAATCATTGCAGTTGACCTTGTACTTTTCTGAATCACTCTTTTGTTCTGATTTCAAAAACGTATATAATTTTTCTGTGGCAGGTATAGTTTCCATGGAGCAGCATCAATATTATAAGGTATAGGAAATATACTGGCAACATTTAGAAAACAGTAACACGGGTATACAAAAAAATATTTTTTTGTAATCATCGCAGTTGACCTTGTATTTTCTGAATCACTTTTTTGTTCTGATTTCAAAAATGTATATAGTTTTTTGTTAGCAGGCATAGTTTCCATGGAGCAGCAACATTATTATAAGGTACTGTATAGGAAATATACTGGCGACAATAAGAAAACAGTAATTACCACGTACATTGAAAACATAGAAAAAACAAAATAACAAAAATGCTTCTATATCAGAAGCTTTATGTGATAGAGCAAAACTAAGCATATTTTTGGAATCAGCACATCAAATTTCATAAAACAGACATTGCTGATGATTTTTTGTGTGTGTGTTGACCAGTGTTATTATGACAGTGGTATTATGACCATTGTTATTATGACAGTTCTTTCAGGATCATGGGATCCCCTTATTATTTTCTCTTTCAATTGATTGGAAGAAATTTTAATTCATTTGTTTTTATTCTTCTCTTTTCTTAATTTTGTGCTTTTTTTCTTAGGATAAAAAAGGAAACTGGGCCCCTGATCTAGCAACCCAGCTTTATTATCTGTTGACAGTGGGAGGCAGACATCCCTCAAGGAGTTTGGGAGAATTTCTTCTACCCTACCTGAAAAGAGCCATAGTTCCCCACTGCTTTAACAGTAACAGAGTTGGAAGGGACCTTGGAGGTCATCTAGCCCAACCCTCTGCTCATGCGGGAGACCTATGCGAGAGATTCGAACCACTGACCTTTCTGATGGACAAGCTCAGTATCTTAGCCACTGAGCCACCTAGTCAGGCTCCTGAAAATGAAAGCAGATGCCAAAAATTGGGACCCTGAGTGAAAAGAGGACTTCTTGAGAACTGGAAGCTTTGGGTCTCTTTTAAAAATGACGCTCTGAAGATGGTATATATGCTCAGCAATTTAACAAATTCGTGAATTGGAAACAAAACCACAAGCATATGCCAAAATTCACAAGGACTAGGTCAGATTCAACATCCTTGAGTAATTTGTCATGATTAATAAGGCTTTCAGTATTCCTGTCTACAATACTACCATCTAGTGGTTTCTATTGCGCATTGTTTTATGCAGGTATCTACTAAATTATATATAATCATATATCATTGACAGTAGCCAGAACAAGAGACCAAGAAAACATTGTTCTTCATCTCAGGGAAATAGATCCAATGACAAGTGGAATAAGTTATCATTGATAGCATCCTGAAGTCCATGTATACTTTTCACCCTATACTAACAAAAGCCACCGCTACCAAATAGGATACTACTATGGTCTATTGAATGAACCACAATTGGCAGGGTTTATACATTGTGCTGAGACATTTATAAGTCAACATACCAAACAAAACACAAGCAACTAGATTATTCTTAGTGCAATGAATGAATTCTTTCATATGAGACATTTTTAAATTTCTCCCCCCTTCTCTTATCACAAACACACAAACATGTTTATGTGTTTGTATAAATACTGCTAAAGTTGTAAAAATGGTGGAGAAAGGTGTAGACTAGGCTCGAGAAATAGAAATAAGCCTAATATAATGTCTATGTTTGAAAGACATCTTACTTGTAGATAATTACGGATTATCTGCCTGGATTTCAACAATTTACTAGGCTATAATATATGACCATTTATTTTTTGGTTGTGTGCATTTTACATTTATTTTCCTTCTAGTCAATAATTTCCAACTCTCAAAATTGATCAGAAAATAAATTTCTGGTCGGTGTTTTTGTTACTTTGGTTTTGCCTAAATTAGGACTTTGAAATTGTAGGTCTATTCTATTTTGTGGAATGTGCCAGATATAAAATGTCATTAGTGTGTTTGTGCAGTAAAATTGTTGTTTCATTTTAAGCGGTCCCTAACCTAAATTAAACAAAATTACTCTGATTGTATATGCATAGATAATATGGACATGCTTACCATCATACTCTTCTTACATAGAAAAAGAAGAAATGCTGAGAATTTAACAAAATAGACTTACATCCACAGAATGTGGAGGAATATGATCTTCACTAACATGTCCCAACTTTTTATGAACTGGAAAGATAGTCAAGTTTCATATATTTTCTGTTTTATCATAAACAGAAATGTGCAGAGACACACTGCTATCTAAAATCATGGACATGCTATGAAAAAAATAATAATGAAGTCCTCAAAAATCTCTTTTTCCTTCAGCCCCAAAAAAGCTCAACACCAAAGATGATGATGATGATGATGATGATGATGATGATGATGATTATTATTATTATTATTATTATTATTATTATTATTATTACTATTACTATTACTATTATTATTATTATTAATTAGATTTGTATGCCGCCCCTCTCCGAAGACTCGGGGCAGCTCAAAGCAACAGAACAATACAAATCCAATAGTTAACAATTTTAAAACCTTAATATATAAAAAACAATCATATGTCTCATACAAACCCTACGTAAAGCGGGAACGGCCCAGGGGAATCAATTTCCCCATGCCTAATGGCAGAGGTGGGTTTTAAGGAGTTTGCGAAAGGCAAGGAGGGTGGGGGCCATCCTACTCTCGGGGGGAAGTTGGTTCCAGAGGGTTGGGGCCACCACAGAGAAGGCTCTTCCCCTGGGTCCCGCCAGACGACATTGTTTCATCGACGAGACCTGGAGAAGGCCAACTCTGTGGGACCTTACCGGTCGCTGGGATTCATGTGGTAGAAGGCGGTCTCGGAGATATTCTGGTCCGATGCCATGAAGGGCTTTATAGGTCATAACCAACACTTTGAATTGTGACCAGAAACTGATCAGCAACCAATGCAGACTGCGGAGTGTTGGTGTGACATGGGCATACCTAGGGAAGCCCATGATTGCTCTCACAGCTGCATTTTGCATGATCTGAAGTTTCCAAACACTCTTCAAATGTAGCCCCATGTAGAGAGTGTTACAGTAGTCGAAACTCGAGGTGATGAGGGCATGAGTGACTGTGAGCAGTGACTCCCGGTCCAGGTAGGGCCGCAACTGGTGCACCAGGCGAACCTGGGCAAACACCCCCCCTCGCCACAGCTGAAAGATGGTTCTCTAATGTAAGCTGTGGATCGAGGAGGACGCCCAAGTTGCGGACCCTCTCTGAGGAGGTCAATAATTCTCCCCCCAGGGTGATGGACAGACAGATGGAATTGTCCTTGAGAGGCAAAACCCACAGCCATTCCATCTTATCAGGGTTGAGTTTGAGTCTGTTGACACCCATCTAGACCCCAACAGCCTCCAGGCACCGGCACAAGATCTAACCCAGGGCTGTCAAACTTCCGGCTCATGCCTCACGTGCTGGCTACACCCACACCCAGTTTAGCAAAGGGGGCAAAGTCCCGATGCATCATGATGATGTGAGTCTAACACCCCTAACTTAACCAACATTACTTTTAATATCTATCAGGCAGCTAGTCTAGACTTTATCCAGATATGTGTCTGGGGAATTCCTCAGCAACAAAGCCTTGCAGGGAGGAGCATTGTGATTTTTGCCCTCACCAGTACATTTATTTCTGTTAAGCAGTTAGGAAGAATAAACAAACATTCCCTCAGTTCCTCAAAATAAAGGAACCCTTTTGAAAGAGGTGCCTAAGGAAAGAAAGGAATTATGATGTTACAGTTGCAAATGCCCTTCATTTTTCCTTCCTTCCTTCCTTCCTTCAGTTCAGGGCTGGTGAAGTTGTGTTTGCATGGATAATATCCAATTCTAGATCCTAGCTTTCCACATCATGTTTTAAGCTGCCTAGAAGTGTCTCAACTGTAATTCTACAACTACTTGTGGACCACAGGTTTTTTGTATTATATTATGGATACACTGTTTTATGTATGTACTGTTGTGGTTAGCTCTGGCCCAGCCCCTGCCCCAAGGAATGTGCAGGTGGATGTGGGAGAAACATCCACATGCTGCAGGCCTGTTTTGCTCCCGATGGAATCTGCCAACGAAGCCTCCTCTGACCAAGGAAGCGTGAGTGACAGGGAAGAGGGGAGTTTGGCAGACAGCCCAGGAGGAGATCAATCATCTGTATCATCCCTGGATTCTGAACAAGAATTAATGACACATCCATGCATGTGTAAAGTGATGCATAGGAGACAACAACTGAAGGATTATTACAGGAGATAAATGAGGCCACCTGTGGTTGGGTGGGGCTGTTGTAATTAGTGCTACAGATAAAAGTGCAACCTGGTGTTTTAGCCTTGTGGCAGATTATCTGATTCATTGTTTCGTCAAGATTGTGGTTTTTGAGCTGTTCAAGATTGTGTGTGGACTCTCTGGACTTTAGAATTGGACTCAATTTCCCAGTTATTGGGTGAGCAATTGGATTGCATTTAACCTGTGCCTTGTGTGTACCAGAAAATCCCTTTGACATTTAAAAAGGGAGCTGTTTCTGTTTTTCTGTTTATAAAAACTTTTGGGTTTTCCTTTTATCATGTGGTGTGTGTCTTCCTGGACTAATTACCCTGTAATTACGGGCAGTTGAAACATGCAGAACAATGTACCATATTTCCCATACATTATTTACATTATTTACAGACAAAAAAGCCAATGCAATCCTAGGTTGCATTAACAGAGGCATAGAATCAAGATCATAGAAACATAGAAGACTGAGGGCAGATCAGTATACATCACATAATGTATTTATTAGTACCACTTTATAAAGCCTTAGTAAAAACCACATTTTTGCATGCTGCATCCACTTTTGGTACTCTGGAAAGAGTACCGAAAACAGCAACAAAGATTATTAGAGGGCTGAAAGCTAAAGGATATAAAGAATGAGTGTAGCAATTGGGTTTGTCCAGTCTAATGAAAAGAAGGACTCGGGGTGATATGATAACAGTATTTCGGTACGGTTATCACAAGGATGAGGGTGTCAACCTATTTTCTTAAGTACCAGAAGGCAAGGCAAGTAACAGTGAATGGAAACTTAGCAAGAATAGAACCAACCTAGAACTAAGGAGAGATTTCCTAACAGTGAGAACAATTAATCAGTGGAATGGCTTGCCTTCAGAAGTTGTGGGTGTCCATCATTGGAGGTTTTTTAAGAAGAGACTGGACAGCTAATTGTCTGGAATTTATAGGGTCTTCTACTTGAGCAGGGGGTTGGACTAGAAGACCTCCAAGATCCCCTCAAGCTCGGTTATTCTGTTATCTAAAATAAGCAAAGGGAACACTTGTAACCAAGATCTCAAAAGAGTATTTTAAATGGCACCATTTATAGCTATTATCACATAGCTCTGAGGTTTAAAGTGCATACCTGAAGTTGTTAGGACTCTGTTCATAACTGTTGGGTTGGCAATATATTGGCTGCAGGTGTTACAGACTTCCACAAGAGGGAGCTGAGTCACCCTCTCTGTTCCTCTTTGTCTAAGTGACTCACTCTTAATGGCTACTCATTGTTAGGTTTGCTATGCATTTTT
This sequence comes from Erythrolamprus reginae, assembly GCF_031021105.1. Lineage (NCBI taxonomy): Eukaryota > Metazoa > Chordata > Lepidosauria > Squamata > Dipsadidae > Erythrolamprus > Erythrolamprus reginae. Next base: position 270,452,348 of record NC_091950.1, on the reverse strand, counting down.
TCTGCAATCTCTCTGAATTGTAGTTATATATTATAGCTAAATGTGTTTAGGCTTGATATCTTTGTTTACTGATTATTATGACAAAGACAAATGGTAAGAAAGACTTTGCACTTAATAATATTGGGATTGTTATTCTGACTATTATGTGCATGATTTTGGATGTTTATCTGGATATGTTATTTCTCAAAGTAAACATTATTTTAAGTTAGTATATCTGTATGTGGCTGAGTAGTTATTCACAACTAATCTCAATCTAAATGTTTCTCTGTGTGTACAATCTTGGTAAACAAGGATTACTCTGCTCATACATTAATAGAAGCCAATATGGAGCAACCACAGTATGGCCATTCTTTGATGCTTTGATACTATTGAGAAACCATGCAGAAGAATGGGCTTACTAAGGTCATGTGTTGAAAAACTTTCAAGGTGTAACAATAACATGTTGCTCCATATATTTAACACATTTGGCACTGTATGGCACTCATCACATGTATTTCACAAGATTTCTGCAAATTTAAGTATGTTATTCCGATCATCCAGGGCAAGGATGGGCAAGTGTTTAGGAAGTCAAACAACGCACATCACAATTTTGGAAAGGGTGAAGACAAGATAGATGATCAACGATTCAAAGGGTGGGAGAATATAGGAAATATGCCACACATGTGGATAGGCTGGAGATTGTATTTTTCCTGAGCTTCACTTTCAGTCTTTGGGTTTTTTAAACTATTGAATATGGATAGATTTGGGTGTTACCATTTCAAAAAGACAAAAAAATAACATGTAGTCATTTTAAGTAATTGTGATTAGATCATTCCTAGGGTTGCAATAAAGGAGATCAAATTGGCTGTCCTGATCTGATGGATAGAAATGAAACTTATATAACTGGGTAAGCCTATGTGGAAATACTGTAAGTGTTCCAATACTGGATTTTGAATATTGCTCACAATTTAACTCAAATGTTACAGGCATTTGCATTGCATTGGCCAAGTCCAGATTCTAAGGTAGAACAGAGTCAACTCAGAATGGATTTTAATTTAGCAAACCAGAATGGATGTGTTTCAACCTACTCTGATCTAATTCTTGCCCTCCAGAAAGCTCTAGTTTGCAAATGAAGGATGCCAGACATTCATCATTTGCCATGGTGTCTGCTCTATGGATTATGAAAAAAAGAATGGTGGATGCCATTTACTTTTGCCAGTTACCAACTTATTTCACTGCAAACTGGAGTTCTTGGGGGAAATGGGTAGGGGTAACAATACTTTTGGCCACATCTCAATATACACTTGGTCTGGCAACAGGCTCATTTCATGGGAATGATGAGTATTTCATTCGTGATACTTTTTGCCTGAATCCTTGGCAAATAGCTCAATTTCTTTCAAGATATATGATCATTGTTTTAACATCTATTCTGCTTTATATATATATTAAAAAGCTCAGTTTAGATTCGGGGTCTGGAATGATTTTTAGACTAGATTGGATTTTCAGCCTGGATTTATTGAGCCAATGTTATATGTTGGCCAGTGCATGGATGGTTTTTAAACTGCTTTTATGGTTTATTGTTGGTTTTAAATGTTCTGAACTGTTTTTAAGGGGATTTATATATTATATTAATGTGTACTTGTGAGTCGCCCAGAGTCCTTTGGGAGTTGGGTGGCATACAAGTCCAAAGAAATAAATCAAATAAAGAAATATTACTATCTGATAGGAAGAGACACACCATCAGAAACAGTTAGAAAACATTTAGAACAGACCTGTCCAACCTTTTGATTTGCCTAGGCTGCATTGAATGAAGAAGAATGTGTGTGTGTGTGTGTGTAAATGTCAAAAAGTTTACGATCCTGTTGGGCCGCATTCCCAGCTGTCCAGGGCTGCATGCAGCCTGTGAGCTGCAGGTTAGACACGCCTGATTTCAAGTATGTGTAAACATGTTATGAACAGGGCATTTTGCAGCCATCTGGAACTGATTATGTGAGGCCAGTGTCAAGTATTGTTGAGAAGGTAGCGATTCAGCAGTTTTAGTGGGTCATGAATGAAGCCTCTTATCCTAGAAGAGGGGTAGGCAAAGTTGGCTCTTCTATGACATGTGGACTTCAACTCCCAGAATTCCTGAACTGGTTTGATAAGCTCAGGAATTCTGGGAGTTGAAGTCCACAGGAGCCAACTGTGCCTACCCCTGTCCTAGACCTCTTTCAATTGGTTTTCAATTGGATGTGGGACTAAATCAGCACTGGTGATGCTTTTAGATGAGCTCTGGCAGGAGCAGCATGGAGATAATGCACCCATCCTTGCTCTGCTTGACTTGATGGAGGCCTTCAGTACCATTGACTATAGAAGGGCCTTTTGGAGCAGCTGTAAGAATTGTGGTTGGACAGCACTGTTCTCCTACATTATTATTATTATTATTATTATTATTATTATTATTATTATTAATTAGATTTGTATGCCGCCCCTCTCCGAGGACTTGGAGCGGCTCACAACAAATAAAACATCATATACAAATCCAATGTTAAAAACAGTTTTAAAAGACCCCTATTAAAAACAGTCATACAACCCAAACATACCATACATAAAGTCAAGGCAGCCAAGGATATATCAATTCTACAGAGAGGGGCGCCATACAAATCTAATAAATGAATGAATGAATGAATGAATGAATGAATGAATGAATGAATAAATAAATAAATTCCTCCATGCCTGGTGACATAGATGAGTTTGCAAAGTTTGCAAAAGGCAAGGAAAGTGGGGGCAGTCCTAATCTCCAGGGGGAGCTGATTCCAGAGGGCCGGGGCCTCCACAGAGAAGGCTCTTCCCCTGGGTCCCACCAGACGGCATTGTTTCATCGACAGGACCCGGAGAAGGCCAACTCTGTGGGACCTACTCGGTTGCTGGGATTCGTGCGGCAGCAGGCGGTCCCGGAGATATTCATGGGTGGTTCCACTCAAGTATTGATCAGGAACAAGAAGCCACATCCTTGGCTGCTACATTGGTGCCACTGGATTCGGCTACATGAGGTCATCCATAGCCAGGGAGTATGATTAGCAGGAAATGTATATTATATTGTTTTGTAATTTTAATTCTGTACACAATTCAAGATCATACACCCATATCTATGTGAAATGGCCGACAATATAAATTTACCTAATAAATAATAACACTAAGGTAAGATAAAAATTCCACCGCATATGTGTGCAAGTTGTTTCCGCCTCTAGGGGGCAGTGCTCATCTCCATTTTAAAGCCAAAGAGCCAGATCTGTCTGAAGACGTCCCTGTAGTCATATAGATGTCATGAATAAACGCCAAAGGTGCACGGGATAATGCTACCTTCCCATCAAACGTAGTCCCTATTTTTCTATTTGCATTTTTTATGTGCTTTCGAACTGCTAGGTTGGCAGAAGCTGGGACAAGTAACGGGAGCTCACTCCATTACGCAGCACTAGGGTTTTGAACTGCTGAACTGCCGACTTTCTGATCGACAAGGTCAGTATCTTAGCCACTGAGCCACTACGTCCCCAATAATACCATAGTACTTTCAAAAATAATAGTGGGAGCCATGATCTGAATATGTCAGACATGACTACAATCTGTATTGCCCGATTTATGTATTATACTAAGCCAAAGGTAAGCAAAGTTTTAAAAGAAAAACCATTAGGGCTTAGCACTTAATTCCTTTTTTTTGGGCACAGTTTCTAAAGCAGGGGTCCCTAAATTTTCTGCCATCAAGTCTCCCTTTAGTGTAATCTTATTGTACACATGTCCTTTACAAATCCAAACACCACAATGAACACAAATGAACAATGAAAACAATGCAACATAACTTTAGGAAAGGTGGGTTTATTGTGACAGTGTAACTGAAAGGTTATTGACAAATTTCCTGGATTCTGCAATTTCCCCTAAAGATGCACCTAAACTTTGGAAAACACTGATCTAGATCTCCTGAAATCACAAAAATGTGTGTGTGTGCATATACACATGTAGATACCAAGGACACAGACATTCATATAAAGTCTTTCAAAAATTGCTTGGAAAAGGGTGAGCGATGGCCTAAGATCACAGCATGGAATTAGGGCCATATGCTCTCAGAGCAATTCTCCACTCAACAAATACTTGCTCCAACCCAGGCCTATTTTTAAGGAAAAATAATATACAATGTTGAATTCTTTTTTTAAAAAATTCTTTTTAACCACTTGGATTCTATTTGCCCCTAAATTTCCAATGTAATCTTTGTTAACATTGATTAAAAATACCGTATTTTTCGCTCTATAAGACGCACCTGCTGATAAGACGCACCTAGTTTTTAGAGGAGGAAAATAGAAAAAAAATATTTTGAGCCAAAAAGTAGGCTAAAATATTTATTACAATAACACTGCCCTAGGGGAATTGGGAAAATATATAAACAAGCCCCCCTCTCTCTTTCTTTCTTTCTATCTCTCCCTCTTTCTCTCTACCTTTCTTTCTCTTTCTCTCTCTCCCTTTCTCTGTCCCTCTCTTTCTTTCTCTCTGTCCCTCTCTTTCTTTCTCTCTGTCCCTCTTTCTTTCTCTCTATCCCTCTCTTTCTCTCTGTCCCTCTCTTTCTTTCTCTCTGTCCCTCTCTTTCTTTCTCTCTGTCCCTCTTTCTTTCTCTCTGTCCCTCTCTTTCTTTCTCTGTCCCTCTTTCTTTCTCTCTGTCCCTTTCTTTCTCTCTGTCCCTCTTTCTTTCTCTCTCTTATCTGTCCTTCTCTCACTCACTCTCTTTGTATCTCTCTCTTTCTCTCTCTCCTTCTCTATCTCTCCCTCTTTCTCTCTCCCCCTTTCTATCTCTCCTCTCCCTTTCTCTGTCCCTCTATTTCTTTCTCTCTGTTCTTCTCTTTCTTTCTTTCTCTCTGTCCCTCTTTCTTTCTCTCTCATCTCTCCTTCTCTCACTCACTCTTTGTATCTCTCTCTTTCTCTCTCTCCTTCTCTATCTCTCCCTCTTTCTCTCTCCCCCTTTCTATCTCTCCTCTCCCTTTCTCTGACCCTCTCTTTCTTTCTCTCTGTCCCTCTCTTTCTTTCTCTCTGTCCCTCTCTTTCTTTCTCTCTGTCCCTCTCTTTCTTTCTCTCTGTCCCTCTTTCTTTCTCTCTGTCCCTCTCTTTCTTTCTCTCTTTCCCTCTCTTTCTTTCTCTCTGTCCCTCTTTCTTTCTCTGTCCCTCTTTCTTTCTCTCTCTTATCTGTCCTTCTCTCACTCACTCTCTTTGTATCTCTCTCTTTCTCTCTCTCCTTCTCTATCTCTCCCTCTTTCTCTCTCCCCCTTTCTATCTCTCCTCTTCCTTTCTCTCTCTTTCTTTCTCCCTTATTTTTTCTGTTTTTCTGCTGTGGGCGGTTTAGGGCCCCTCAAACCCCGACGACCTCGCCCCCGGATCTAGGCCGGGACAGGGCAGCTTCCTCTGACAGGCGCCGCACGGGGCCGAGGGGGCTCAGCAGGAGGCGCAGCGGCGGGCAGAGAGGGAAGGGGGGACAGCGGCGTCCCTCTTGGCCTTGGCGGGCCGCCCGACCCTCCCCACCTCCTGCAAACGCGGCGGGCGGCGGGGGGAGAGCGAAGAGCCGGCTCCGGCTGGCGCGGGGCTTGGCTGGCTGGGGGAGCGCCGCTGGTGGTGAGAAGGGAGACCCTCCTCCGGGAGGGAGGGGGCCAGGCAGCAGCTAGCCAGCCGAGTTCACAGCCAAACTTTGCACAGGCGGCGGCCGGCTGCGAGCGACTGGCTGGGTTTTGGGTCTTCGAGACCTCCCCGCCTCCTGAAGCGATTCCCGTAGCCTTCCCAAAGGCTCGGAACCGCCAACGCTCCTCTGGTGCTGCTCCGCCTCCTAAACCTGTGGGGTGGAGGCGTCCCCCGGCCCAGCACTTCCGGAGGCCGAAAGGCGCGGCTCTCTTCGGGGTTGGGAAGAGGAGAGGCGGCGACAGAGGCGGCGGTCTCCAGATGAGTATATCGCCGCCCCCCCCCCCTCTGCTCCAGCGCCTCTCCCCCCTCCCTGCCTGCATCTTCGCTCCATAAGACGTGGCTGATTTTTCATCCTACTTTGGGAGGAAAAAAACTGCGTCTTATGGAGCGAAAAATACGGTACATAATAATTTAAATATAAAATTGAATACCTCAGAATACCTCCGGAACCACCTTCTACCGCACGAATCCTAGCGGCCAATAAGGTCCCACAGAGTTGGCCTTCTCCGGGTCCCGTCGACCAAACAATGTCGTTTGGCGGGCCCCAGGGGAAGAGTCTTCTCTGTGGCGGCCCCAGCCCTCTGGAATCAACTCCCCCAAGACTTTAAAACTGCCCCCACTCTCCTTGTCTTTCGTAAATTACTCAAGACCCACCTATATCGCCAGGCATGGGGGAACTGAGACACCTCCCCTAGGCTTTTATACTTTATGTTTTTAGTATGCATGTGTTGCATGGTTTTTAATTGTTGGGGTTTTATATATTGTTCTCTTTTAATATTAGATTTGTTGCAATGTTAAATTGTCTTGATTATTGTTGTGAGCCGCCCCGCGTCTTTGGAGAGGGGCGGCATACAAATCTAAATTATTATTATTATTATTATTATTATTATTATTATTATTATTAAATAAACAATAATTTAAAGACATATCCTAGCTATGTGATTGAATAAGAAACTTGAATCTAACTAGCACAGGAGCTACATATGAAAATTCTGATATTTGAGAATTGAGCCAAGTTCATAATCTTCTGATGTAAATAATAACCTCCCAAATTAGTAAATGAGCACCAGAAAAATGCATTTGGGAGTACTACTCTGTTTTCCCCAAAATAAGAAAGCCTTTGATAATAAGCCCAATCAGGCTTTTACGTGCATGGCAATAAGACCAAGCACTTATTTCAGGGTTTAAAAATATATATAAAGCAGGGCAGAGTCTTATTTTCGGAGAAACACGGTAGCATTAAATAGTATGAACCAAGTATTTCTTTTATAGAAAGAAAAATCACTTCTTATAAGGAGCCTGTTGAACCGAAACAGCAGAATATATAATGCTCAAAAAAATAAAGGGAACACTCAAATAACACATCCTAGACCTGAATGAATGAAATATTCCCATTGAATACTTTGTTCTGTACAAAGCTGAATGTGCTGACAACAAAATGAAATTGATTGTCAATCAGTGTTGTTTCCTAAGTGGACAGTTTGATTTCACAGAAGTTGTATTTACTTGGAGTTATATTGTGTTGTTTAAGTGTTTCCTTTATTTTTTTGAGCAGTGTATATTTAAGCAAAACCTTAAGTAGCAGGAAGAATTAATATACAGAGTTAGTGACCATAATTGCAACTGGTAACTCAGTCAATTAAGAAAAGCAGTTCGCAAGTGAAATAGACTGTGTTTATGATCAAACTTCATCTTTCCTTTGCTTTACAGACCTGTAAAGGTTGTAAATGCAACCTTTGTTTTAAAGGTATTTTTCACCAGCCTCATAACTGCAAAGGGGCACTAAAAGAGGCAGCTGCTAAATGAGAACCACCCATAAAATACATTTATTGTTATTCAATTATTAACCAGTTGTATTCCTTCATACAACAGTAGAACCTCAGGTCACAACCATAATTTTGTTCGTAAATCAATTTGGTCATGACCCAAATCTAATTTTGGAAATTTGGCACTTACCCAAAATCAAAAAATGGCGTGGAAGGGGAAATTGGCCACCAAAAAAAAAAAGTAAAATTTTTTGGTTGGAACCCAATTTGGTCATGGTCAGAAGCATTCATGACTAGAGGTCCTACTGTATATTGTATTTTGGAGGCTTACCGTATTTTTTGGAGTATAAGATGCTCCGAACTATAAGATGCACATATCATTTTTGGGGAGGAAAACAAGAAAAAAAAATCTGCCTTTGCCTCCAGCACTCATCCGGTATTCATCTGGTCAGTTCGTCGCAGTCCATTCAATGCTGCCATCACCCATTTGCCCATTCACTGCATCCCATTCGCCACTGCTGTGGCCCATTCAGCACAGCCCATTTGACATGGCTGGTTTGGCATGGCCCATTTACCATGGCCTGTTTGCTGTCATGGGGCCCATTTGCAGCCACCAATCCCCGTCTGGAACTGACCCACAAAGGCCAATAATAGGGCATGCGGAAGCCAAAAATGCAATGCGCGGAGGCTGAAAATGGCCGAAGAGTGGAGTCTGGTGGATGGGCAGGACTTCAGCAACATTCAATGTACAGTAGTACCTCTAGATACGAGCTGCTCCATATGCGAGTATTCCAAGTTACGAGCCACGACGGGAGCGAAATTTCTTTTCGACACCCAAGCTCAAATTCAGGATATGAGCCGAGCTTCCACTAGGTGGCGCAAGAATCATTGCTTCTGGTTATCTCGGAGGGGAAAAACAAAGTCTAAAGCCATTTGTTCCAGATACGAGTTGTTTGACATACGAGCTCCGTTCTGGAACGAATTAAACTTGTATCTAGAGGTACTACTGTATAATCCGCACCGCAATTTTCATCCACTTTTGGGGAGGGTCTTATACTCCAAAATGTATGGTAATTATAGGATTATTGGTAGTCCTTGATTTACAACCATGCATTTAGCAACTGTTTGAAGTTATGATAGGGCTGAAAAAATTATTTTTCCCCACTGTCCTTACTGTTATGTGATCAAAATTTGGGCATTTGGCAATTGGCATGTACAGGGAGTTCTGACTTACAACAGTTCATTTAGTGACTGGTCAATGGCACTGAAAAAAAAGTGATTAATTACCATTTTACATACAATTGCTTAACAAGTGTGTCAAAGACCATAAAATGGGGTAAAGTTCACAATTTGGGGTTCAATTTTGACTACCTGTATTCATTACGGTTGCATGGTAGAGTCACATAAACTCAGTGACCTTCACAGGGGGGTCCTACAATTGAAAAGTCAGTGAAAAAACCCTGGGATTTACTTAATGGCCATGTAATTCACTTAATGTCTACATCAATTAACAATGGAAATCTTATTTCTAATAATGGTCATAAATTGATCAGTAGCTGTATATCCATCCCAAGAGATAAAAGTTCATACTTCATCATTAATTAATTAATTGGGTAAATCAAATAGTTACTACGTTACTGATTTTTCAGGGATACAATTCATATATTTCAAACCTAATGAACATGTTTTATACTTCATGCGCAAGTTCCCAGAAGGCATTGTTCCCAGAAGGCATAGTCCTTCTTGTAACTCCCAAAATGCCTTTCCTGAACAATGAAAAATAGCCATAATGGTATCCCAAAGGTGCACCTTTGGGGAAACCATGACCTGACTCAACATCTCTATAGATATTTAGCCATAATGGTGGGAGAAGTGTGTCATAACTGGGGTTTCCAGGCAAGGCGGAGTCCTCAAATTCAGATGAAAAGACTCAATCCTCATCTGATTGGATGAAGTCAACCCATCCTGGATGATAGTTCCAACCACTATGCAGAATGTGCATTATAAGTTTGTTTTTTTAATATGTACCGTGTTTTTTAGAGTATACGATACACCTTAGTTTTGGCGAAGGGAAATAGGGGAGGGAAAATCTACCTACCAGGAATTTATCTGGCTAGCATCCTTAGCCTGTTCAGCTTCAGCACATTATTTTATCCACTGGTTAGGGCTGAAAAAGTCTTTTTCAGAGGGAGTAGGAATGAAAGCAAGTCTGCAAAGACTTAGGGCTGGAAAAAAGCTCCCTTGGAGGGAATAGGAAGCCCTGAAGATTGTTAGCACCTAATTTGGGCTGGGGGGAAAGGCTTTGGAAAAGCTACATTCAAAGTATAAGATGCACCCAAATTTTCAGTCTCTTTTAGGGAAGAAAAAGGTACATCCTGTACTCTGAAAAATACGGTATATCAAGCAGCACTACTCATCTCTTCACTTTCATGTGTTGAAAAGCTAACTTTTGATATCAGGTAGTGGTGATAAAAAAAACCAAGTGCAATGTGTAAATTGATTTATAGAGAGGTTTTTCTGGCCACTTGATTCTTGCCCAGTTGTGTCCTTTTCTTAAAACTTTAAAACGATGCCTCCCATTTATTATTATCTAACTTGATCATCTATTAAAATTTGTGCTTTTGAGGATGATCTCACAGGAGTCCATTCAAATGAAGAAACTGATCACACAACTCAAAAGTTATACATTCATGGGTTTTAGTCTCATTAAAGTCAGCAAAGTATGAAGAAAAAACTGCTATATATGATTCATATTTATTAACAGGGAAGTCGCAAGTATTTGCAGCAAGCTCTTAAAACATCAAAAGATGCTTCTGCTCAAGAACATATGGAGCACGAAGCATATGCAGACCTGTTTATAGCTGTCTTGGTAAGTGTATTTTTAATTCACTTAAATATTTTTAATTCATCTCACAATGTTGTACCGACAGAAATCGCTACAGGAAATTTTTTTGGCATTTTGGTTTTCCCTAGGCAATTTGATGGTACATTGGTACCTCTACTTAAGAACGCCTCTACTGAAGAACTTTTCTAGATAAGAACTGGGTATTCAAGATTTTTTTTGCCTCTTCTTAAGTGTACTTAAGAAACATTTTCTACTTAAGAACCCAAGCCCAGAAAAATTTCCCAGGAAATTTGAGAGCGGCACAAAGGTCCAGCTAGTTTCCTGCCATTCCCCCTTTAATCCCGGCCATTGCGGGCTTTTCTGGGCTGCCAGAGGAGCCTTTCAGTGGCGCTTTAGAAGGCTTTGGCAGTCTAGAGTGAACAAAGCATTTTCCTTTCTCTGAGCGCTTGGAGAGGGAATAAACCTCTGCCAGCGCTCAGAGAAAAGAAACGTTCTCTTCGCTCTGGGCAGCCCAGAGTGAACAGAGCATTTTCCTTTCTCTCTGTGTTGCTTCAGAGTCTCTCTTCTTCTTTTTTTAAGCCTTAAAGTTTTGCATTTTTTTGATTCCCCTTACCCCACCTTCTTCCTTCAGTAGCGACTGTCCTCCTCCTCTTCTTCCTCCTCCTCCTCCCACCCAAATTCCGAGCTTTTATTTCTTTCCTAATGGGTTTGCACGCATTATTTGCTTTTACATTGATTCCTATGGGAAAAATTGCTTCTACTTAAGAATGTTTCTACTTAAGAACCTGGTCATGGAACGAATTAAGTGCTTAAGTAGAGGTACCACTGTATTTCTTTTACAGTGAGAATATTAAAGAGGGAAGGAAAAAAACCTGGAACTATGTTCAGTTATTGGGATTTTTCTCTGTATTTTCCCTAAATTAAAATCAAGTGCTACATTCACATACACACACACACGCCAGATACACTTCATATATTGATGAATATTCCCCTATTAAATACTGTATTTTTCGGAGTATAAGATGCACCTTTTTCCTTCCTAAAAGAGGCTGATAATTTGGGTGCATCTTATACTCTGAATGTAGCTCCCCACCCCGCAGCCCTAACTAGCTGCTAATGATCTTCCCAGCTCTTACCTTGTAGGCTCTTTCATTGTTTCTCTCTGCGAAGAATGTTTTCCAAGCCCTAAGTCTTTGCAGGGTTTTTTTCATTGCTCTAACTTGCTCAGAATAAGTTTCTTTCCAGCCTTAACCAGGTGCTAACAATGTTCCCAGCTCTTACCTGTTTGCAAGCTCTTTCATTGCTATTCTCTGCGAAGAATGTTTTCCAAGCCCTGTCTTTGTAGGGTTTTTTTTTATTCTCTACTTGCTCTGAATGTTTCTTTCCAGGACTAACCAGATACTAACAATGTTCCCAGCTCTTACCAGCTTGCAAGCTCTTTCATTGTTACTCTCTGCTAAGAATGTTTTCCAACCCTTACATCTTTGCAGGTTTTTTTTCCACTGCTGAATGTTTCTTTCCAGGTGCTAATGATGTTCCCAGCTCTTACTGGCTTACAAGCTCTTTTATTGTTACTCTTGTTTTTTTTAAAGCCCTAACCAGGGGATAAAATAATATGCTGAAGCTGATCAAACTAAGGACACTAGCCAGATGAATACCTGGTAAGCAGATTCTTTTCCCTATTTTCCTCCCCCAAAACTAAGGTGTGTCTTAAGCTCTGGTGTGTATTATACTCTGGAAAATACAGTAGGTGTTTGAGAATTAGATCATCTTTTATTATCTTTTGTAAGGTATACAATCTAGAGTTTTAGTGTATTGGGAACTGTGCAGAATGTTTATAAAAGCCATTCAGTTGCTTGTAATTTTTTCCCATTTTTTTGGCCAATTCAATAATTCAATAGAAAATCAGTATTCACATTACATGCAAGATATGAACTAAAATGCAGTCACAAACTGAATTATTGACTTAATCATTCTTTTTCTGAGTTATTAGAAAATGAAAAATAACTTTATGGAGAACATTTATTCTATTTAAGCCTGAAAATGTCAGCATCTAGTAAGCTCAATGTAAGCAATAAATTCCTAGCTTTGCTAGGAACTTGTTGCTTACATTTCAAAACAAATTTGAGCCATGATTATAAACTATATAACATAGAAGTTAGCCAAGAGCTTTGATTCATTGAAACTCAAATGAATCAACATCTAACATAAGATTTTTTTTCCCCTAGTAAAATGAGAATTATTGAGCCATTATGTTTCTTAAGGTATTTATTAGGTCTTATGTATCTATAAAACCTTCAAATGTATGAGAATATCATGTCTGTATAGCAGATAACATTTGTTTCCACAACATAGGCACTAGTTGCTGTGTATTTTGTTCACTTTTCAAAACTTGTTTATAGATGATATAGTTAAAGATGGGCACTGAAATTCTATTGACTGCAATGCTTTGGCAGCCAAAATCATTTTTCATAATTGTCAATTAATCATATCATAAGGAAGGCAGAGTTTAAGAATCTAGCATCATCACAATAGTAAAAAAAAAGATGCAACCCTGCTGTTCTGTTCGGGTCTGTGAGACCCGAAATCAAGGTTTGAGACCCTGTAAAAAATTTTCCCTGCATATCTGAAACTTGAAATTTCATGACTTTTCATCATTTCAGGGGTTCTCTCTATGAGAATTTTTTTTGGGGGGTGGGAGGTTTCTTTCTTGCTGAAAAAAAAAAACTCCCTAATGTTATGTTCCCGGGTCACCCTGACCCGGACCGAAAACTCTTCATTTGCAGTGCTTATGTTTGGTCTTTTTGAAAGCTTTTTTCACTTGGAAAGTAGTCTGAACATTTCTTCACACAATGGAATGAAAATTGAACTGAAAAAATTAATCCTTATTGGTTTATTTTGCCCATAAATGTGCCTCCCCCCCCGTTTTTGTGAAAGTTTTTTCAATTTATGGATAGTTGTGCTTGCAAAATGCAGTCTATTTTACTGGAGTTGGTGTGGGAATGGTACCTTGAACATTTCTGAATATAAGAAAAATATAAAGGAACTGAAAAAAATGATTCTTACTGTTTTTTTAACATCAGAAATAAGGCCTCCCCCCCCCCCTGGCTGCTTGCAACAATTTTCACTTTTTATTTTTTTATGCTCCAAATCCGAAATATTCTTTAAAATCTTACGCATTCATTTACTCAATTTAACAATGCTGATCATCAAAAAAATATTTGTGGGGGTGGGGGGAAAAAATTTTTCTTGGCAAAAAAAAAGTCACATTTACTCTGTTCGGGTCATATAGACCCGGATCAAAATGATTTTTTTTAGGTACTTGAATTTGGTCTTTTTGAAAACTTTTTCCACTGGAAAACTAGTTTGAACATTTATGAACATAATGATATGAAAATTGAACTGGAAAAATTGAGACTTATATTTTTATTTTGATCAAAAAGCCCCTCCCCCCATCCTTTTTGAATTTCGTGTCAATTTATATTTTTTAAGGCTACAAATCCCTAAGGAATTTTCCCCCAAAAGGTTTGATATACTAAATTGAACAATCCTGAACATAAGAAAAATATAAATGAACTGAAAAAAATGACTCTTATTGGTTTATTGTTTTATACTCGAGTATAAGCCTACTCGAGTATAAGCCTATTTGAGTATAAGCATGGGGGGCCATTTATGAGCAAAATAAACCAATAAGGATCATTTTTTTCAGTTTAATTTTCATATCATTATGTTCAGAAAGGTTCAAGCTACCAATCCCACACCAAAATAGAATAGTAAAATAGAATGCATTTTGCAGGCAAAATTATCAATAAACTCAAAAGTTTTGATATACTAAATTGAACAATCCTAAACATAAGAAAAATAGAAATGAACTGAAAAAAAATGATTCTTATTGGTTTATTTTTGAATATAAGACCATATCATTTTATACTCGAGTATAAGCCTACTCGAGTATAAGCCTATTTGAGTATAAGCATGGGGGCCCATTTATGAGCAAAATAAACCAATAAGGATTAATTTTCTCAGTTCAATTTTCATATCATTGTGTGCAGAAATGTTCAAGCTACCAATCCCACACCAACTTTAGTAAAATAGAATGGATTTTGCAAGCAAAACTATCCATAAATTGAAAAAACTTTCACAAAAACGGGGGGGGAGGCACATTTATGTGCAAAATAAACCAATAAGGATTAATTTTTTCAGTTCAATTTTCATTCCATTGTGTGCAGAAATGTTCAAACATGTTTCCAGGTGAAAAAAGCTTTCAAAAAGACCAAACATAAGCACTGCAAATGAAGAGTTTTCGGTCCGGGTCAGGGTGACCCGGGAACATAACATTAGGAACTTTTTTCGAACAGAACAGCAGGGTTAACAATGAGAGTAAAATTTAATTATTTGCAAGATAACACATTGAAAGAGGCACCTTGGTTTTAACTGATCTCATTACATTTTCTGTTTAGCTTGATTTAGGCTGCATTAAGGCACGTGCAATAGGACAATCATGTACATCTTTGGAATTAATCCAATAGAAATAGCAAAATCTACTTTTATAAATTTTTCTTTTACAAACATATTTGTGGGTTTTTTTGTTACGAAACTCCTATACAAAATTGTAAAATTTACATAATCTGAGCTGCCCAGGAGGTAAAAGTATAACTTTTCTAGTTCTTTTCATGATAAGTCAAACAGCCATATAAATAATTCAGCGGTGAAAGGATTTGAGAATATCTTAGTAGAAAACCGACCAAGGTTCTATGATAGTGTATTTCCCTTATCCAAAAACCCAGAAACCAACAGCTTAACATTTATGGAAATGACAACAGTGGAAAGTCACTGACAGACAAATGGGAGACATGACAGCAAAGAACTTTGCTCAGTGCACTTGTGCTGCGTTCAAATGCTTGGAATGAAGTCAGGCACTTTTCTTCCGCTGAGAAGCACCTTCCCAAAACATGACACAAGGACAAGATGAGTTGGATCGCTGGTCAAAGACCTATGAGGAGGGTTGAATGGATGGCGTTTCCAGGATGCAACAGTAAATGTTTCAACAGCGGAGAGAAGACACAGGAGCAACAACCTGGAGGATGTGAGGCTCTACACAGAAGTGGTCACTCTGTCATTGGCATTATTGACCTCGTTTTTGTTTGAATCCAGTCCTTTAGCAGCATTCAGGTCATTCCGTAAATTCTCCACTGTCTTTTTCATGTTCTTTAATTCCCCAGGGTGTGGAGTGGCTCGCCTTAGGAGTGTCCGCTAAAAACAAACAGTGGAGTAAATGATTCCTTGTGTCTGCCTTCTTATAACTGTATTTATCTATTCATTCAAATGGCTTTTCAAGTTTTAACAGCTAAGAGATGTATTCGTTAGGTGTATTTGTGAAATAGAAACATAAGCAATCACCATTTTCATGCTATAATAGCCAAGGTGAGAAAGAAGACGTGTGTTGCAGAGCAAACAGCCAGCAGAGGAGCCTTGGAGTCTGCAGAGGTGTTAGTGAAGCACCTGTCGGCAGTTCCTTTAAGCAGCTGGGAAGGACAGGTGGTGTTTAAGGAGTTGCCTATAGATTCAACATGAATATCAAAGCAAGCTCAGAGGACCTTTGCCATGCTGCACAAACTTAGCATACAAAAAGCTGAAGTGATCGCTTTCCCGTCTACTAAGTTCATGACCTTCCTGTCATACAAATGCACAGGGCTAACTTGTTATCACCACTGGTTATGGGGGTTAATATTAACTTAGTTGTCCTTAGATTAAATGTCTTGACTAGTTGCTAACACTGAGTCCACCATTCCCAGTTTAAGTATTTATAAATATGACAGTACAGTGTTCCCTCGATTTTCGCAGGGGATGTGTTCCGAGACCGCCCACGAAAGTTGAATTTCCGCGAAGTATTTTTGGCTATGAACAGTGTCACAAGCCTTCCCTTAACACTTTAAACCCCTAAATTGCAATTTCCCATTCCCTTAGCAACCATTTAGATTATTACTCACCATTTTCTTTATTAAAGTTTATTTTAAAAATATTTATTAAAGTGGACGAAAGTTTGGTGATGACATATGACGTCATCGGGCAGGAAAAACCGTGGTATGGGGGGGGGAGAACCGCAAAGTATTTTTTAATTAATATTTTTGAAAAACCGTGGTATAGTCTTTTTGCGAAGTTCGAACCCGCGAAAATTGAGGGAACGCTGTACTGCTAAAGCTTTTTTCCCTAGCATATGGATTTCATACAGTCACCTATACTGTTTTCAAAAGACTATTCATATTTCTCCAAGAAGAAATAGAAAACTTCTTTTCTTGAACAACAGATTCTCCCACAAAAAAGATTGCAAACTGATTTGAAATAGAAGAGTTTCAAAAAGAGATTTATGCCCTAATATGGGAATCTGATGCTCCAGGAAAGTATATGAAGAGAAGAAGAAAACTGTGGCTCTTAATAACACTGCCCAACAGCATGTTATCCCATTGTAAAACATTACTGGTCATCGGAAGGGAGCACAGTTTGATGTTCTGGTTATTTTATTTGAGCTTTTTTAACAATAACTTGAAATCTCAGTCTGATTTATCTCCAGAAATTATAGAAGATTATTCATTTCTATTCATGCTTAAATCTGATAATAATCCAATAATATTTATATCTGAAGAAGTGATGTGCATATAAAGCCTGTGAATATATATTTAAGATGTTATGTACAATATTTCAAGATGCATGTGCTCTTCACAATTCTATATCATGAACTCTGGGAAATAAATCAGAGATGTCAATACCCATAGTTCCAAATTTTTATATGTGAATAGCCAGATCTACAAGCATACTAGAATTATACTATATCTTGTCTCATAAACCACCATAATTATGTAACTAAAATAGAAGAAAACAACCTTAAATTATTGTAATATCCATGAGACTACTGGAATGCAAAATAATTTTCAGTGCCCCACAACATTATATGGTAGCAAATATTATATTTTTATCAGTGTTTTTTAAAAAAACATCCATTATGGAATACCTGTTCTACCATTAAAAGTATTTTTATAATGATAGTTAAATTTGCCCTGTAATTATTAAGTGATCTCAGCAACCACTTGCTATAATTATACAAACAACAAAGATCATTGTAAGTTGTATGTTACTATATACATGAGGTCTAAACAGCTAAGTGTTAATTTATTTATTTATTTATTTATTTATTTATTTATTTATTTATTTATTTATTTATTTATTTATTTATTTATTTATTTATTTATTTATTTATTTATATTTGTATGCCGCCCCTCTCCGCAGACTCGGGGCGGCTCACAGCATAACATAACAGTTTGTAACAAATCCAAATATAATTTAAAACATTTAAAAGAACCCCATTTTGTTAACAAGCATACACTCAAACATCCCATACATAAAATGTGCATGCCCGGGGGAGGTGTTTCAGTTCCCCCATGCCTGACGACAGAGGTGGGTTTTAAGAAGTTTACGGAAGGCAGGGAGAGTAGGGGCAGTTCTAATCTCTGGGGGGAGTTGGTTCCAGAGAGTCGGGGCCGCCACAGAGAAGGCTCTTCCCCTGGGGCCCGCCAACCGACATTGTTTAGTTGACGGGACCCGGAGAAGGCCCACTCTGTGGGACCTAATTGGTCGCTGGGATTCGTGCGGTAGAAGGCGGTCTCGGAGATATTCTGGTCCAGTGCCATGAAGGGCTAATAATATATTGCTAATATATTTCATAAACTTAAACATAGTATTAATCTATATGGTGCTTAAAATTGTGACAAGTTTTAATGAAATTAAATGAATAAATGTTAGCAACACTGATTGACAGAGGATAGTATTTATTTAAAAATGCACATTTTTAATCAGCCTTATTGATTAAGGATGAAGACTGAAGAAATTGTTTTGAATGATTAATTTTCCTTTTTTATTATTTATTGTTTTATCATAAAAAATTAAAATACAAAACAGAACAACTTTTTTTTGTTATTTCAGTGTTGAATGTTGTTTTGTTTTGTTTTCTTTGTTTTTCGGTTTTGTATTTTAATTTTTTAAAATATTAATGAATCAGGGTAAGTACGTGTAGAATAATTTTTGACCTTTAATTAATTATAAAATTAAAATCATCTCTCTTTAACTGAAAATACAGTGAATTTTCAAAGCAAGGACATTCCTTTCCTATATATATTTAAATTTATTTTAGGCTCATACTACACTTCATTTCAGATGCTAGCTTGGTTTATACATTATGTTGTTGTTGTTTTCTTAATCATTGTTTGGATTCCTATGACTGAGCTACATATTTTACAATTTATAAACCATAAAGCCTGGTTCATACAACAACAAGCTAAGCCAAAGTTCTGGCTTAGGTTTAGACCTGAGACTATCTTACGTTTGTATGCCACAGAAACTCTTCTATCACTCAGTTACAATTTGGAAGCATGATTGGTTGTTGCTTGACATTTGAACTTCCTTCAGAACAATTCTAAATGTGAGTGTGCACTGTGTGTGTTTCAACTGAGGTCTTATAAGAACATTGACAGATGCTCCCACCACACTCTCCTTCATTTGAACAGAATACCAAATTCTTCCTGGTAGCTCAAAGGTTCCAGGCATCGTTGCAAATGGTTATGAAATGAAGGAGGGACAATGGAAGGGACAGCAGAGGTCTGGATGGAATGGTGGTGGTGATGGCGGCCAATAGACCAGTGGAAATTTCCCAGGGGTCATTGCCTAAAACACCAAACTTTGCACCTTTCATAAGAATTCTCATCTCTCTTTTCGCTTTAGGAAAAATCAGATCTGCCTCCTCATCAAAGCAAGAAAAAGAAGAGAAAACTAGCACAAAGTCATGCGTTTAAAACAAAATGGCTTTGATTTAAAAAAAAAAAACAGATTGGGATCACAAATTGTATGTCATGCAGCCTACTGCTGCTGTGAACATTATCCTAAGACTATCACCAGCCTAGTATTCCAGCACCCATAATTTTGCATTTGCTTCCCGAGAAAACTCACCATCTCATTGTCTTCTTCATCTTTTTCATCATCTAAAAAGCGAATTGCACTGACTCTGTTTACTGCCCGTTCATTCCACGTTTCATCTGACATTTCATTTACCAAGTTCTCCAATGCACCACACCGGGGGAGGTTATCTGTTATGACAGCAGACAAGTGGAGACAGCAGACATATATGTCACAGATGTTAATGTCACTGTGTATTCAAGATTGGATGCCACATTTTTATTGAAAACTATTTGAAAATAACATTCACTTGAAATGCCAAGTCTATTAGATTATTTTCCATTGGCTAAACTCTCCATGTTCAGTAACCTTTCGTTTTGTGAAATTTATTTTTAGCGACATAAAAA
The DNA here is from genome assembly GCF_031021105.1 of Erythrolamprus reginae. Taxonomy (NCBI): domain Eukaryota; kingdom Metazoa; phylum Chordata; class Lepidosauria; order Squamata; family Dipsadidae; genus Erythrolamprus; species Erythrolamprus reginae. Next base: position 270,432,717 of record NC_091950.1, on the reverse strand, counting down.
ACATACATTTTCATGTTAATCAGCTCCATAATTTTCTTTTGTTCAAATTATGTATATTTTCAGTATAAGACCTGGTTCAAATTGATTACCATCTGGATTCATAGAGAGCTAATGGGATATATATTTTAAACACTGAAATATTAAAAGATGGAGACTAAACCATATGATGAACAATTGAGGGAACTAGGTATGCCTAACAAAGGAAAGGACATGGGAAGACATGTTAGCTGTACCAATACTTGGGGGACAGTCATAAAAATGTATTCTCCAAAGCATTTTAATTTATTAGATTTGTATGCTGCCCCTCTCCAAGGACTCGGAGCGGCTCACAACAATACACAATGTACAAATCTAATGTTAAAAACAATTTAAAACCTTATTATAAAAAACAATCTTGATATTTCATATCCTGTATTCTATAATTATTATTGTTGTTGTTGTTGTTGTTGTTGTTATTATTAGTAGTAATATTAATATTAATATTAATATTAATAATAATAATAATAATAATAATAATAATAATAATAATTTATTAGACTTATATGCCTCCCCTCTCCGAGGACTCGGAGCGGCTCACAACAATAATAAACAATGTACATATCTAATGTTACGAACAATTTAAAACCCTTATGAAAAAAACCAATCACACAACCTAACAGACCATACATTAAAAAAAAAACCCATAGTAGCTAATGGGTATGTCAGTTTCCCCAGTAGTAGTAAAATGGCACCAGTATGTGGTGGAATGTAGGTCAATGGAAAGGGTTTTCGGGGTGTTTGATAGATATACATCCCATTTCTTCAAAACCAAGTGATGTATCAGTTTGATGTTAACAAACAAAGAACAAAGAATATAATGAGGAAAAAATATTCCAACTCTTGCTTAAGGGAAGTAGGCCTTTGTTACTGTAATAAAAGAACCTCCTCTTTACTTGTTGTTGTCTACAATGCTATGTGATTATACTTAATGTTTTCCAAGTTAGCACCTTTCATAATTTGAACGTTTAAAAAATTCACGTATGTCCATACTGCTTGTTACCAAAGGGAACTGATTTCCCCACCCTTCTTTATGAGGACGAAAGCCATCTTTACTTCCCATGATCTCAAAAAATGTTTACCTTGGCAACTAGGCTCAGAAGGCATTTGAGGAAGCAAAACACATGTTAAAATTTTTTCTCCCTTTTCAGGGTCTGTATCTGTCTGGAAGGTAAGCAAAGGCTGAGACTGGTTATCAGACAACCACAAAGCTTTCAGTTTCAAGCTAGTCAACGACATGGGAAGATGTATCAACCTAGTGGAGAAAACAAGGAATTGGTTTAAGATTTTTCTTATCCAACCATCCATCCATCTATCTATCTATCTATCTATCTATCTATCTATCTATCTATCTATCTATCTATCTATCTATCTATCTATCTTATTAGATTTGTATGCCGCCCCTCTCCATAGACTACACAGAACAAAGCAACACATTAAAAAGGTTTGCAGCATATTTGTTGTTTGTGCTACAAAGAAAAATAACCCACTATCCCCCTTTGGAAAGAAAAGAGAATGTATTTCAAGGTCCATGTTATAATATACACAATAACAAATATACCTCTTGCAATGCCATAGAAATTTATCCACATAGTGATTCTAAAGTCTGTAAGGTATCAGGTGTTCCAAATTAAATACAAATGCGCTACATTGATCAGAATAAATGAGAAACATACTGTGTGCCCAGGAAAGAACTTGGCATTTACATATTGCATTGTTTAGCACCAAACATTGTATTTCTTTAAATGCAGGATTTTTCTACCCCTTAATTGGCCCCCAAATCATATTTCATGCATTCTGTACATTGTTATTGCAATAATTTGAATTAGTGGAGGATAGCAAGAACTAAAATTCTGTATCAAGTGCTCTTTGATTAGACCCGAACAGTGCAGGGGAAAAGAACTGAACGGCTACAAGCCCAATGACTAAAGCTTATCCTATTCTTATAACAGCAGAACATCCCACTATCTATCACAATCAAAAGGCAAATACTCCCTCAAGTGAAGCTCAATTCCTGGCCACTGTACGGTTATGTCAGTGAAGTTCTCTTTGCAGAAGAAAAGAGAGAGCTTTGCCTTTGTTTCCTTCTGGGATGTCATCCTCTCCAACTTTCAAATCTCATCGAGGGCCTTGGCATTGTAAGAAATGTCTCTCCAAGTTTCTATGTATGTATGTATGTATGTATGTATGTATGTATGTATGTATGTATGTATGTATGTATGTATTCATTCATGCATTCATTCATACATTCATACATTCATTCATACATTCATTTATTTGGATTTGTATGCTGTCCCTCCCCAAGACAGAGCAATTGCAATCATTCTTAAGTTTTTTTAAACTCCATCCACATCATTTGAATACTGCTATGTTTTATCTGTTTCAATGAACAGATCTCCATGTAGTTGTTGTGTGGTGCAGTGGTTAAAGTACAGTATTGCAGGCAAACCCTGTCCGCAGCCTACAGCAGTGATGGTGAACCTTTTTTTCCTTGGGGGGCCAATGCATGTGTGCTATCGCACATAGGTGAGTGCCCACACCCATAACTCAATGCCTGGGGAGGGCAAAAATAGCTTCCCCCATCCCCAGGAGGCCCTCTAGAGGCCAGAAACAGACTGTTTCCCAACTTCTGGTAGGCCCAGTAGGCTCCTATTTCACCCTCCCCAGGCTCCAAAATATTCCCTGAAGCCGAGGGGAGGATAAAAACACCCTCTCCCATTCTCACGGAGGCTCTCTGGAAGCCAAAAACACCCTCCCAGAGCCTCTGTGCAAGCAAAAATCAGCTGGCCAGCACACACAAGCACATTGGAGTTTAGCTAGGGCAACAGCTCGCGTGCCAGCAGATATGGCTTCGCGGGCCATCTCTGGCACCCGTGCCATAGGTTCGCAATCAGTGGCCTAGAGTTTGATCCTGATGGTGGGACTCAAGGTTGACTCCTGCCTTTCATCGTTCTGAGATTGGCAAAATGAGGACCCAGTTTGTTGGGGACAATATATATCGTATACCACCAAGAGAGTGTCATAAAGCTCTACAGGGTGGTATATAAGTCTAAATGCTATTGCTAATGCTAAATGTTAAACTGGTTTGTACTTGGAGGCAGGAATACCACAAAATGCCAGAGTTATAAACTAGACTTAGGAGTTGTTGGTTTTTTTAAATTGAAGACATTTGGTCACACGAGATCCCTGCCATTACCAAAATAGTTGTAGTGAAGGGTTTCTAAAACCTGGAATACTTATTTTTCTTCTCCATACTGGTAGGAAAAATGTGCATCTGTTTTTAAAAATATAATTTGAGCAGAACCCTTGGAAGGTATATAAGGCAGCCTCAGAGGGAATTTATCTGAACGGGAAAAGTGATGGACTGAGCAACTAAGGACTACAACTTCCATTGGCAGTGAATAAGAGAGAGACTCACTACATCCCTAGTCTAAATCATTTCCCCAGGGATAAGCACATAACACCTCTATGTTTTTGAGAAAACAATATTTATTACCATTCAGTGTGGCTATCAATAATTCAATCAACATTGCTTTGACGTAACTGGGACCGGCTTTTAACACCAGATTACAAAGTATTTGCCCTCCTCCCTCCCCCCAGCCCACTATTTCCCATAGTAAAAATATTTAAAAATCTGTTGGTACAAAATAAATTTAGAGCAAATAAGAACACTTGCCTGTTTCCAGCTACGTCAAGAACGTGAAGCTCTGTGGCATGAGATATCTCTGGTGGAATCCTAGATAATTGATTGTCCCGTAGTGAAAATACATTTAAGCTGCAACACCCACCAATCTGTTTTATAGAAAGAAAAGGAGACTGAATTACTGCTGCAGTGTGAAGTATCAGGTAAATTGAGTACATCCTGTATAAAATCACCACAAATGAAGGCAATACTTGGCAACTAGGATAATCATGTTTGTGCAACATTTCACTTAAACAGCAGTCTTAGGAGATCTTAAAACAGGAATCCCAAGATCAAATTGCAGATATGGAGAAGAATAAACCACATTATAATAAGTAACAAAAGGATTTAAAACACAAATTAGGCAGGATGATATAGCGATTAAAGGGCTACATTAGGACGGGAAAAATTCTTAAATCTTGGTCAGGATAGCTCAAAGGGGAAAATGGGCTTATCATCTACTCTAAACCCAGCTTATTAAACAAATGTTTTTATAAGTATAAAATTAAGGGAGATTCTTTTGTACCCTGATCTGAGCTCAAATAAAGGTAGGATATAAATCTAGCAAATAAGTAAATGTACATATTGTAGTTTCACTGTTTACATTCAAGTAGGAAAAAATTGTTATGTATTAGCATCATTGTATAATATAGTTCTTCTGCTTCATGGATAACTGCCTTGGCATGGCAAAGGGGCTTGCGTAGCTCAATGAAGCTATGAGCTATGCCATGAAGGGTCACTCAAGATGGACAGGTCATAGCAGAGAGTTCTAACAAAACATGATCCATTAGAGAAGGAAATATTTTATTTTATTTATTTATTTTGTCAAACAAGTATAGTATTATAGTACGTATTAATATAAGTAGAACGTAGTAATAGAAAGGATAATAAGGACGGGGCAGTAGGCACAATAGTGCACTTATGCACACCCCTTATGGACCTCTTAGAAAAGGGGAGAGGTTGACTGTAGACAATGCAAGGTTGAAGATTTTGGGTTTGGGGGGAGCAACAACAGAGTCAGGTAATGAGTTCCAGGCGGCGACCACTCTATTGCTGAAATCGTATTTTCTGCAGTCTAGTTTGGAGCGATTTACATTCAGTTTGCATCTATTACGTGCTCTTGTGTTGTTGTTGTTAAAGGTGAAGTAGTCATTGATAGGGAGTACATTATGATGTATGGTTTTATGAACAACAGTTAAATCAGTTCGGAGACGACGTAGCTGTAAATTTTCTAGATGTAGTATTTGAAGTCTAGAGGAGTAGGGTAATTTGTTACGTGAGGAGGAGTGAAGGACTTTCCTTGTGAAGTATTTCTGGACTCCTTCAATTGTATCAATGTCTGATATGCAGTGTGAATTCCATACAGGTGAGCTGTATTCTAGAATAGGTCTGACAAATGTTTTGTATGCTCTGGTTAATAAATCAGTGTTTCTAGAGAAGAAGCTACGTAAGATTAGGTTTACAATTCTTAATGCTTTTTTGGCAATGCTGTTACGTTGGGCTCTAGCACTTAGATCATTAGAAATGAGTACTCCAAAGTCTTTGACTGAGTGAGGATCCTCTGTAAGTTCACTTTTACCAAGTATGTATTTAGTATTCGGATTCTTTTTACCAATGTGTAGGACAGAGCATTTGTTGGTAGAGATTTGAAGTTGCCAGTTGTTAGACCAATAGCAACCCACTCCAGTATCTTTGCCATGAAAAACCCATGGACAATTCCAAAAGGCAAAAAGATATGACACTGGAAGATGAGCCCCTCAGATCAGAAGGTGTCCAATATACTACTGGGGAAGAGCAGAAGGCAAGTACTAGTAGGGCCAGAATGAGTGAAGCTACTGTGTCAAAGCCAAAAGGACGCTCAACTGTAGATGTATGTGGTGATGAAAGGAAAGTCCAATAATACTCTAAAAATTCCCCGTAGGAACCTGTAATGTAAGATCCATGAATCAAGGAAAGCTGGGCATGGTCAAACAAGAGATGACAAGACTGAACATCAACATCTTAGGAATCAGTGAACTAAAACGGAAAGAAATGGGTGAATTTAATTCAGATGACCATCAGGTGTACTATTGTAATCAAGAATCTCTCAGAAGAAATGGAGCAGCCTTCATAGTCAATAAAAGAATAGGAAAAGCCGGGGTGGCCCAGCAGGTAGAGTGCTGTACTGCAGGCCACTGAAGCTGACTTGTAGATCTGAAGGTCAGCGGTTCAAATCTCATCACCGGCTCAAGGTTGACTCAGCCTTCCATCCTTCCGAGGTGGCTAAAATGAGGACCCGGATTGTGGGGGCAATAGCCTAGCTCTGTTTTTTAAAAAAGTGCTATTGCTAACATGTTGTAAGCTGCCCTGAGTCTAAGGAGAAGGGCGGCATAAAAATTGAATAAATAAATAAATAAAAAGCAATACTGGGATACAACCCCACAAATGACAGAATGATCTCAGTTTGAATCCAAGGCAAACCATTCAATATCACAGCAGACAAAGTCTATGCCCCAACCACTGGTGCTGAAGAGGGTGAAATTGACCGGTTCTATGAAGCCCTGCAACACCTTGTAGAATTAACACCAATACAATAAAATAGGGAGAACAAAAGATCAAGAAAATTGGAGATATGAAGGGAACATTTTATGCAAAGATGGGCATGATAAAGGAGCAAAATGCCAGGGACCTAACACAGGCAGAGATTAAGAAGAGGTGGCAAAATTACATAGAAGAACTATACAAGAAGGAGCTTAACGTCCCCGATAACCACAGTGGGGTGATCATTGACCTTGAGCGAGACATTCTAGAATGTGAAGTCAAATGGGCCTTAGGAAATCTGAACAACTAGTGGAGGTGACAGTATCCCAGCTGAGCTATTCAAAATCTTAAAAGACGATGCAGTAAAAGTGCTACACTCAGTTTGCTAGCAAATTTGGAAACCTCAACAGTGACCACAGGGTTGGAAAAGGACAGTTTATATTCCAATTCCAAAGAAAGGGAATCCCCAAAAATGTTCAAACTATTGCACCGTTGCACACATTTCACATGCTTTAATGTTATATTTGAAATCCTACAAGCCAGTTTCCAGCAGTATCTGAATTGAGAACTACCAAAAGTACAGGCAGGATTTTGAAGAGGCAGAAGAACTAGAGATCAAATTGCTAACATACGCTGGATCGTGGAGAAGGCTAGGAAGTTCCCGAAAAACATCCACTTCTGCTTCATTGATGAGGCTAAAGCCTTTGATTGTGTGGATCATAACAAATTGTGGCAACTTCTTAAAGAGATGGGAGTACCAGATAATCTTATTTGTCTCTTGAGAAACCCATATGCGTCTCACGAAGCAACAATGAGAACTGGATACAGAACCAACGATTGGTTAAAAATTGAGAAAGGAGTTTGGCAAGGCTGTATACTATCATCCTGCCTATTTAACTCATATGCAGAATACATCATGAGAAAAGCAGGCTACGTGAATCAAAATTTGGAATTAAGATTGCCAGGAGAAATACCAACAACCTCAGATATGCAGATGATATCACTCTAATGGCAGAAAGTGAAAAGGAACTAAAGAGCCTCTTGATGTGGGTGAAGGAGGAGAGTGCAAAAGTTGGCTTGAAACTCAATATTAAGAAAACAAAGATCATGGCATCTGGCCCTCTCAATTTCTGGCAAATAGATGGGGAAGAAATGGAGGTAGTGACAGATTTTATTTTCCTTGGCTCCAAGATCACCGCATATAGGGACTGGAGCCAAGAAATTAAAAGACGCTTGTTCCTGGGGAGGAAAGCTATGACAAATCTAGACAGCATACTAAAAAGCAGACATCACCCTGCCAACAGGCTTAAATTGAAAGCAGGTAAGATAGTTTGCCTCTTCCAGAATGTTAACTAGCTTGCATTTGGATGGGTGGTGGTGGTGATGCTGAGCTGCTTTATTCCTGTCCATCCTTCATCAAGATTTTCATTAATACCAACTTGATGTGTAATGGAGATAGTAAAATCTTGTTGCTGTCTACAAGTGCCGGATACTTTACATTTTTATTCCCTGGTTGCAGAGTCTGCCATAGGGGCCAGTCTCTTTTGCACAACTGTCCCATTCACTCAGGAAGCAGCAATGAAGCAATAATACTTAGTACAGTGATACCTTGTCTTACAAACTTAATTGGTTCCAGGATGCGGTTCTTAAGGTGAAAAGTTTGTAAGATGAAACAATGTTTCCCATAGGAATCAATGGAAAAGCGATTAATGCGTGCAAGCCCAAAATTCACCCCTTTTGCCAGCCAAAGCACCCATTTTTGCGCTGCTGGGATTCCCCTGAGGCTCCCCTCCATGGGAAACCCCACCTCCGGACTTCCGTGTTTTTGCGATGCTGCAATTTCACTGAGGCTCCCCTTGCTGGGAAACCCCACCTCCGAACTTCCATTGCCAGTGAAGCGCCAGTTTTTGCGCTGCTGGGATTCTCCTGCAGCATCACAAAAACACGGAAGTCCGGAGATGGGGTTCCCCATGGAGGGGAGCCTCAGGGGATTCCCAGCAGCACAAAAACGGGTGCTTCGCTGGCAACAGAAGTCCGGAGGTGGGGCATCCCAGCGGCGGCAGTGGGTTTGTAAGGTGAAAATAGTTTGTAAGAAGAGGCAAAAAAATCTTGAAAAGTTTGTATGATGAGGCGTTTGTAAGACAAGGTATCACTGTATATCCATCTTGAAGACCAAGTAAGATAGCACCCATTTCCTGAGGTTCTTCCTCAATGGACTCAACTATGAAAGATTCAAGTGCTTTTGGAATCGGTAGTCCTTCTCTATAAGGTACTGGATGTATTGCTGGTGGAATATGTCCATACTGCACAAACAACTTTTTTTTTCTTAGTAAGACTTTTCTCAATTGGAGGCACCATACAAAAATAACAATTACTGACATGATCTCTTTGTTCTCTCCAAATCATTGGCACTGCGAACTGCATAGAACGCCATTCGACCATATGTGTGGCGTCCAGTTTTAGTCCTGGTCTCCTATCTTGCAACGAAAATACAAATAGTAGGCTTTCATAATCATGGTTGTGACCCTTTGTTTTTGGGATGCAAAAGTAACTTCACTGCATAACTAAATTTACTAGCCTAAAACAACGTTTAAAGATGCTGTCTAACTCGCCAAGCAACAGATACTGTGATTTTTAATAGAATTTGGTGACATATTATTGGCTAATATTACATCATCTTGGTATGCGTGGAGCTTTCTATTGGTCACCAATACTATGTAATCTATGGTGTAAGTTGCATCATTTTATTTATTTTATTATTTGGATTTGTATGCCGCCCCTCTCCGAAAACTCGGGGCGGCTCACAACATGCATTTTATAAACCTTACTCCATTAGTTGGTTGCTTATATCATGGAAACTAGAACCAATATACTGTACATTTTTAAATGTTATTTTTGTTTTTAGCACTCCATTTTATGTAAGAACAGCTGTTTTCATGAGCGCAACTTTTTACCTGTAGAACAGTGAATTATTCTGCCATTGTTTCATATTCATCTCCCAAATCCCATTTTTCTTTGTGTAAATGTAGATCAAATGCTAAGTGGTGCCACTTCAGTATTAAAATACAAGAAACAGACCTATTCACGCAAGGCAAAGCCTTTATCTCTTCAGTTCACTCTCCTCACAGTATAAGCATTTAAAATACAAAGGCATACGGAACATTTGCTACATGTTTGCCATCTGCAACATGCATTAATTGAAGACACTTCAATTAATGCTTCTACTTCAAATGGAATCCTTAGACATTTATATAATAAAAAATGTATTTATTCTAGATTATTAGGTATTAGAGTGAAGAATATTTTTAATTTATTATGATGACCTGTATACTCCACGAGTCAAAAAGACTACTCGCATTCTGGACATATATTGTTTCAACTCCTACCCTCAAAATTATGCTATAGCACTGCACACAAAGACAATTAGACACAAGAACATTTTTTTTCCTGAATGCCATCACTCTGCTAAATAAATAATTCCCTCACCACTGTCAAACTATTCACTAAGACTGCATTACTATTAGTCTTCTCATTATTCCTATCACCCATCTTCTCCCACTTATAACTGTATGACTGCAACATGTTGCTTGTATCCTTGTGATTCATATTAATATTGATTGTTTCCTGGTTGCTTATTTGTATCCTATGACATTCATTAAATGTTTCTTTTATGTACACTGAAAGCATATGCACCAAAGACAAAGGGTCTACGGAGAGGGGCGTCATACAAATCTAATAAATAAATAAATAAATAAATTCCTTGGGTGTCCACTTGGCCAATAAAGAATTCTATTCTATTCTGTTCTGTCCTGTCTTCTGTTTGAAATTTAAATAGCTAACACTACACATGTTAAATGAAGAACCATAAAATTCTCTAAATCCAGTTGAAAATCTAATTTAAAATGGCTAGCATGCTATGACAAATGCAATCACATTTCCCCTTATAAGATGCACAATATGGATGACATTTCTATCAAGTGCCCATTTTAATGGATAAAGAAATTCTACTATTATTTGTCACAAATGGTAAACATTGGTTTTAAAAAAGGAACTGAAATCCTTAAAATTGGGCACAATTCTTTTATCAGCCAGCCACTTTAAAGTCACCTTTAAGATGATTATCAAAGCAAAAATACATTGCTGTAGTTAAATAGAATTAAATATAATTCTAAATTCTAGAATAAGTAATACCTAAGTCAATTCAAACACACCTGTTTTGAGCTATTACCTTTATAAAGTGTAATTCTTTTCAATAGCCAGTCTAAGCACTATACTTTACATCACAGTTTAATATTTATGTAAAATGTTACCAACAAATATTTTCATATTTCCTTCCATCATGAACACATACACTTTCCTATTTTCATGCAAGGAGTCAAGAATGGGAGCATCAGCAAGATCGTTGCATACTTTTAAAGTCATATGCTACTATTAAAAGAGAGAAATCATGCACTAAATTTCTGGAAGTGCTCTGTCAGTTTGCAGGAGGGTAAAGTGCTGCAACAAAAATATTGTATTAATCTAATTAAAATACATCTAATTTTTTTTATAAACTGCACACAATTATCATGGTTAGTGAATGTTAGATGATTCCTTGTTGTGCACAAGGAGTGGTTTGCTTTGAACAGCTGTGTCTCAGGGACATAAGCAGGATGAACTTGGCCATGCAGCCTCTTTGAGAGCATCCTCTTTCTTAAGCTGGGAAATTCAAGATTTGGGGGCAATGAAAGTGCAGTGGTGGAGCCAGCCAGTTTGAATCATCATGCATTGAAAGCAGTCAGATGAAGGGAACTGGTGAAACCGTGGGCTGAAAAGTACTTACAGTGACAAGAATTACCTGACTCAAATTTCCAAGCAGCTAACAATTAAGAAAAAACACAAGATACAATTGTTTGATTTAACACAGACTGCACAATGCCATTCGTTCACACGCAGACAGACAGACAGACAGACAAGAAAACACTGCATTTTCATTAATTTAAGTTTCACAAAATGAAGTGAAGGTGTATCTCCCCTAATGCTATAGAGATGCCAGCCACATATAATTCAGTAATTCTCGATATATTAAAAGTTAGTCTTGCCACAATTATATACAGTGGTACCTCTACTTACAGACTTAATTCATTCTGTGACCAGGTTCTTAAGTAGAAAAGTTTCTAAGAAGCAATTTTTCCCATAGGAATCAATGTAAAAGCAAATAATGCATGCGATTGGGGAAACCACAGGGAGGATGGAGGCTCTGTTTCCTCCCAGGAGATTCCTAGAGAGGCCCCATGGAGGCTTCTCCCCGCCTTTTCCGGCCCTGTTTCCTCCCAGGAGATTCCTAGAGAGGCCCCATGGAGGCTTCTCCCTGCCTTTTCCGGCCCTGTTTCCTCCCAGGAGATTCCTAGAGAGGCCCCATGAAGGCTTCTCCCTGCCTTTTCCGGCCCTGTTTCCTCCCAGGAGATTCCTAGAGAGGCCCCACAGAGGCTTCTCGCCGCCTTTTCCGGCCCTGTTTCCTCCCAGGAGATTCCTAGAGAGGCCCCACAGAGGCTTCTCCCTGCCTTACAGTTACAGTTTTGGAGGCTCAGGTTTGTAAGTAGAAAATGGTTCTTGAGAAGAGGCAAAAAAAAAATCTTGAACACCCGGTTCTTATCCAGAAAAGTTCGTTAAGTAGAGGCATTTGTAGGTAGAGGTACCACTGCATTCTGCAGAGTTTCTAAGTACCTACCGCTGGCTTACAGTAAGTAGCTGTTTGGCACCTTTTCTTTACAAACGTATATTATAAAGCGACATACAGATATGGCTTATTTTTTTAAATATTATATGAAACTAAATAGAGCAGATCACCAGAAATTTAGTACCTGCATACACCTGGTACATTCCGAACATCAGCAAACTGACATACTAAAATCCTAACTGTTGAGTATGGATACAAACTAAATGATACATTATTATGCAGTTATGCCTAGTTATTACTGAAGTCCCATAAGTAAAGCTTCAACGTTGAACTGTTACATATTTCACTCTCTCTTTACAAAACAAATTTTAATTTTTAATATATTTACAGAACACTTGGCAGGACAAATAAATCCCAAGTGCAACAAAATCCTGATATGCAAGAAACTTACTTGGTGCTGTGAGTTAGGATTTTGAAGATAGGCAAAACAATTTTTTTAAATTCATTTTGTAACCTTGAATTCAAAATGGTTCTGAGAATAATTTATCTAATTGCAAGAGTAATTTGAGCTCTGTGACAATTACAAATTAAGTGAAGAGAAATGTTTTGTGTTTGAATTTTTAGGGGAACCTAACTGAGAGAGATAAAATTAGAAAGTTCTCTAAATCCAGAAAACAAAAATTCTTCATCGTTTGCATTTTCAAGTAGGACTAAAATCAGAACTGAGCAAATAGTGGCTGGACAAACTAGGAAATTGTAAGTACAGTGGTACCTCTACCTACAAATGAACCTTTCTAGATAAGAACCACGTGTTCAAGATTTTTTTTCCTCTTCTCAACAACCATTTTCCACTTACAAACCCGACTCTCCGAAACTGTAACCAGAAAAGGCAGGGAGGGGCCTCTCTAGGAATCTCCTGGGAGGAAACAGGGCCGGAAGAGGCAGGGAGAAGCTTCCAGGGGGCCTCTCTAGGAATCTCCTGGGAGGAAACAAGGCCTCCAACCTCCCTGTGGTTTCCCCAATCGCACGCATTATTTGCTTTTACATTGATTGCTATGGGAAAAATGGCTTCGTCTTACAAACTTTTCTACTTAAGAACCTGGTCATGGAATGAATTAAGTTCGTAAGTAGATGTACCACTGTATGTCATAACAATATAGGTTTATTAGCAGAGTTATACCCTTTATAAAAGAACCGTCTTGGTCTAGTTGTGAAGACACCAGATTAGAAACCAGGAGACTGTGAGTTCTAATCCCACTTTAGCCATGAGTCACTCTCTCTCGGCCCGGTTCATTCAGGTTGTGGTTGTAGGGAAGGCAGGGTATTACATATGTTTGCTGCCTTCAGTTATTTATAAAAATAATAAAGGCAGGATAAAAACAAATCTAACACATCAGGAGAGGGAGCAAGAATATACAGTATTTATAGATAGGGCCATTAAGGGAAACAGAAAACAAACTTGAAGACATAAAGCAGGAATCAAAGACCAAGCATTTTGACTTTCATTATCACTGTATAGCCCATCGGAAAGTATCTTATGAAAAGCAATTCCCACTTTTATCAACTGCTCAGCAGAGTGATAAAATAAGGAACTGCACATTTGAATGAAATGAAATCACTTTCCACTGAGATTTCAGGCAGGCAGAAATAAATTGATATTCCTTTATGGAATGTAATTGTCTGCCTGAATTCTACCCCAAAGCCAGTGCTTATCATTTCTAGTTAGAACAGAGGTGGGGAACTATGGCCCATTTATGACTTGTGGACTTCAACTTCCAGAATTTATTTTTTGATTTGATTTGATTTGATTTGATTTGATTTGATTTGATTTGATTTGATTTGATTTGATTTGATTTGAATGCCGCCCCTCTCCAAAAACTCGGGGCGGCTAACAACAATAAAAAGGCAACATAAACAAATCTAATATTAAAAATACAGTGATCCCCCGCTCATTGCGAGGGTTCCGTTCCAGGACCCCCCGCAACGAGCGGGTTTTCGCGAAGTAGCGCTGCGGAAGTAAAAACACCATCTGCGCATGTGCAGATGGTGTTTTAAACTTCCGCAGCGCTAGCGAGGAGCCGAAGATTGGGGGGCGGCGCGGCTCTTTTAAAACATCTTCCAGGCCAGCCAGGCTCAGTGACGGAAGGCAGCCGCTTGGCCCGGGATGCTGGGCCGAGAGGAGCCGGGCTTGATCCGCTGAGCCTGGCTGGCCCGGAAGATCGTAGCGCGCGTTGGCTGCAGCGGCGGCGACATTGCTGCCGGCTTGGCTTCGCTCGCTCGCCGCTGAGGAGCCGAAGATTGGGGGCGGCGCGGCTCTTTTAAAACATCGCCGCCAACACGGGAGGCTCGCTAGCACCCCCCCGAACCCCCAACCCGGGTTTGGGGGGGTGCTAGCAAGCCCCCCATGTCGGCGGCGATGTTTTAAAAGAGCCGCGCCGCCCCCCAATCTTCGGCTCCTCAGCGGCGAGCGAGCGAAGCCAAGCCGGCAGCAATGTCGCCGCCGCTGCAGCCAACGCGCGCTACGATCTTCCGGGCCAGCCAGGCTCAGCGGATCAAGCCCGGCTCCTCTCGGCCCAGCATCCCGGGCCAAGCGGCTGCCTTCCGTCACTGAGCCTGGCTGGCCCGGAAGATCGTAGCGCGCGTTGGCTGCAGCGGCGGCGACATTGCTGCCGGCTTGGCTTCGCTCGCCACTGCAGCCAACGCGCGCTACGATCTTCCGGGCCAGCCAGGCTCAGTCACGGAAGGCAGCTGCTTGGCCCGGGATGCTGGGCCGAAAGGAGCCGGGCTTGAAGATCGCAGCGCGCATTGGCTGCGGTGGCGAGGGCTTGCGATGGAGGGTGGAGGAAGCGGCCATGGGAGGGCGAGCTGCCTCAGGGAGGAGGATCGGGCGGGACCAGGTGGGGGCTGGAATTTCTCCGCTGGGAAGAAGCGGCCAGGGCGAAGGGCGGGCGAGCGGCAAAGGGCGGGCGAGCGGGTGCTGGGGAGGGCTTCTCGCCCTCCCGCCAGCAAGAGGGGGAGCGAACGGCGTGGGCAGGCGAAGGGCGGGCGAGCGGCAGCGAGGAGTTTGCGTGGGCGGTGGGGAAACTCCTCGCTGATGCCAGCAAGAGGGGGAAGACCCAGGGAAGCCGCCCAGCAGCTGATCTCCCGGTTGCCATCTACGCATGCATGCCCATAGAAAAAAAGGGCACGCATGCATAGATGGTATTTTGACTTCCGGGTTGAAAAATCGCAAATTACCCTGTTCGCAATGGTCGGGGATGCAATAACCGGGGGATCACTGTAATCTAAAAACCCCAATTTAAAGAACCAATCATACATACAAACATACCATGTATAAATTCTATAAGCCTAGGGGGGGAGGGAAAATTTCAATTCCCCCATGCCTGGCGACAGAGGTGGGTTTTAAGGAGCTTGTGAAAGGCAAGGAGGGTGGGGGCAACTCTGATATCTGGGGGGGAGTTGGTTCCAGAGAGTCGGGACCACCACAGAGAAGGCTCTTCCCCTGATCCCGCCAGATGACATTGTTTAGTCGATGGGACCCGGAGAAGGCCAACTCTGTGGGACATATTTGGCTCATGAATTCTGGGAGTTGATGTTCACAAGTCATAAAAGGGCCATAATTCCCCTCCCCTGAGTTAGAGCAACCTAAACATACCATTTATTGGGATCTCCTTGGTATGGAGTTTTACCAGATCGCTATCTCAATGCTTTTACTGTTGCAAAAATTCACGTTTGTTATATTGTCTTATTTTTGAAAATAGTGCTGATGACTATGATTAACAATAAAAAAAGCCTGAATAACATCAGACATATAAATTGAATTTCAAACTCTGAGACAGCCAGTTATGACATACATTATATTTAGAACAGCATTTTAAAAGGGATGTGTCTAGTGAATAAAATTTGACTTTTAACACAATTAGTGAAGCATTTGTAGTGACCAAAGTTATAATGGCACATGGGATGGGTATTTGTGACATCCCAGACAAAGCCGATAGGCTCAGAAATTGCATCAGGCTTATATTGTTACCAGCTGCTGCAAAGCTTTTTTGGTGCCTGTTCTGGAGCCCAGCAAATTAGGTTTAAAAAAAAAATCACCTATGGGATATGTATTCAGGTAGTTCTCAGCTTATGATGACAGTTGACCATGAAATTTCTGTTCCTAAGCAAGACAGTTAAGTGAATTTCCCTCATTTTACAACCTTCCTTGCCATAGTTGTCAACTCAGAAGATCACAAAAGATAATCACATGATCCCTGGGACTCTGCAACTATCATAAAGACATACCAGTTGCCAAGCATTTGGATTTAGATCATGTGACCATGAGGATGCTGCACTAGGGGATGCTTTTTCATAAGTGAGAAAGATGGTCATAGGTCACTTTTTTCAGTGCTATTTGAACAGTCACTAAATGAATGGTTGTACGTCAAGGACTATCTGTAAATAAAACCCACCTATCAAATACAAAGTGGTATATAACATGTGTACGTAAGGCTGGCATTATTCATTATTTTCTCCTCTTTTTTCAACAAAACTCTGCATACAATTATCCTTTGCATTATAAGATATCAACCAGTCTCATCTATCTAGTTATTCTGTAAGTTTTGGTATGCATGTTTTATCTTTGGCTACTCCAGAAAAGTATCAGTGGGAGCCTATTTTTTTCTGAGTTTCATAAATATACAAGAAAGGAAAAAAGTGGGGGGGGATCCATTCAGTCTGGCTTGGTTATCTACATGTTGCTCATTTTTTATGTCAAAGATTATTCATTCACATACCTCTAGTTCTGTTATATTCTAACACTTTTGATACAACTGATCTTGGAAGAACAGGAAATATCACTTCCATCTTCCCAAACACTTATGCTTTTTCATAAGTGAGAAAGATGGTCATAGGTCACTTTTTTCAGTGCTACTTGAACAGTCACTAAATGAATGGTTGTACGTCAAGGACTATCTGTAAATAAAACCCACCTATCAAATACAAAGTGGTATATAACATATGTACATAAGGCTGGCATTACTCGCTATTTTCTCTTCCTTTTTAAACAAAACTCTGCATACAGTTATGCTTTGCATTATAAGATATCAACCAGTCTCATCTATCTAGTTATTCTGTAAGTTTTGGTATGCATGTTTTACCCATGATGTATTGTGGAATAAGGCACATCTCATCAAATCATGCCATATGCTTTATTGATGAGTGGATCTTCTACCATTTCAGCACATGTAAATATTTACTAATGTTGTAGTCTTCTCTTTCTGTCACTTAGGTATGAGCCAGCATTGTGCTGCAACTGCCAAAAAGACCAATATAGTCCTAGACCTCATCAACAGAGGGGCAGTATCAAGATCCTGTGAAGTTTTAGTGTCACTTTATCAATCCTTGGTAAGATCACACTTGGAATACTGTGTCCAAGTTCTACTTACTACAATACAAAAAAAAATTAAAATGCCGAGACTCTGGAAAGAGTGCAGAGAAGATCAGCAAAGATTTTTAGGGGGCTGGAGGCTAAACCATATGTTGTGGGGAACTGGGTATGTCTAGTCCATGGGTAGACAAAGTTGGCTCTTCTATGACATGTGGACTTCTTCAACTCCCAGAATTCCTCAGCTAGCATGATTGGGTCACAAACTCTGGGATTTTAAGTCCACGAATCATAGAAGAACCAACTTTGCCTACCCCTGGTTTAATCTAATGAAGAGAAGGACTAAAGATGACATGATAGGAGTCTCCCAATAACTGAGGGGTGTCACAGGAAGAGTCAACCTATTTTCCAAATCACATAAGGGCAAAACAATAACAGAAGAAAGGTTATCAAAGAGAGATCCAACTAGAACTAAACAGAAATTTCCTGACAGTTAGAACAATTAACTAGTGGAACAGCTTGCCCCCAAAAGTTGTGGGTGCTCTATCACTGAAGGTTTTTAAGAAGAGATTGGACAACATTTGTCTGAAATAATATGGGGTTTCCTGCCTGAGCAGAGGGTTGGACCAAGACCTTCAAGGGGGTTTCCATGTCTGTTGTTCTGTTACTTCTCCCTTCCTGATTTTAACAACTAAAGGCATTCAGTGTGTCAACAAAAGACTAAAACAACTTAAGCTAGACAGATTTCTATAATCATGTTTCATCTGTGTTCAGCTAAGGGGACAATTTGTTTTGTTCTAATTAAGAGAAAGTATTGTTCTGCTTTCAGTAAATTATTCTCTTGTAATAGAATCATTGCTGGTGTACTTATAGGATTATATCCTACAGGTCAGATTCTCAGATTTATTTCCCATTATTAACACTTCATTTTGCCAGAATAAATTATCCAGGCAGATCAGAGAGAGATTATTGTCTAAATTATGAGAGAAATGCTCATAATTACTACAGTATATAGAGTAAAAATGTATTTATAAAAGCCAAGATAAAAGAATGGGTCTTCAATACGTAAAACTGTTTAATATTCTTACCAACTCAGAGATTTCCCTGATCAGTACTATATATGTTCATTGCCTCACAGCTTTGCTGTATCTCAGACAATTAAGAGATGGAAGGGCATACAAAACCCTCACACAAGAGTAATACATAGCAAATCTTACAATGTCTCAAGCCTCAAACCTTTTAGATGGAAGAACTTCTGACTAAATGTTTCACCTTGAAAGGCAGGTAGAGACTATGAAAGAGTTTTAGGGAATATATGGAGGGAAGTGTTTTTAATAGGAAAGTGAACACAAGAACAAGGGGACACAATCTGAAGTTAGTTGGGGGAAAGATCAAAAGCAACGTGAGAAAATATTATTTTACTGAATAGTAGATCCTTGGAACAAACTTCCAGCAGACGTGGTTGGTAAATCCACAGTAACTGAATTTAACCCTGCTGTTCTGTTCGAAAAAAGTTACAAATCTTATGTTCGGGTCACATACGACCCGGACCGAAAACTCTTCATTTGAAGTGCTTATGTTTGGTCAATTTGAAAACTTTTTTCACTTGGAAAGTAGTCTGAACATTTCTGCACACAATGATATGAAAATTGAAATGAAAAAATTAATCCTTATTGGTTTATTTTGCACATAAATGTGCCGCCCCCCCCCCCGTTTTTGTGATTTTTTTTCAATTTATGGATAGTTTTGCTTGCAAAATGCATTCTATTTTACTAAAGTTGGTGTGGGATTGGTAGCTTGAACATTACTGCACACAATGATATGAAAATTGAACTGAAAAAATTAACCCTTATTGGTTTATTTTGCACATAAATGTGCCTCCCCCCGTTTTTGTGAAATAGTCTTTACTTTATGGATAGTTTTGCTAGCAGAATGCATTCTATTTTGCTAAAGTTGGTGTGGGATTTGTAGCTTGAACATTTCTGAACATAATGATATGAAAATTGAACTGGAAAAATTGATGCATATTGGTTTATTTTGCATATAAATTTATTTCAATTTATATAAAAATTATGCTGTTAATTTCAAACTTACATACTTTTTTTTAGTAAAATGGATTTCTTTCATAAAATTAGTTATCTGGCTACAATGTGGTTGATTTTCAAAAGGATATTCCAAATATTTATAGACAAATATGTATAAACAGTGACAATAATGGCACACAGCAAGGCCGGGGGGGGGGGGGGTGGCCCTTTTGTGGCAAAAATAAACCAATAAGAACCATTTTTTTCAGTTCATTTATATTTTTCTCATGTTCAGAAATGTTCAATTTAGTATATCAAACCTTTTGGGGGAAAATTCCTTAGGGATTTGTAGCCTTAAAAAATATAAATTGACACGAAATTCAGAAAGGATGGGGGGAGGGAGGGGCTTTTTGATCAAAATAAAAATATAAGTCTCAATTTTTCCAGTTCAATTTTCATATCACTATGTTCATAAATGTTCAAACTAGTTTTCCAGTTGAAAAAGTTTTCAAAAAGATTAAATTCAAGTACCTAAAAAAAATATTTTTGGTCCTGTCATATACGAACAGAAACAGATTTGAAGTTATGATTTTTTTTTGCCCAGAAAACAATTAGCCACCACCCCAAAAATATTTTTTGATGACCAGCATTGTTAAATTGAGTAAATGAATGCCTAAGATTTTAAAGAATATTTCGGATTTGGAGCATAAAAAAATAAAAAGTGAAAATGATTGCAAGCAGCCGAGGGGGGGGGGGGAGGCCTTATTTCTGATGTTAAAAAACCAGTAAGAATCATTTTTTTCAGTTCCTTTATATTTTTCTTATATTCAGAAATGTTCAAGCTACCAATCCCACACCAACTCCAGTAAAATAGAATGGATTTTGCAAGCAAAACTATCCATAAATTGAAAAAAAATCACAAAAACGGGGGGGGGGCACATTTATGTGCAAAATAAACCAATAAGGATTAATTTTTTCATTTCAATTTTCATATCATTGTGTGCAGAAATGTTCAGACTACTTTCCAAGTGAAAAAAGTTTTCAAATTGACCAAACATAAGCACTTCAAATGAAGTGTTTTCGGTCCGGGTCGTATGTGACCCGAACATAAGATTTGTAACTTTTTTTGCTCAGCAAAAACTAAGCCCCCCACCCCCCCAAAAAAATTCTCATAGAGAGAACCCCTGAAATGATGAAAAGTCATGAAATTTCAAGTTTCAGATATGCAGGGAAAATTTTTTACAGGGACTCAAACTTGGCTTCGGGTCACATACGACCCGAACAGAACAGCAGGGTTCATGCCTGGGATAAACATAGATCCATTGAAAGATAATATACAGGAAATAGTATAAGGGCAGACTAGATGGACCATGAGGTCTTTTTCTGCCGTCAGACTTCTATGTTTCTCTGTTTCTATATACAGCAATATCACATCCACCCAGATAATAATTATATACTGCTTTAAGACTTTTAAGTAGGACAAAACTGATTTCCAACATCCTTGCTGCCATTAGTCTGCATAGTTTATATCCCTGCCTGTTGCTGATTACCCACCACGCCTTCTCTTTTCTCTGAATAAGTCTTTCTTCTCTGAAAGCAATACATTAAATCTTTTCTGATCGCTTTGACTTTCACACCATGTGTTGCTTTTCTTATTTATAGCACATGCTCAAATTTTGCTTCAAGCAAGTGACAGAAATCAAGCAACCACATTAGAAGCAACATTCACCACCAGAAGTCTTTCTATTTGATGTTTTTATCCTTCATTCGCTTGAGGCTGTAACCAAGAGAACCAAGCTGGCCAAATGTATGTGGGGGAAACTCTTCTTGGACTGAAGAATGGCATCTATTTTAAGAGACCAACTGGATTCATTTGAAAAGTACTGTAATTTTTATGAATTCATCCTTTGCTCTGAAAATCCTCAGCTCTCCTCCAAGGATGGAGTGAAGACTTTTAAGTTTGAACACTGCTTTGAGTGATTCATCGTCAAAATAAAAATGCATATTTAGTGAGTTTTGGTCCAGTTACGGAACAAGCTAGGCTGGTTTGGTGTGAGTATGAAAGAACACCCTGAGTGGAATTGTTTTTAAGTGTCCTGTGCTGTTTTAGGTGATTTGATTGGAAGGTTTCTTGTTTCTTGCAACTGAGTGTTCTTTTTTCACTCCCCTCCCCACACCCTCGGGCTACTACAATAAGGATAGGACACCAAGTCTTTGTTGTTAGTTTGAACATTTCAGGGGAAATGTTTTGGAGTTAAGCAGAAGGCATTTAAGGGAAACCTGCTACAATGAATTAGACTTTTTGGATCTGACCTTTCCCCCCACCCATCATGCCATTGTTTCACTACCTAGCAAGATAAATCTCTGTTCCTCTGCTGAAGTTGGACTTCACACGTGTCAACCGAGCTGCTTTGCCATTCTTCTCAAAACCAGGAGGAAATTGTATCAGCATAAATTACGTTACCCCCAAATTAGTCCTCAACACACTTTGCTGTGCTGTGCTTATGCCCTATGCAGTTTCATCACACAACTTCGTGATTGGTAGCTTTTTAAGCAAAAACAGGAACATTACCAACTGTGGAAAAGTCACCATTCACAATCATACAGATATATGTGTCAGGATAGTCTTGTTAGATTCAGATGCTCCATCCAATCAATTTTTATTTCTATCGTTTTGCTTCTCAAAGACTGTTCACCTGTCAATCTAATGGCTGTAGAGAGCAGCAGGGAGACTGTTTCTCTTAAAAGTCACATACAGGTGAAACTTGAAAAATTAGAATATTGTGCAAAAGTTCATTTATTTCAGTAATGCAACTTAAAAGATGAAACGTAATATATGAGGGAGACTCATGCAAGGCAAGATAGTGCTAACAGTGATTTGTCATAATTATGATGATTATGGGGTACAGCTCTTGAAAACCCCACTAAGATTTCTCAGAAAATTTGAATATTACATGCAATCTCAAAAATATCAGAAAATTTGAATATTACATGCAATCTCAAAAATATCAGAAAATTTGAATATTACATGCAATCTCAAAAATATCAGAAAATTAGAATATTACATGCAATCTCAAAAATATCAGAAAATTTGAATATTACATGCAATCTCAAAAATATCAGAAAATTTGAATATTACATGCAATCTCAAAAATATCAGAAAATTTGAATATTACATGCAATCTCAAAAATATCAGAAAATTTGAATATTACATGCAATCTCAAAAATATCAGAAAATTTGAATATTACATGCAATCAATAAAACAAGAATTGTACATAGAACAATATTGGACCTCTGAAAAGTATAAGCACGCATAGGACTCAATACTTGGTTTGGGGCCCTTTTGCAGCAATCACTGCCTCAATGCAGCATGGCATGGAAGCTATCAGCCTGTGGCACTGCTGAGGGGTTATGGAAGACTAGGCTCCCCAATCAACATAGACTGTGGACACTTCACACTGGACTTCAAGCATCTTGCAGTGGGTGTCTATCCATTCCTTGCTCCATACCCTGGGTCCTTGGTTTCTGTTGTGGTTAGCTCTGGCCCTGCTCCTGCCCCAAGGACTGTGGATTGGGGGAGACATCCACATGCTGCAGGCCTGTTTTGCCCCCCCCCCCCGGTGGAATCTGCTGATGAAGGCTCCTCTGACCAAGAAGACATGAGTGACAGGGAGGGGGAGAGTGGGGCAGACACTCCTCCCTCAGAAGGAGATCAATTATCTAGCTCCTCCTTGGATTCAGAACAAGAGTTAATGATACAGCCACACATGAGGAGAGCGATGCATAGGCAACAACAACTGAGAGATTATTATCAAAGAAAATGAGGCCACCTGTGGTTGGGTGGGGCTGTGGTAATTAGTGAGGCTGCTATAAATAGCAGCCTGTGGGTTTGGCCATTGTGGAGGATTATCTGATCCTTGTGTTTCGTGACTGCTTTACTGACTTTGACTTTTTGTGTGCTGATTTTTCCCCGCTTTGAAACTAAGCCAGAGCAAAGTGTGTGTCACTTTGTGAAAGAAGAAGGACTGTGAATTGCCTCACAGCTGCAAGCTAAGTATCACAGAACTGATAAGGGACTTGTACAAATTACCAGTTTGTTTGGAGACGAGTGCTCTTGGCTATACCAAAAGAGGGCTTGGTTTAAGTGAATTTTCCTTATAAAGAACATTGTTTTGAATTTTCAAATGTGTGTGTGCCTGACATTTATACCTGTGAATTTTTGGGAGGAGTCTACCAGAGAGCCCGACAGAACAGTTTCCAAATGAGAAGCAAAGGTTTCCACAGTCTGTGTTGATTGGGGAGCCATGTCATCTGCTGGTGTTGGTCCACTGTGCTTCATTAAGTCCAGGGTCAAAACAGCCTTCTACCTGGAGATTTTGGAGCACTTCATACTTCTTTCCACAGATAAGCTTTGACTTGGCACCTGCCCACACTGCCAAAAGCTCCAAAATCTGGTTCAATGACTGTGGAATTACTGTACTTGATTGGCCAGGAAACTCGTTTGACCTGAATCCCATAGAGAATCTATGGGGCATTACCAAGAGAAAGATGAGGGACATGAGACCAAACAATGCAAAAAAGCTGAAGGCCACTATTGAAGCATCCTAGTCTTCCATAACACCTCAGCAGTATCACAGGCTGAAGTTCATGCCGCACTGAGGCAGTAATTGTTGCAAAGGGGGCTCAAACCAAGTACTGAGTACATATGCATGCTTATACTTTTCAGAGGTCTGATATTGTTCTGTGTACAATCCTTGTTTTATTGATTGCATGTAATATTCTAATTTTCTGAGATTGTAGATTTGGGATTTTCATGAGCTGTACCCCATAATCATCACAATTATGAAAAATTATGGACTATCTTGACTTGCGTGTAATTAGTCTCCTTCATATACTACTTTTCACCTTTTAAGTTGCATTAATGAAACAAATGAACTTTTTTATTATTATTATTATTTATTAGATTTGTATGCCACCCCTCTCTGAAGACTCGGGGCTGCTCACAACAGTAATACAAAAACAATATAACAGTGAGACAAATCTAATATTAAAATAAAACATATCTAAAACCCCAACAATTTAAAACCATACAACACATACATACCAAACATAAAATATAAAAGCCTGGGGGAGGATGTCTCAGTTCCCCCATGCCTGGCGATAAAGGTGGGTCTTGAGTAATTTGCAAAAGACAAGGAGGGTGGGGGCTGTTCTAATCTCTGGGGGGAATTGATTCCAGAGGGCCGTTGCCGCCACAGAGAAGGCTCTTCCCCTGGGGCCCGCCAAACGACATTGTTTGGTCGATGGGACCCAGAGAAAGCCAACTCTGTGGGACCTTATCGGCCGCTGGGATTCGTGCGATAGAAGGCGGTTCCGGATATATTCTGGTCCAATGCCATGTAGGGCTTTAAAGGTCATTACCAAAACTTTGAATTGTGACCGGAAACCGACCGGCAGCCAGAATCTTTTGCACAAGATTCTATTTTTTAAAATTTCATCTGTATGTTAAACTAAATTTGTATAAATGATTTTGGAAGTAGGAGTTCAAGAAACAAGACTGCCAAGATATATATATGTGAATAAGCTGGCTTCAATTCATTTTATTTACCAGGATGCATCTTGTCCTGTAGATAATTAACTTGAAAGACATGTGTGAGAAAGTGAGGTCTCTTTTGTTTCTTTCAAGCCAGATTAGTAATCTCTCTTTGTGTTCCTTTCAATTAGCAAATCTCTGGTGGAAAGCAGAAGGCTACACTTTTGAGTGTTTAAATTGGGGGATGGCAGTATAGGTGGAGAATGATCCTAATAATTCCATAATTAGAATCTTCAAAAAAGCTATTTTTCTCTCTTTTTTCCACAGGCACTACACACTAGTAGTTTTCATGAACAACTGCACCATCTATTCTTCTGATCATAGGGTGATATGAAAGAAGCAATATATTTTGAGATGGTGATCCCATTGTTTCCTATGGCCAAAACACTAAAACATTTGTAGATGTCTTTCCATAAAATAAGAAACTGGATCAGGTTGTGTTCTGGAAAAATACAGACAACTCAATGTGTTTAAACCATTAGCAGGTATATTCCTGTGTAATGTTCAGTTAATCTTAGCACTGGTTATACCTGATGAGTTCGAACTTAGGACAGAAGCTACTTTCATGATATCAACTTAAAACTTAAAAAAAAACCCCTCTTGTGCTGACTCATTTTCAGCAATGTATCCTTACTGGATTAAAAATCAAGCAGTTTCAGACATCTAAGAGGTAATATTATAAACATGATTTGCTATAATTATCTAAGAACCTGCAGTCTTGAAATATACTTCTACATAGTAATTTTAGTTTTAATAACTAAATACTCCCAATAGCTAGAGACATTCAACAGTGTTTTGACAGGGCATCCTAAATTTAACTGCAGAACATTGCTGTGGGAGAATGACTTGGCCTTCAATTATTCTTAAAACTTGAGATAATATTTCAGATTTCCACCTACAGGGTGAAAAGATGTTGACACAAATAACAGCTGTCCTCCTCCTTTATCTGAGAAGCCCAAGGCTAGAAGGTAAAGCCTTAATTATTTTGATTATTTGTCTCCAAACAAATATCAGTCACAGTACATTCGCCAGTAAATGGAAAGGTCTAGTTCCAATGTAGTCACCTTTTCCACATGCAAACTTTATTACATCTATAATCTTCAATTATACATAGTTCCCATTCTATTCTTTCTGAATAAAAACTACATACTTCATTTCTCTCAGTGTAAGTAAAGTAATTACCTCTTTAGGTAAAGATACAAGTTTGTTTCGGTCAACATTCAATATATTCAGCTTCTTTAGTTTTCCAATGCTCTTTGGCAAAGTCTGAAACAAAACAATGTCCGCAATTAATATTATTAGCATTTCAAAGTAAGTTGTGGAAAGCAAGCAGTGAGCTAATTAATATGCTAAAACTTTTTCAGAATTCATCTTTAAACAGAATGATGAACGGATAGGTCTGAAACTCAACCTCTGCGTCTCCCACTATTACTTCAAATCAAATATTATAGCTTTATTGTTCCTATTAGAACTGATATACTTTTTTGAAATAATTTTAAAATATAGAAAATAATTTTACTATATTTTGGACAAGACAGATGACTTAATGACATGTGCACACACATATCTGTCTCTTAAACCTCTTTAAATTGGGAGATCCTACAAAATCATTCAGGTTGACTAAATTTCAGTGCTGGCAGAGTGCATGTAAAAAAACCAGGAATATGAAATTCACTGAGATTGGAATGTTTGATTCCCATTCCAGCTCATAGTGTTTGACCACAGCCAGCACATTACTTCTATCAAAGCTTTTGTTGTTGTTTTTTACATTTTCGATTAATTTTTCTTCAATCCCAATGCTTTTGAAACCAGTCAATTTTTAAGACATATTATCAATTTTAATTACAGTATTTTTCATTTCCCTCCAAAATCAGCTGGCACAGTTTTTTTCCTTTCTGCGGTTATTTTTTCCTATCCACTTAATGGGATTTCCTTCAGGGAAAGCTGTTGCAAAACTATCAGCCAATCTTTATGACTTAAACGACTAAATATTTTTTAAATTTCACAAATTACATTAAGAAACAATAGAATATTTAAGTTTGAGAGAGGTGATTGGAGAAAGCCAAAACATAATTCAGCATGCCAGCATCCTGCTACTTTCTGTATAAGATCATCCTCTATTAGGTCTTATCACGTTTTTTCATAAATTTGATTTCTCCTCTACAACAGTGTTTCCCAACCTTGGCAACTTGGAGATATCTGGACTTCAACTCCCAGAGTTCCCCAGCCAGCATTCGCTGGCTGGGGAATTCTGGGAGTTGAAGTCCAGATATCTCCAAGTTGCCAAGGTTGGGAAACACTGCTCTACAACACTAATATTTGCTGGATAATTTGTTATTACAACCAAACTCAAGTGAAACCTGCTTTGAAATGGATTTCATGCTTGTCTCTCTCTCATTCACTGTTCAACTGACGTTTTGATCAACTATAACTTCATGTTTTCTATCCTGTGCTTAAAATGCATCCTGATGAATAGCAATTCAGTTATTTTGTACTTCACTGTAATTGTCATAAAGTCTTAAAATAAAGATCCTGCAGTCAAAATAAATTAAGTATACCATCCTCATATAATGCCAACATTTGAAGAGCTAACAGCATACTTACCAACAACTGATTTTCTGTAAGAATTAGTTCTGTAAGACATTCACAGTTTCCTACAGCTTCTGTTAATTGAGTAAGCCTATTCTGGTCAACTTTCAAGATAGATAGATTTTTTAACTTTCCTGTGGGCACAAAAAATTAGCCTTTTAAAAAGTTATAGACAAAGCAAAACTAGCGATCCCAATTGCAGCAAATATCAATTATTTAAGGAGAAAACAACTTTAACCAATTCTCCAGAATATTCAGATACCTTGAAAAAGTGAGTTTTTAAAAAAACCTTTTTAGCTAGTGAAGTCCGAATATCTTTCAAAGATAACCTTTCAATAGATTTTTGCAATTAAAAATCCATCAAAGTTTCTATGGATTTAAAAGGTTTTTTAGGCCACTGGTCATCCTGATTGGAAATTGTAGAAATTGTAACCAAATTGTCCAAAAGCCATATGAAAAAAAAAATTATGAAAAGCTTGCCCAACTGGTATTTTAGCTGAAGGGTTAAAGACAAAAGTGATTATTTCAGACATTATACCATACCCGTTGTGTTCATCTTGGTGAAAGACTATGAGGTAGATGCAGCAAAACAACTGTAGCCCTTCAAGGCAGATCTGGCTAGAAAACCATTGCCATATAGGTCAGTATTACTTTTAATGAAAAGCGCTATAGTCTGAATATAATTCCCTCTTCTCTCCCTTTTAATTTCATGAGAACTAGAAAGGGTTCAGTCTGAGATGTTTAATCAAGCTACATTCCTGCCCTGGACTCAGTTCTCTTTTAGTTATTTAGCTAGAGTTATTGTTAATGGCGAGTATTCTGAGCAGAGACAGATTACAAGCGGTGTGCCACAAGGGTCTGTTCTGGGTCCTATTCTTTTTAATATGTTTGTGAGTTACATAGGGGAAGGTTTGGTAGGGAAAGTTTGCCTGTTTGCCGATGACTCTAAAGTGTGCAATAGGGTTGATATTCCTGGAGGGGTCTGTAATATGGTAAATGATTTAGCTTTACTAGATAAATGGTCAAAGCAATGGAAACTGCAGTTTAATGTTTCCAAATGTAAAATAATGCACTTGGGGAAAAGGAATCCTCAATCTGAGTATTGCATTGGCAGTTCTGTGTTAGCAAAAACTTCAGAAGAGAAGGATTTAGCGGTAGTCATTTCTGACAGTCTCAAAATGGGTGAGCAGTGTGGTCGGGCGGTAGGAAAAGCAAGTAGGATGCTTGGCTCCATAGCTAGAGGTATAACAAGCAGGAAGAGGGAGATTGTGATCCCCTTATATAGAGCGCTGGTGAGACCACATTTGGAGTACTGTGTTCAGTTCTGGAGACCTCACCTACAAAAAGATATTGACAAAATTGAACGGGTCCAAAGATGAGCTACAAGAATGGTGGAAGGTCTTAAGCATAAAACGTATCAGGAAAGACTTAAGAACTCAATCTGTATAGTCTGGAGGACAGAAGGAAAGGGGGGGACATGATCGAAACATTTAAATATGTTAAAGGGTTAAATAAGGTCCAGGAGGGAAGTGTTTTTAATAGGAAAGTGAACACAAGAAAAAGGGGACACAATCTGAAGTTAATTGGGGGAAAGATCAAAAGCAACATGAGAAAATATTATTTTACTGAAAGAGTAGTAGATCCTTGGAACAAACTTCCAGCAGACGTGGTTGGTAAATCCACAGTAACTGAATTTAAACATGCCTGGGATAAACATATATCCATTGTAAGATAAAATACAGGAAATAGTATAAGGGCAGACTAGATGGACCATGAGGTCTTTTTCTGCTGTCAGACTTCTCTGTTTCTATGTTTCTATCTAATCATTGTCTTCCTCCTATCCCTCCAGGCTAGTCCCTTTGCCCTCCATTGACAATAACTACCTGTCTGAAGTGAAGGGTTTCCTGCCTATGCAAGGGGGTTGTTGTTGTTGTTGTTGTTGTTGTTGTTGTTGTTGTTGTTATTATTATTATTATTATTATTATTATTATTATTATTAAGATTTGTATGCCGCCCCTCTCCGTGGACTCGGGACGGCTCACAACAATAATAACACAATATATAACAAATCTAATAGTTAAAAGTCACTAAAAAACCCTTATTAAAAAGAAAACATACACACAAACATACCATGCATAAACTGTATAGACCTGGGGGAGATGTCTCAGTTCCCCCATGCCTGGCGGCAGAGGTGGGTTTTAAGAAGTTTACAAAAGACAAGGAGGGTGGGGGCAATTCTGATCTCTGGGGGAAGCTGGTCAGAGGGTCGGGGCCGCCACAGATAAGGCTCTTCCCCTGGGTCCCACCAGCTGACATTGTTTAGTCGATGGGACCCGGAGAAGGCCAACTCTATGGGAGCTAACTGGTCACTGGGATTCCTGCCTAGAAGACCTCCAAGGTCCCTCCCAACTCTGTTATTCCATTCTATTCTATTCTACTTTCCTCAAGGAGCCTCACCTAGTGTTCTCTTTGGGTTCTTTTAGATACCAGTCAAAAATAAGGTTATTCAACCAGGCTTTTAAACTTGAAATGTGCCTTCTCTTCTGGTTGACCAATAGGGCAATACATGGACATCCAGATGCTGTTAGAGCGGAATTCCTATCATCTTTCAACATTGATTTTGCTGGCTTCCCAATATCTGGGAAGAACCTCTGGGAAGGTGATACCTAACTACCATAAAAAGAAAGCCATGCTTTAATAAGTAGACAACAGAAGTACATTTCTGACAGAAAAGTAAGGAAGACATCCTTAAGCAAGTAATCTATGGCTACTTAAGAGGAGAAATTTCAAGGATCACACTGCAAAAGATGTTAAAAATGATCTTAAACACCAAAAGATTGCTCAACTTCGGCTACCGACAAGTCTTCAACAATTCAATATTCAAAAGCAATATTCACAAAATATTATTTGTTGCACATTCTATCACTGACCCATGTACTAAAGAAGAATGTGTTTTCAGGAGCAGCAGTGATAGCATCAAGTGAGAACTCCAGATAAAACCTCTTTGTCTGTTTCGGGGTTTGCAAAACAGTATGGGCCACATTACCATCTTGAAAGGAAGAGAGGGATCAAAACACAAAATCCAAAAGAGATTAAGATCTGAGTTCTTATGGGCAGTGACACCCCCCCCCCCAAGCAGTTGGGGGAAGGTAGAAATAATTAGGGGCTTGCTCACATAAAACCGGAGCCTGGGAGAACTTAGTCTAGCTAAGCCTGAATTCTTTTTATCATCTTCCTCTTATCCTAGAATCTGCTACTGGATTCTGTGGGCAAGTTTGGATAAGGGTGATGCCAACAAATCAGAGCGAGGAAACTCCACAGAACTAAGTGACCAGGAATCATCTTCATGCCCCTGTGCTCCACAAGCAGAAGCTTCTTAAAGCCAAGGGCAGTTTCAGCTGGCAAAGACAGCTGCTCTTCCCTCCTGTTTAGCCTGACTCACTGCCTGGAGTCACACCTGTTGCAAAGACCGTCCTAGGATTTTGGGTTATTGTTTGCCAGGGCACAGGCTTATTTGGAGCAGAAACCCAGAAGAACCCAGTGCACAAAGAACTACACTGCACAGTTCAGAAGAGTGACCTTCATAAGTTTGGGTCCATGGCTGCGTATTTTATTTTATTTTATTTTATTTTATTTTATTTTATTTTATTTTATTTTTTATTTTATTTTATTTTATTTTATTTTTATTTTATTATTTTTATTTTATTTTATTTTATTTTATTTTATTTTATTTTATTCCAATACACAATAATACACAATGAAGGTTATAGAGGATATAGGAGAGAAGAAATACGAGATATAGGAGAGACTATAGGACAGGGACGGAAGGCACTCTAGTGCGCTTATGTACGCCCCTTACTGACCTCTTAGGAATCTGGAGAGGTCAACCGTGGATAGTCTAAGGGTAAAATGTTATCCACAGTTGCTCCAATCCAGCAGGCTCCTGCTGGACTAGCGGGCTCAAAAATTAGGGGACAGAACATAATACTTGGGCAAAAGCAGCCTTCCTTGATGAAACCAATAGGTGTGAAAATTCATGGTATTTTTCAGGGAGAACTGGTCAAATGACTGGTTTCTGAGTGTCATTAGAGCTGAATGGGAGCTTGTAATCATGTTCCCTTCCCTGAGGTCAAGGGTAATGTAAGCAGTTTTGACGGTGGAATACACAAGGTATACTTTTGGACAGAAACTAACAATCACAGGTTTGAAAATAGGGGCAGACTGACCTTGAAGATAAGGAGCTGGTTAGCAAGGCATGACAGATGCAGGATGGAGGCTACAGTACGGGCAGTCCTATTTATATACAGTGTGCTTTTTAAACACACAGTAAAAAACTCTATTGTGTCTCCTGCCTTCCAAAGTTTGAGGGAGGAGACACACCAATGGCTACAAAGACAGTCACTTAAGAATAGAGATGACCCATAGCCAGGATAATGGTAAGGGGATAAGGTACAGGGTGAGGAACTCACACAGTGCTAAATCATCTCAATACTATCAAGAAGAAGCTCATTCGTTGTTTTTTTAGGTGAGGAGGATATCACAAAAAATCATTTATCATTTTAGGGGATGGAGCATCCACAAAATTTAAGGATTTAACAATGATAATAACAGCTAAAGGATAACCTCCAAGGATTTGAATCTAGTAAGGCAATTGGACCACAGTCACTAGACCCTTTTGTTTGTTAAAACAATCTGATGCTGGATATGGGTATGAATAAGAGGAAATATTTTATGCCATCCCATCAAAATGAAAAGCTTCCTGCTGAAAACAAATCACATGTCTTTTCTTAAGTAATCCAATTCAATGCTGAAAACTGGGGGAAGTTTGCATGGAGATATTTAATTTACATGTGCTTTATTGTGCAATTTATTTACACAAGCCTTGATGGGTTTCTTGTTCTCTTTATTCCTGTTTTACTAACTTCCTGTTGGAAAGCTCTTTAGATTTCTCATGCATTGCTGTGTCAGACCTGCTTCCACTGCAGTTGCTGCTTGAAATGCACATATTAACAAATATAATACAGTATTTCCATATGTATAACATAGCTAAATTGTATATACATTTATGCAAAGTTGTAGTTGCATAACTGTAGTAGGCAGAAATTGAAATACCATGTATATTTAATCATTTGTATTTACAGCACAAGGGGATGTCACAAGCCATAGTACAGCGCTGTAATCTGGAGATAAGTGGGAACGCGCACTATTTTAAATTGTTTGTAGTTTCTTTTTAAAAAATTCTACTATTGTACATGCATTTGCACAGCTGTGCAGGAATAGAATATATAAATAGTGTGGTGGTTCGCAACTGCTCAGCTAGAAAACAAAATAGCCTTAAAATATATATATATTTTAAAATACTTCTCTGTTTCTCTCCCTCTATCAAGGGAACAATAGCACCAGGAGAATCTGTTTAGAAGTACCATTTGAGAAAATCAAACCCCACAGTTCTGGGATTAAATATTTGCGTCAATTACTTCATTATTTATTTTTGCACTGTGGAAATGGAAAAAAAAAGATGCATAGATGCCAAATCTAAGCTCAAACAGAAAATCAAAATTTCCTCTTCAAGATTTCTAAAGAAATAAATAGGAAATGTTAGAAACCCACCAGCAAAAAATTAAACCTGCAATTGAACTGGCACCCATTAATATAAGCTTATTGAAGACTATACAATACATCTAAGATCCTAGAATTGACCAGATACAGTAAGATGTCTGTGAATTTTTATGGACTATCCAAAAGGATAGTATTCCTAGAGAGGAGACAAGCTTGTGGACAGTCCAGTGGAAATTTCTGTTCCTATATGTACATTTTAATTTGTATGGAAATCTCTGTAGAATGCTGCAGCCAGTGGCTTGATCACAAAAATATCTCCAAGCAAACCTAAGAACATTTATTAAATGTTGCAGTGCAAGTAAAATATTGATCTTCTGCACCAAAGGACATTATCTATTATTTCTGACGGATAACCATAACTGTCATTCTTGCATTCACAGAATCATCTGATTTTTATGGTCACCAATCAATGAAGGGTATACAAATAAAAATGCAGGTGTCTCCATTACCTTCATAATAAACATTTGAAGTTCAAATCTAAATCTAAGTATATTGATGCCACCCATCAATATATCATACTCCTGGGTATTACACTCAGAAGGAAAGGAGGACAAATTGAAAGGGGAAAAGGAATCCTAAATCTGAGTATTGCATTGGCAGTTCTGTGTTAGCAAAAACTTCAGAAGAGAAGGATTTAGGGGTAGTGATTTCTGACAGTCTCAAAATGAGTGAGCAGTGTGGTCGGGCGGTAGGAAAGGCAAGTAGGATGCTTGGCTGCATAGCTAGAGGTATAACAAGCAGGAAGAGGGAGATTGTGATCCCCTTATATAGAGCGCTGGTGAGACCACATTTGGAATACTGTGTTCAGTTCTGGAGACCTCACCTACAAAAAGATATTGACAAAATTGAACGGGTCCAAAGACGGGTTACAAGAATGGTGGAAGGTCTTAAGTATAAAACGTATCAGGAAAGACTGAATGAACTCAATCTGTATAGTCTGGAGGACAGAAGGAAAAGTGGGGACATGATCGAAACATTTAAATATGTTAAAGGGTTAAATAGGGTTCAGGAGGGAAGTGTTTTTAACAGGAAAGTGAACACAAGAACAAGGGGACACAATCTGAAGTTAGTTGGGGGAAAGATCAAAGGCAACTTGAGAAAATATTATTTTACTGAAAGAGTAGTAGATCCTTGGAACAAACTTCCAGCAGACGTGGTTGGTAAATCCACAGTAACCGAATTTAAACATGCCTGGGATAAACATATATCCATTGCAAGATAAAATACAGGAAATAGTAAAAGGGCAGACTAGATGGACCATGAGGTCTTTTTCTGCCGTCAGTCTTCTATGTTTCTATGTTTCTATGTTTCTAAATTAAGGTGGCAGCTATTTTTTTGTTTTTGTTTTTAGTGCTGTGAATAACTCAAAGAGCCAGGTGGAGCTTAATTAATGGAACCTAACTTATTCATGCATCTCAAGTTGTCCCCTCAGCTATGGGTAATGTATTTCAGCTAATTGCAACATGTAACCAGTTGCAGTAAAACTGCTGATTAACTGCTTGTAAGTCATATCATCAAGAGTAGAAAAACAAGCAACCAGGATGTTTAGCAAGTGGGAGGGAAAATAAGGATAAAGGGGAAGAGATTTGAGAAGGATAGAGAGGATGAAACAATCAAAATAATGCATGCAGTATGTAAATAGAAATGTTTCTGAAGGGAAAATCACACATCAGCAATCTCCTCTTTAATTATTATTATTAAAATACATATACAGTACACTGCTGCTCCATGATTCAACACGTTAAAGAGTGGGCAATTAAGTATCTTTAACCCTGGTGGGATATTTTGCAAATAACATCAATATTTCTTTGTACAATAATGACCATTGATAAATATTCATTTGAGAAAATGCCAAAAATGTGCTTGATTACTCTGTGGCATGCCAGCAGAAAATGAAATAAATTGCTAAAGTGGGGATGTCTCCAGATGTCTCAGTTTGTGTGTGTATATACACAGAACCTATTTTCATGAGACCACCAGTGAAGCAATGTGCCAGTGTGCACATATAGAAACATAGAAACATAGAAGACTGACGGCAGAAAAAGACCTCATGGTCCATCTAGTCTGCCCTTATACTATTTCCTGTATTTTATCTTACAATGGATATATGTTTATCCCAGGCATGTTTAAATTCAGTTACTGTGGATTTACCAACCACGTCTGCTGGAAGTTTGTTCCAAGGATCTGCTACTCTTTCAGTAAAATAATATTTTCTCATGTTGCCTTTGATCTTTCCCCCAACTAACTTACAGATTGTGTCCCCTTGTTCTTGTGTTCACTTTCCTATTAAAAACACTTCCCTCCTGAACCTTATTTAACCCTTTAACATATTTAAATGTTTCGATCATGTCCCCCCTTTTCCTTCTGTCCTCCATACTATACAGATTGAGTTCATTAAGTCTTTCCTGATATGTTTTATGCTTAAGACCTTCCACCATTCTTGTAGCCCATCTTTGGACCCGTTCAATTTTGTCAATATCTTTTTGTAGGTGAGGTCTCCAGAACTGAACACAGTACTCCAAATGTGGTCTCACCAGCGCTCTATATAAGGGGATCACAATCTCCCTCTTCCTGCTTGTTATACTTCTTTTTTTTTTTTTATATTTTATTTATTGATTTTTAACAATTTAAAATCACACAACATAAAACAGTGCATAGTGAAATGTGAATTGTGCCCATCACCCCGACATACACACATTCCCCACCACCAAATTGGGGGTATTTCTTTTTTAATCCACTTAACCCAAGAGCAATATATCTGTCTACATATTATAGAGTGATTCTAGTTTATTTCTTGTAGCTTGGTCTCGGATTCTGCTCGTCATATATCGTCTTACCTTGTCCCACCGTCCCATCAGCTGTCCCAAATCAGTTTCATTATCCAAATTTATCCTTTTTTCCATAATTTCAAATTGAATATGATCCACCATGTACCTATACCAATTTTGCATTGTCCATTTTGTCGCATCCTTCCAACCCAAAACTATTACTGCCTGAGCACTTTCTATTGCTGCTTTTTTTATTTCTCTAAATTCTCCCATCGCATTGCTTTTTACTAATACTGCCATTTCCTTAGTGATTGTCCATTGTATATTTAACATTCCATTGATATCCTCTTTCACTTTTTGCCAAAATTCCTGCACTATCGGGCATTCCCAAAACATATGCATAAACACTCCTTTATCTTGACAACCATGCCAACAATTCCCCCTAACATTCTGCTGAAAATGTGCAAATTGAACGGGAGTAAAATACCACTTATGTAATATTTTCCTTCTCATTTCCCTAATTCTTGTATTTTTAATTTTCCTTATATCTTCTACTATATTTTCCATTTTCCAAATGAGATATTAGTAGAGGTACAAGAACTGCTTGTTATACCTCTAGCTATGCAGCCAAGCATCCTACTTGCTTTTCCTACCGCCCGACCACACTGCTCACCCATTTTGAGACTGTCAGAAATGACTACCCCTAAATCCTTCTCTTCTGAAGTTTTTGCTAACACAGGACTGCCAATGCAATACTCAGATTGAGGATTCCTTTTCCCCAAGTGCATTATTTTACATTTGGAAACATTAAACTGCAGTTTCCATTGCTTTGACCATTTATCTAGTAAAGCTAAATCATTTACCATATTACAGACCCCTCCAGGAATATCAACCCTATTGCACACTTTAGAGTCATCGGCAAATAGGCAAACCTTCCCCTATGTCACTCACAAACATATTAAAAAGAATAGGACCCAGAACAGACCCTTGTGGCACACCGCTTGTAATCTGTCTCTGCTCAGAATACTCGCCATTAACAATAACTCTCTGATGTCTACGCTTCAGCCAGCTTGAAATCCACTGAACTATCCAGGGATTAATTCCAAACTTCACTAATTTATCTATCAGCTCTTTATGTGGAACCATATCAAAGGCTTTGCTGAAGTCCAGATAGGCAATATCCACGGCACCACCTTGATCCAACACCTTTGTGACATAGTCAAAGAAATCAATGAGATTAGTCTGACATGATTTGCCTTCAGTAAAGCCATGCTGATATAGAGGCAGCAAAAGTGTTTGGAGCACTTTATTCTTGCCAATGATGCTGTTATTTCAACTATTAAACTTAAGAGTTGCTTCCTGGGTTCCAAATGAGTTGAAATGCCTTCTACAGCCCTAATAATATATATGTCATCTGTAGAGTAGGTTTCAGACTGATATAAGAAGATGATTTAATATCACACTGTGTGTGTGGTGGGGGGTAAGCCTGAAGAAAACACAAGGGCAGAACCAGGAATCATTGCAAGTGTTAGGTTGCTTCATCTTCTTCCTCTGTAAATGTACAATGCAATCTAGCTCCATGATACATCACCATCATCATAGAGTGAACATTTTTCACTCTTGCCCTTGGCAAAGCCATAAGGTGTCGAAACAGTGTAATTAACCTTTGTAGGCAAATGAAGTGATATTGCAAGTGGCACGTTGCTTTCAGATTCATGTTTTAATTATGACTTCATTTAGGTGTAATACCAAATGTGTCTGAGCTTCAGCCTCGTGTTCTCTTTTCACTAGCCATAAAATGACCCCAAACAAATCAATATCAACTTGGGATTGTTTCCTTCAAGTACTCCTTAGATTATATTTAAGCTATATTTTAAGAGGTTTTTGAATATACAGTGGTACCTGTACTTGAGAACTTAATTCGTTCCGTGACCAGGTTCTTAAGTAGAAACGTTCTTAAATAGAAGCAATTTTTCCATAGGAATCAATGTAAAAGCAAATAATGTGTGCAAACCCACTAGGAAAGAAATAAAAGCTCAGAATTTGGGTGGGAGGAGGAGGAGGAAAAGGAGGGGGAGGAGAGTTGCTGCCGAAGGAAGAAGTTATGTGAGGGGAATCAAAAAAATCCAAAACTTTAAGGCTTAAAAAAAAAAAGAGGACTCTGAGACAGCGAGGAGGAGCATGCGCCTCCAATACACCCGGAGTGAGGCTGCCTCCCATACACTGGCTGCTGCTACCTGCTGCCTCTTCCTTCCCATGCTGAAGGGCTCCCCTCTCCTCTCCCTCGCTCACTTTGTAGCTGGCGCCTCTGGCAGTCCAGATGGCCGGGATTAAAGGGGGAATGGCAGGAAACTGGCTGGGCCTTTTTGCTGCTCTCAAATTTCCTGGAAAATCTTTCCGGGCTCAGGTTCTTAAGTAGAAAATGGTTCTTAAGTAAAAGCAAAAAAGTCTTGAACACCCGATTCTTATCTAGAGAAGTTCTTAAGTAGAGGCGTGCTTAAGTAAAGGTACCATTCTATAAGATATTTTACGTTTCTACAGTCCTTTTGTGAAAGAAAGAGATATAAGAGCCTCCATTGAATGATTACAAAGTAAAAAGAAAAAAAATGTATATGTTTGATAATAAGCTTGATTTTGTGTTGGAAACTATGTATTGCCTTTTATTTTATGCTGGAGGAAAAAAATAAAAAAAATTATGAATGAAAGTACTCCTTAGATTAAATGCAATGTATTGTCTTCAGACCCAACTGCCAAAATGTGATCATAAACAGAGGAGAAACGTCTGATAGACAAAGGCATTCATGACAACTGTACTGCGAATTTCATAAGCTAATTCACAATTAAATCATGGTCTAACAGAGGAATAACAGTCACAAAACCCTAAAGGAGGCTCCAATGCTGCATAAAACAATCCAGGATCATAGGTTGCCCACTGATGCCTCAAAGTTATGTACAAATACAACCAATATTTGCTCTTATTTGCACTAGCATAAAAAAAAACCATGTTCCGAACAAAAATAGTAATAATGAACATTGGACAACGTGCATCTAAGACGTTAAATCAACTAAGACGTTGATTTAACGTCTTAGTTGGATTAAATATTCTGACATATATTGTTTAAAAGAAAAGATTTCACACACCTACACCATCTGGTAACATTTCAAGGAGATTCTGAGAGATGAGGAGGTCAGTTAAAGAGGTCAGGCCATTTATCTCTTCAGGTAGCTTTTCCAGTTTGTTTTCAGAGATATCCAGACACAGCAGGTTTTTCAGGTCCCCTATTTCCTACAAAACAAAAAACACAGCCATGCCTCAACATGCCAATGCCCAGAGATCTGACATTTGTCCAATTGCAACATTCTTAAGGACAAGACTACAAATCCTCCCTTCTGGATGATAACAAACTTGTGATGATATCACAAGTAAATCACCAGTAAAATATGTATGTGCAGACACCTAGCATGGGCCAACAATCTGTTGGTATATTTTCAGACTTTGAGGGTACATTAAACCTATTCAGAACTCTTAGTGCTGGCTCAAGGTTCAACAGTTCAACCTAAAAAGGTACTTGAATTCAATTTGCACTTTCTATTGACCTGAACAAACTTCAGGACTCATTCAAGGATAGCAAACATAGATTTTATGCCTTCATTTGTTTTACAAAAAGTTTTACCGAAGCAACATTTTTAATAATAATAATAATAATAATAATAATAATAATAATAATAATAATTTATTAGATTTGTATGCCGCCCCTCTCCGAAGACTCGGGGCGGCTCACAACAACGATAAAAACAATATTATAATGGCACAAATCTAATATTAAAAAACTAAAAACCCTATCATAATTAAAAACCAATCAGCACATACATACCAAACATAAATTATAATAAGCCTGGGGGAAAGATGCCTCAAATCCCCCATGCCTGGCGGTATAGGTGGGCCTTAAGTAGTTTACGGAAGACAAGGAGGGTGGGAGCAGTTCTAATCTCCGGGGGGAGTTGATTCCAGAGGGCCATGGCCGCCACAGAGAAGGCTCTTCCCCTGGGGCCCGCCAGATGACATTGTTTAGTCGACGGGACCCGGAGAAGGCCAACTCTGTGGGACCTTATCGGCCGCTGGGATTCATGCGGTAAATATTTATTCCCCTGATTTATATACAAATCCTGCTACTGGATCATTGAAACATATTTTGGACTGCAGTTAGCAGTGATTTGTCTCAGCACTCCTTCTGCTAAATCAACACAGAGGAAGGCGGACATACCCAAACAGTCACACTCTGTACCTGCTCTATTGAAGATCTAATCCCTACGCAGGACAAGGTTAAAAACAGGTAACCAAAACAGAGGCTAACAAATAGGAGTGGGCAACTGTGTCCCCTTTATGACATGCGGACACAACTTTTGTCTGAAATAGTATAGGGTTACCTGCCTAAGCCAGGGGTTGGACTAGAAGGTCCCTTCCAACTCTATTATTTTGTTACTTCCAGACTTCTGGGAGTAGAAATCCACAGTTTTAAAGAAGCCGATTATCTAGGCCCTCAACAGTTGGGATTCAGGCTCAACAGTCGGGATTCGCTGGCTGGGGAATTCTGGGAGTTGAAGTCCAAATATCTTCCAGTTGCCAAGGTTGGGAAACACTGGACTAAGCAATGCCGTCTGGCAGGACCAAGGGGAAGAGCCTTCTCTGTGGCAGCCCTGGCCCTCTGGAATCAACTCCCCCCAGAGATTAGAACTGCCCCCACCCTACTTGCCTTTTGCTAACTCCTAAAAACCCACCTATGTCGCCAGGCTTGGGAAAGTTGATATTCTCTGTAGCTACTATGATATATTGCTTGGGTTGTGTGATTAATTTTTATGATAAGGGTTTTAATCTGTTTTTTAATATTGGATTTGTACATTGTGTATTGTGTTGTGAGCCACCCCAAGTCTTTGGAAAGGGGCAGCACACAAATCTAATAAATTATTAAATTATTATTATTGTTGTCTACCCCTGCTAAAGAAGCTAGGTTTCTGCATACTCTCTTTCCAATTTCCAAGGCAGTAAAGTCCTAGAGTTGGACATTCCGTTTCATTATTATTAGTTCTTCAAAATACCTGTTTATAAACCGTTCCTGGAGTATTTCAAAGGTGCTAAATCTGGAAGGCAATCTTATCAGTACAAATCTATAGGCTCACAAATTTTCCCCTAAAATTGGACACGTTTTGAAGAAACTATTTGGGATTCAGTCATTGATCTCCTCCTCTGGATATTTCACAGACACAGATCCTAATATTTAGCTGTTCTACTGTCGCCAAATTCTCTACTGCTCAGGGGAAAAATACTTTTATCTTACTTCCAAGTAGACAAGTGTATTGTTTTCAGAAACAATACTTTGCCAGAGAAAGAACCAGCATAATGCCCTTGCCCCAAAACAACTTCATCAGCTTCAAAATGAAGACATGGATAATGAAGATGAAGAGGTGCTAACATACTGAGAATAAACAAGTAACTTTTTTTCTAAAATAACAGCATGCTCAGTTTTAATTGTTTTTATTTCAATAAGCAGGTGAGTTTAGTTGCAAAGATCCAGGAAGTTTCTATTTTTACCTGAGGTATTTCTGCCAACTGGTTTCCATCTAACCAGAGGTCTTTTAGGCTATAAAGTGCACCTATAGTTCCTGGCTGCAATATAGAAAAGACAGGAGGCCACGGTTAGCATTAAACAATAACCCATAAATAGAATAGAATAGAATAGAATAGAATAGAATAGAATTTTATTGGCCAAGTGTGATTGGACACACAAGGAATTTGTCTTGGTGCATATGCTCTCAGCGTACATAAAATAAAATATACATTTGTCAAGAATCATGTGGTATGATATTTAATGATTATCATAGGGGTCAATAAGCAATAAAGAAATCCAACTTCATTTTATTTCATCCTAAATAGCCCAAAAAAATTGAAATTCTTCAAATTAAGTAAAGTTAAGCACAAAAGATAGTCATTGTCATTCTCTGTTAGTTATCCCTTGGGTCCTTGTTAGATTAGGGACAGGCAACATGATGCCTTTTGGAATACTGAATGACACTCCTGTTAGCCTAATTAATCTAATGCCATCAATTATACAAATCCTTCCATGCTGTTGGCAGTTCAAAACTTCAAGGCAGTGAAGGAAAGGTGCAGTGTAGCCTACTATGGTTTTTGACTTCGGTATTGACTTCTGATAGCTTTACACCTACTATGGCTTCATTTAATCAGAAAAGCCAGCTTTTCCCATAACTAAAACATACTTAGCCCAGACAATGGAAAGAATTCTTGTCCTTTTTATCAAACAGTAAGATAATTTAAGCAGACTATTAAGAAAAGAGACCTTCTGCAAGGAAAAGGGAATCAAAGCTTATTTGGAAGACCTAAAGGAGGTTGAGGAGGCACTCTTTCCAGTAATGAAGAGGCAGCAATGGAGGAAAAAACCACTACCAACAGACATATATGGACACAATTAATGAAACATAGAACTGGAGACAGAATGGGATAAACACACTGTGGAAGTAACTAAAAACAGCAGATATATATATCTAAGCAAATGAATAAACAATTTATGGAAATGTCACAGCAAGTAGCAGATATAGCTCAAATAACCAACAAAGCTTATGATGTGGCTATGATTAATAATCTAGAGATAAGCAAGGCTTAAAAGAGTATTTTTGAAATAAAGACTGAGTTAGCAGATTTACAGGATTGTTAACAGGAGACATAATTTTAGGATCAAAGGAGTGTCAAAAAAAACTGGAACAATCCTTTTGGCTGCTTATCTCATTTCTAAAATTAATGACTTGAGCTTTGACTTGAACCTAAGGGATAAAGATATTGAGTATGCTCATTGGGTTTATTCTCTTAGGAATACACAAAAACCTAGAGACATTTTTGTCATATTTATACATTCAACATAGAAGATAAAATTATAAGAAAATCACGTGGACTGGAGGAGATTAAATGGGACAATGAGAAAACATCCTTCTTCCAAGATATCAGCGTAGCAGTACGATGCAGTGAAGAAAGGAATTTAAACCACTGACAGAAAATAGCATGCAGGATAAGTTTCGTTATGAGTTGGGGATTTCCTTTAAGTTACATAATTATTTTAAAGTCATAAAGAAAAAAAATATTTATTTTCTATCGATGATGTTATAATTATGCAGAAAATCATACACATGGGAAAAAAACTATTATAATGCTGTCTTTGAAGTCTTATAAAAATTATTTTTATAAGATAAGATTAGATTTGATTTAGAACAAAATATCTTCTTAACTGAAGAATCACCTATTTTCTTTCACTCTCATATTTTGAAAGCACATCCCTCTCGTACAGTTTTTTGGCATAGGTGTGGGGAAGTGGTTTTGGCTCTCCAGTGCTGGCCCCTTCAAATGTTTCAACTGAATTTGATATTCTATTTTGATTGATCATGCAAATTATAAAGATTATATGTAAGCACTGTTGAGATATTAAGAAATCCATCATAACTTTCACATTAACAATATCTAATTCTCTTCCTGACTATGAACTCTTCTCAGATTCACACACAAAGCCTTCAGCACCAAATGATTACATATAGATTATACATATCTGCAAAGGAACATAATATTCTTTCTATGCAATTTTAAATAAAATAAATCCATACACACAAAGTTGCATTAACATTTTCAAAAATATAAGAATTATGGCTAGTTATAACCAATTTAATTTTTTTAAAGTTCCATTGTTAGATTTTTAAAATTGTTTTACTAGGATCTCTTGAGAATTATGCCTACATTGTTCCTGAAAAATATGTTTTCATTTCAAATGTAAGCAGGACCCAGAATAATTTGGGAAAACTGGAGATGTAACCAAAGAGTTAAATATAATTTATATTTTTCCTTTTCAGTTCTTTTAATTTTCAAATCTACAGAGTAAACTGAACTACAGTACTGTTATTAGAGACTTAACCTCATAATATATTTAGTTGCCAAATACTGTACATTTTGTGGATATTAAGTAACAGCCTCTATTCTTTTTCATTCTTTTACAGATTGATTTCCAGTGGTACAGTGGTAGGAGGGAATGAGAAAGCTGAATTTCTTGCCTAT
Organism: Erythrolamprus reginae; assembly: GCF_031021105.1. Taxonomy (NCBI): domain Eukaryota; kingdom Metazoa; phylum Chordata; class Lepidosauria; order Squamata; family Dipsadidae; genus Erythrolamprus; species Erythrolamprus reginae. Next base: position 270,388,750 of record NC_091950.1, on the reverse strand, counting down.
ATATTTTTAAAAAATTAATCTCTTCCTTGGATGTTTCTTTAAAATTGTAATTTATTTATGTATTTATTTAGTTTATTTATAGCATTGCTCATTAAACAGCTTGAAACTTGAAGGATAGGCAAGATACAGAGCAATATTAGTTGCTTGTATACACTGAATTATAAAATCTTGGTATTTGCTTTTTTTAAAAATGGCCTTACCTATACTATGCTGTGCCAAGGTTAGATAAAAATCTAAGCCAGTGGCAACACTATCTCAGACTATATGGCACCAAACCTATAGGAATAAGAACTTAGATAAATAATTTAAAAGGTAAAATCTCATTTGAGTCAAACTTGACTCTTGGTGACTTCCTGAATATGACTATATAATTTTCTTGGCAGTTTACCACTAAATTCTTCCAGGATGTTTTCTTATTGGTCTAGTCTACAACTCTGATAATACCCCAGAGGCATTTTCAAACATTAACCATGCCTGACCCTGTTTAGTATCCATAAATATTTGCAAGAGGAATTTTTCTTGTACATACTTCCTTTTCTCTTACCATTGAAGATAACAAGGAGTAAAAACTCCAAAGTGCAAGTAGTTTAAAGTAGATTTTAAAGTGAAGTATCACATAGGGCAACACCCAGCAACCTTGGCTGATCTAGACTAGGAAGTTAGAAAAAATATCAAGTCAATTAAAACAACTTCCATAACTTTGCCAAAGAAAACCCTCAACAACCTATTGTGACCAGAAACCAAGAACAAGTCAAATAACCTTTTTGCAAGTGTTCATAAACAGAAAAAGTAGAAATACAGTATTGGACAACAAAAACTCAATAAATATGGGAATGGCATTTTCAAAAGTGCAACAGCATCCCTCAACTTACAACCAATAGTTTAGTGATTGTTTAAACTTACAAAAAAAAGTGACACAGTCTGTTTTTGTCACTTATGATTACTGTAGCATCCCATAGTCATGTGGTCAAAATCTGGACACTGGCTCATATTTATGATGGTTATAGTGTCCTGGGCTCAAGTGATCACATTGTGTGACTTTCTGACAAGCAAAGTCAATGGGGAAGCCAGATTCACTTAACAATTATGTTCATTGGCATTCTTCAGTCTCAAAAGACTATGGGATCATGTTCTGGAATGAGTTCCTAAAATGCCGTATGCAAAGTTGGAGTAACCTCTCCAGAGCATGAGGCTTACGTAGGTTAGTATGGAGGATAGACAATCCAAGCATTAGATTTCCCCACTCCCCACATCTCTGAAATAATCCAATGGAATGGCAAAGCCAATACGATTGGTTCCAGCTACATCACAGCAGTTATCAGAACTTGGCTGTACACAGTCTTGAACTGCTTCTGGGACTCTGGTTCCAGATTTTGCCTCAAGGTTTACTCCTGAAGCTTTTTCCAATTATGTATATAACCAGAAGGCAGTGGAGGTTTGCAGTCAGAGTTTGCCTTCTCCTAGAAGATGTTTTTGCTGCTTTATCTACTGTTGGGATATAGAGCCCTCTTCTGCCTTCAAAACTGTTGACCATCTTCTCCTGTAAAGGGGCCCTTACAAGGTGCTACAAGCAGGGCTAGCTGGACCAAGGATTTTTAATGAGGTATTACTCCTCCAACACGATTGTATAACAGATGATGATCTTCCAAGTATTCATGTAAATTTGGGCAACTTTTCCTCCCACAATCAGAATCAGAAATTGGGGGGGGGGGGACAGCACTCCTGCCCATTGGTGGCAAAAGGCAGGATCAGGAATATTATTAATTTAACAACTGCAGTGATTCACTTAACAACTCTGCCAAGAAAAATCAAAATGGGGCAAAACTTACTTTAAAATTGTGTCACTTAGCAGCAGAAATTTTAGACACAATTGTGGTCATAAGCTGAGGACTATCTGTAGTATCTGTAGTAAGTCGGACTTCCAGTGTTCAATTTAACAATCCAGCTACAATGACCTTCTCTTCAACTCTTTTCTTCAACAGTTTTGTTGATGAAATAAGCAAACCTCTTTTTATTGTGCAATTACAGAACAAGAACTCACCAGCACAAACAAGTTACTGGAATCGTTTCAGTATGAACTGAAATTACAATGGAAGCAGGAATGCTTCCTGCTGCAATCACATTATAAGCATGGAGAGCATTTTTTTCATTCTAAATACTAATGTGAATGACCAGTGAGGAGAAGCATCTCACTACTATCCCTGCTGAACATGGGAATTTATTGGCTGAAAAGGGATGACTTCTTAAAGAAGAAGGGATGACTTCCTAAAGAAGAAACTACCAAAAACAAAAAGCATTTACAAAGATCGCTATTTTATTAAAATACAGGAATTATTATTTGTCCAGAATTTCTACATACTTGGGTCAATTACACCCTACCTAACAACAGTTTCAAAAACATTTAGGCAATGCTAATTATGCCTTTTTTCAATTTTTTCTTTTAAAAAAAACTAATCATATATAAGGAAAATATACATTAAAAAGTTTCAGAAAAAAAATGCTCCTGAGTATAATTTTAAAACAACACATGGTGGGTAAAATGAGGACCCAGATTGTTGGGAGCGATATGCTGACTCTGTAAACCACAGGGAGGGCTGTGAAGAACTGTGAAGTGGTATATAAGTCTAAGTGCTATTGCTATTCTTCATCTTTCCTCCCTTTTATCCTCTCCTTCCTAGTCATTCTTTTTGTTGTTTTGTATATATATTTTAATTTAAATACATTTTAAAAAGCAACAAAATCCTCAGCCTTTCCTTTTGAATTAAAAAAAACAGTCACAAAATATAACACAGAAAGCTGCATTCTGTAATTTAACATGGTTAAGATAGCCAAGAAACAGATAGTTTTGTTAGAAAAAACAAATTATACACAATCAAGTCAACTCTGCAACCTACTTTTGATACCTTACAACTGAGCGTTTAGGAAGTTATGTACTGAATTTTAAATATGTGCAGTGCTTACCAAATTATAAAGTTCATTATTTCCTAAATCTAGTTCTTCTAGTCTCTGCAGCTGGGCAATTGACCTGAAAAAATCAGGAATAGCATAATTTTAAAAGATCATAAACACAACGTTTAACATTGGAATTAGATTAGGACATTCTTAATATGATCTATAACAGTGATGGCGAACCCTTTTTTTGGGCTCATGTGCCAAAAGGCTGCACGTGCACGACAGCACATGTGCCCACACCCATAATGCAATGCCCTCCCACCACACACATGCACACAACACCACACTAACAACCCTCCCGTGCAAGCGCACAGGCCTCACTGAAGCCTCCGGACTTCCGGTAGGCCCATTGGGCCATTTTTTGGCATCCTTGGGGTTCAGGAGGTTTTATTGGAGCCTGGGGAGAGCGAGAACGGCCAAAAAGAAGGCCGAAAATCAGCTGGCCAGTACGTGGATGAGCTGACAATAGGGCAATGTTTCACGTGCCCTCAGATATGACTCTGCATGCCCCTTGTAGCACATGTGCCATAGGTTTGCCATCCCTGATCTATATACTATTAAAACACATGCGTCTGTAACTTTTAATTGGGAGAAATAGGGCACCATAGAGCAAAACCTCTTGAACCAAAATACTTCAATTAAATGGGCTAACTTACAGAATGTGTCCAAAATTTAGGACCCATGACTCTCATGGAACTGAAATTTGGGGAATTTTGTAAAACATATTATGACATAAAATTCTCATAAAGTATTTTATGACATTACCAAAATGTCAAAAATCATTTCCCGTGATCAACTCCTGATGGTTGACTGTACTATACAGATCAACGTGGGTTGTTTGCAAGGCAGATACATCGATGAATATTTCTCTGAATTTCTAAGGGCTTTTCAAGTGCATTAGAAGCTCTGCCATTGCTGAAGCCATTGGGGAATCTGGTAAGGAAAGAATGACCCAAGAGGTCAGAGGTTGTCTAGTTTTTCCTAGCATTCATCAATTAGTGTTAATAAAGACACTGATTGAGTGATTTTATGTCAAGTCATTTTTGTCTCCTAGCAAACCACATAGATTTTCTCCATGATGAAATAAAGACATTACTATTCAGTAATATCTGCTTCCTGCTAGAAGATTTATTCTATTCTTTAATTTCTTTTCCATATTCAGGGAACGAAAGATTCTCAAGTCATGCTACCCATGCATACAAAACAAACAGAGAAAATACTTACTCGGGTAAATACGTTAATAAATTCTCCCTTAATTCCAGTGACGCCAGATTATAGAGGCTAGAGACACAGAATAAATATGGTTAATCTTTTGTGACATAAAAAAGTGCTACAAAAGAAAACAAAAAGTAGGCATTGTAAATAGAACATACCATGCATTTCCTTAAAGTCTGAGTAAGCAGGTAGATATATTACCTAAGCAAATTTTTGCATAAGTTGAAACCTACATCATGGTGTAAGCAGAAAGGCAATATTTCTGACCAGGTAGAAGCCAAGCAGCAAGAAGCAGAACTGGTGGAAACATGCTCAGAGATAGATCTTAGATGGGAGACCTTGTTCTTCTGGACTGACAAGTTAAAACCCTATGAGTTAGATCAGACCAATAAGCTCCACACGGGCCTAAAACTACTTTTATTAACACAGGCAGCAGTAATCTTGCAAGTATGACTGTGCTTTCCTTCTTTCTTCTTTTAAATTAATGTAAATGGGTATGTGTGTGTGTGTGTATACCTGTTTGAGACATTTTCATAATTCCCCCTTCTCATTTGGGCTTAAGCAATAATAATAATAATAATAATAATAATAATAATAATAATAATAATAATTTATTAGATTTGTATGCCGCCCCTCTCCGAAGACTCTACTTGTTCATCTACTTGTTGCTTTGATAGCAGCTCCCCCTTATTTCCATCAATGTCATTCTCATTACCTTCTACATATAACTAGCAGGACTGTGCCACTATGCTTTCATCCCTCCAAGTGCCCTCCCTGTCATGGTCCCTACCTGTCATGAAAAGGGCCAACCCACTACGCTCCTCAAAAGTGCACCATTTCCTTTATTCAAAAAGATTGCTGTAAAATTAGCTAAAAGTCAAGTTTCATGCATCCCAGGGAGCACATCTAAAAGAAGATGAGTCAGTGCAAGAAAGAAGAATGTTTGAGTGCATCATTCTCAAATACTGTACAGTGAAAGAGATAAATCTGTATATTAACTGAGAAGATAGCTAAAATCTGGGAAATTCATGTGTTTGCGTGTGTATGTGTTTGTTTGTTTGTTTGTTTGCTTGTTTGCTTGCTTTTCTATTGAAGCTGAGGAGGAGAATCCTGTAGCCTTAAAGGTCCAAATCCTGGTAAGGGTATGGCTAACTGATGAGAGCAAAATAGCTGGAAATAGATCTATACTAGTCTCCCTTCATTTTCATTATCAGCAAAAATATGTTACATACACACAAAAGAGAGAGAGAGAGAAAGAAAGAAAGCGGGAGGTGTAACGTATTTTTTGATGATAAATGAAAAGGAAGGGAGACTAATATACAGTGATCTCTCGGTTAGCGCGGGGGTTACGTTCCAAGACCTCCCGCGCTAACCGATTTCCGCGTTATATTGGATGCGGAAGTAAAACCACCATCTGCGCATGTGCGCCATTTTTTTCATGGCCGCACATGCGCAGATGGTGGAGTTTGCGTGTGGGCGGCGGGGAAGACCAAGGGAAGATTCCTTCAGCCGCCCAACAGCTGATCTGCTCCGCAGCGCGGAAGCAGCGAGGAGCCGAAGATGGGGTAAAGGCAAAGGGGAAACCCCATCTTCGGCTCCTCGCTGCTGCCGCGCTGCGGAGCGGATCAGGTGTTGGGCGGCTGAAGGAACCTTCCCTTGGTCTTCCCCGCCAGATCACTTGCCGCTTGCCGCTTGCCAGTCCACACACGCCCCCCTGGATGAGCGGCCCCGCATGGCCCCAGCGCCGGACTCCGTTGGCGAAGGGCGAAACCGGAAGGGGCGAGGTGGGGGAGAACGGGAGGCTCAGCATTCCGGCAGTCGCAGCGCTGGCTGTCAACTTTTCTTTTTAGCACTGGGGAGGCAAGTCAGCTCCTGCCCAGTTTTAAAAAGAAAAGTTGACAGCCAGCGATTGTTCCGCTGCCGCCAGCATGGAGCCCACGGGGGATTCGCCTTCCTCCCACCCGCAGCCGAGACTGATCGTGGGCTCCTTCGCAACCTCGGAGAGCTTCCAGGGCATGAAAGCTAACGAAAACCAGGAAGCTCTCCGAGGTTGCGAAGGAGCCCACGATCAGTCGGCTGCGGGTGGGAGGAAGGCGAATCCCCCGTGGGCTCCATGCTGGCGGCAGCGGAACAATCGCTGGCTGTCAACTTTTCTTTTTAAAACTGGGCAGGAGCTGACTTGCCTCCCCAGTGCTAAAAAGAAAAGTTGACAGCCAGCGCTGCGACTGCCGGAATGCTGAGCCTCCCGTTCTCCCCCACCTCGCCCCTTCCGGTTTCGCCCTTCGCCAACGGAGTCCGGCGCTGGGGCCATCCGGGGCCGCTCATCCAGGGGGGCGTGTGTGAATGCCACGGGGCTGGGCTCGGCTCCCCCCTCGGCTCCCCCCCTTACCAGCCCCGCCGCGGAAGGCTCCATTCTGTTCCCTGCTGGCCCGATTGAGCGGCCGGCGGTCTCCATTCAGGGAACAGACGTCCACCCCCTCCTCGGAGTCCCCGGCACCCAGCGTCCCCACGCCGCCTCCACCTCCCGGTAATGCGCCCGACCTCTGCCTCTCTCTTTCTCTCTCATATACCACGCCGGCAACAGGGAGAGAAAGAGAGAGAGAACTAGCGTGGACTTATTTTTTATTTTTTAATATTTTATTTTTTTAATTAATATTTTTTGAAAAACCGCGTTGCAGCGTTTCGCGCTAATCGAGAACGCGCAAATCGAGGGACCACTGTAGATCTATTTCAAGCTTATTATGCTCTCATCAGCTAGCCATACCCTTACTGGGAATTGAACCTACAGATTCTGCCCTGCATATATATTGCGTGCTGTGTTGAGTCCTCACATTTCTATACATTACAGTGACCCCCAGTCACATGATAAGAATTCAACATATATCCACAACGGTTGCAGCATCCCAAGGTCATGTAATCACCAGTTCCAGCCAGTTTATAACAAGCAAAGTCAATGGGGGAAAGCTGGATTGAATTAATGACCACGCAATTCATTCAACAACAACAGTGATTTACCTAACACAACACAAAAGTTGTAAAATAAGGTGCAACAGATTGAAAAACCACCTCACCTAATGATGGAAGATTCAATCCCAATTGTGGTAGTTAAGTCATTGACTACCTGTATATTATCAAATATATTTCACATACATTTTGTGGTGCTTACAGTATATATCATATAATTATGTACATATATGCATAATAAAAAGAGTGTTTCTACAGAAGATAAGGTATATTATCTACCGGTAATACTTTCAAGACAATATAAACTATTTTCCTCCATAGTAACGAAAGTGTATATTCACTGCCAACTGGATGTACAGTAATTTCATTTATTGGCTTGGTCATTAAGATTTAAGGGATTAGTCACAGAAGGGTCAATTAAAAGATTTTATTCATAGCATTGCATAATGGAGTTCTCACTGTAAATGACCTTGTAAGGGTAAGTTTTTCACTGTCACCTCTTCATAATACAGTAAAAGTCTATATCACCATAGTAACATTTTCCCCCTCTGGACTTTATTTAGGACTAAATAGAGCACAAAGAATTGGATATTTTCCCCCATGCTATAATCCGCTTTAATCCTTCAATTTCAAAATAAAAATAGCAATATATCTGCATTTTCTAAAACATAGCTGTCTCTGCCTTGGTAATGGATTCCAGAAAAAAAATGCCACAGTAATCAATTGTAAAAAGCTCTAAAGAATTTAAAAGAGCAGCCACATACCACATTTGTTAGGTGACAAAATTTTGCCTTACTTGGCATATACACACAGAAAAAAAAATTATATTATAGTTAATGAAGTATAAAATGAAAGAAAGGGGTGTTGGTCTTACTTGATACATTCCTTCTGAGTGGGATGGATATAGCATCCAGGAATGGTTTAACTCTGTCTCCTAAGCTGATTGGACTGAGTCTGTCAAAGTTGTTTAGGTCCCATTTCTGTTGTTGTTCTTGTCAGCTTTTGACAAAAGAACGAAGTGACAGACTCTCATGTGCCATAGTCTATGATGTAAACTTCCATCGATAAATCCCGGACCAGATATACATCAGAGCAGGGCTGAATGCTATATCCACCCTTCTGACAAGGAGCATGTTAAATTGGTATCATGGTTATTAAGTGAATCTGGTTTCCCCATTGACTTTACTTGGCAGAAGGTCGCAAAAGGAGATCGCATGATCCTGGGACACTGCAACTATTATTAATGTGAGTCAGTTGCCAACTGTTTTAATTTTGATCAAATGAGCAAGGGGATGCTGCAACTTTTGTAAGTGTGAAAAATGGTCTTAAGCAGGGGTGGGCTCCTGCCCGGACCAGGGGGGGAGACGCAATGCGGTAGCGAAAATGGAGCTCCACCCCAGACCACCCAATTTGCACTGAAATATATTGAAAGAAAATGCAGGGCATCCTGCATAAGCCACGCCCACAGTGTGCTGGTAAAAATTTTGGTAGCCCTTCACTGGTCTTAAGTCACTTTTTTCAGTAATGTTGTAACTTTGAATGGTCACTAAATGAACTGTAGTAAATTGAGGATCACCTGTAATCCTATTGATTGGGCCATAGAACTGTGGATTTATAATACAGTGGTACCTTGACATACGAGTTTAATTTGTTCCAGACCCGAGCTCGTAAGTCGATCAATTCGCATTTCGAATGAATGCCTTTAGACTTTGTTTTTCCCGTCGAGATAACCGGAAGCAAGGAAATTCTTGCGCCACCTAGTGGAAGCTCGGCTCGTATCCCGAATTTGAGCTCGGGTGTCGAACAGAAATTTTGCTTGCGTCGCGGCTCGTAACTTGGAATACTCGCATGTGGAGCAGCTCGTATCTAGAGGTACTACTGTACTGCCGTATTCTAGAAATATATCAGGTCAGAAATAAGACCAACGTATGTGCACATTTTGAATGCTATCGTGGAAAAAGAGGTTTTTAGCCAAATCTCAGAAACCATATGTTTTAGGAATGTTTAAATATTCCATGCACACTAATAGTCACATCAACATAAAGAGAAAATGAAATGTCTTAAATAAATAAGATTGCTGCTTTCTTCCTTGAGTATTCCAGATGTCATTTCTGGCTTGAAGTATAGAACCCATCAGGAGCCTTAGGGAATACATTCCAAAACGAGTTGGCTCAGTTTTAAATTAGAGCCATGCTTAAACGCAGCACTTTTTCATCCACATGTGAATTTGTAATTTTGTAATTTTGGCTATGCATTAGAGCTGTTAACTAGTATTTACACATGTTATGTATGCATCTAATTGAACAGCCATTTCCAGGTTCCGCCAGTTGAAAAATGCAATTTGGTTTCTCAGCATTCCAAAAACAAGTTAAGCAATAAAATAAATACATTAAATCACAGATCTCACACTAACAGTTAAATATGAATAGGACAATGCCACCCACCATTCTAGTAATAGGTAGACCATCTGTAAATATGAGTTCCAACTTAAATACAAATTTGAGTTAAATTCTGAGTTAGCAACAGAACTTGTTCCTAAACTAGGAATTGCTAGACTGCTATCTGCATTATTACCAAGCAAACTGCAAGATGGTGTAACATTTTGCCCTACTCCTACTTCAGAGAGCTACTCTTCGTTAATAGTTGGGTAATGGATATTCTTTTCTCAATTCTCTGGGTTAGTATGCAATACTCTTAAGCAGGTCCACCTTCTTTTTATTATTATTATTATTATTATTATTATTATTATTATTATTATTTATTAGATTTGTATGCTGCCCCTCTCTGAAGAGTAAAATAATTCACAGGGTTCTGGTTATGAAATTCCCTTTCTTATAGAACCTCCCAGGATTCAGATATACGAGATGTCAATCTTAATCAGTACAAGTTGTCCTCAACTTACAACCATAATTGAGCTCATAATTTATGTTGCTAAAAAAAGACTTTTGACATTTGTCAAACTCTAATCATCACGGCTGCGTTACGTGACATATCGGAACTTTTTTCTCCTTTGCTAGACCGGGTGGGGCTGAGGCCACCACGTGACACATCCAGCCCATGGGTTTCAAGTTTGTTCCCCTGGTCTATGACATGATAGCACTTGTAGAAATCTGATACAGTAGAGCAGTGTTTTTCAACCAGTGTGCCGTGGCACACTAGTGTGCCGCGAGACATGGACAGGTGTGCCGCAAAGCGAAGCTCAGAGGGGGGAAGGAAGGAGAGAGAAAGACATAGAGGGAGGGAAGGAGGGAGAGAGAAAGAAAGCAAAAAAGAGGGAAGAAGGAAGAGAAAAAGAAAGAGGGATGGAGAGAGAAATAGAGAGAAAGGGAGGAAGAGAGAGATTTTTTTGTCCAAACTTTTTTTAGCTCCCCCCCCCTTAATGTTCCCCAGGTTTTTGTATATGTGAATATTGTGCCACGGCTCAAAAAAGGTTGGGAAACACTGCAGTAGAGCAATTCTTCTCATGGGAGGGGAGGTGCGGAGCAATGCCTGGGTGTGTGTAACCCCAGGAACATGCTTTTTTTGCCGCAGGGAGCAGGACGGCCATCCTACCTGTCACTTGAACCAGTACCTACATGGCTTAGAGCCAGACTATCTACAGAACTGTCTCCTGCCGCATACCTCCCAGGGACCAATAAGATCGCACAGGGTTGGCCTTCTCCAGGTCCTGTCAACTCAGCGTAGGTTGGCGGGGCCACAGGGGAGGGCCTTCTCTGTGGCCGCCCCAGTCCTATGGCACCAACTCCCCCCCCCCATGTCCGTACTGCTCGCACTCCCTTCCGAAAGACTGTGAAGACCTGGCTTTGCCAGCAGACCTGGGGGCCATGAACTTTACATCTGTCATAGCCAAATTATATGGAATGGCGTGTTGATTGTATCGTTTGAGTTGTGGATTTTTAACTGGGGTTTATTGTTTTAATATTTATATTTGACTTCTTTTTTACTGTACTTTTATTTTTTATATTGTATAAAGTCCTTCAGGATTGGTAGGCATAGAAGTCGAATTAAATGAATGAATGAATGAATGAATGAATGAATGAATGAATGAATGAATGAATGAATGAATACATACATACATACATACATACATACATACATACATACATACATACCTCCGCCGTGTTCCTTGGTGTTGTGTCCAGGGCAGCCCGTTCTGAAAGAAAATGTCTCACGAGTTCGAGAAGTTTGATTGAATTTGCAAGAGATTTTCTTTTAGAATGGGTTGTCCTGGACACAATGCCAAGGAACATGATGGAGGTACCAATACAAGTGTCAGGTAGGATGTGTCGCAGTAGGGCACAATTTGGTGACTATTTACAATTGTGGTGGAGAATTAGGGGGGGGGGCAAAATGTTTACTTCTTCCAGAGGGGGCGTAACAGAAAATAATTGAGAAGAACTGCAGTGGAATAAGCTGAATAGAGAAATATTGAAGGAATTATTTTTGGTAAAAATAAACAAATGTAAGAAAGTGAAAGGCTGAGGAACAGTTTTATTTAATGCAACTCTATGTACATCTAGGCATTAATTTAGGATCTAAATAGAACCATTTAAAAAAAAATACAGCTTAATGTGGTTCAGATCACTTGGAAAAAAAATACAAATGTTTTAATTGTACTGCTTTAATTAATGCCTTAGTAGATTTCCAGGAGAATAAATCAAGACAAATCACCACGGAAGCAAACCCAATCTCAAATTTTAATTTTGCCAGTTTAAAACATCTTGAAATCTGATTATGCAAGCAGTTTCAAGATGTAAAGTGATTGTGGGGGGAGGAGGGTTGAAAACATTTTTCTGATTTAATTTTAATACAATTTTCTTTGTGAATGCATAGGAACTATAGCTATACAACTTAAATAGTATACTACATGAAATGTATTTTGAATACATGCCATAAAGAATCATTCTATAAGCTGCATTGTTTCATGAATATATTTCAAGTATAATTTTATACCTGGTGACCAACCAAAATGTTTCTTCCCTGAGTAATGACATACACAGATAACGCTTAGTGTTAGCAAAATTGTAAAGTAAACTTGAAGAAAAGAGGGGGAAATACTTTTTTTTCAATCCGAGATCGAATATCAAAACTCTTGAGCTAGTGCGTAGGTTTAACAGATTGCATATTATAAAAAAGAGAACATTTAGAAAAGAGAAAAGGATCATTCTTTGTCAAGTGGACCAGGTGTCCACTTGACTGATTTTTGCAGCCTTATTTGAAAAGAAACCATCACAAAAACAACATATATGATAGAAAAAATGTGCTCTTTCTAATGAAATAAAAATGAAGATGATTGAAGGTGAGAAAGAGCATGTTTTTCTATCGCTTTCTGTTTTCTCATCTTCAATCATCTTCATTTTTATTTCATTAGTAAAAGCATGGTCTTCCTATCATATATGCTATATAAAATAAAAAATAAAATAAAATAAAATAAAATAAATAAAATAAAATAAAATAAAATAAAATAAAATAAAATAAATAAAATAGTAGCTATTTCTACCAAGCATCAACACATATGAACATAAAGAGACCAGCATGTAAATTATATTCAGAAGATATTTATATTTATGAAAATATTTGTATTTTCATGCAAAACCTGTTATCTGCATTATGTCATTTTGACATTTCTCATTTTTTACTATTTATGCTTGTATGTATCGCATATGTTTATTAAAGGGCAGTATTCTTTCATTATATATAGAAAAGAACAGATTTAAAAACATCTTCGAGCAAAAGGATTCTAAATTGAAATAGTGCTTGGTGCTATTCATAGATTGAAGCTGAAATGGAGACTTCTCATGACATTTTTAGTAGACCCACTATTCCAGCTGCAAATGATCCAGGATATTAACATTACCCTTAGTCCGGAGGGGACTGTTGTCTGAAATATTCATGAGGATATAAATTTATACGTCCATTTGTGACACATTTAAGATTCAAACATTCTGTAAGTAAAAAACACTTACTTTCCAATATTTTCAGGTAACGCTTGAAGAGAGATGTCATTTGCAGAGAGACATGTTAAATTCTGTAATTCAGGAAAGCTTTCAGGCAACCTATAGAGAAAATGTAAAACTTATCCTTGAGAATGACAAAGGATAAATTCAATTCTCCAGAAGGACACTTGGCATTATTAACATTTCAAGTTTATTTACTGGAAATAGTATATTTGGTTTTACAAAGCAGGAAAAGCATGTCTCCTGGAGACATGAATAGAATTAAAATCATGTATCCACAGCAAGCCTTAAAACTCTAGATTGTATTCACAATATGAAAAAGCATGCTTGGTTTATCAATAATACTTGTGGCTATATGATTTAGAATTAACTGGGTCTCTGAAAAGCTATTGTTGTTTACAATGTCCCATTCCTTCCCTTCCCATTTTCCTATTATTTTTATAAATAACTTCAGGCATTAAACATACATAACATTTGTTCCTCCTTCTTTCCCCCTCACAATAACAACCCTGTGACATGAGTTGGCCCACAGTCACCCAGATGGCTTGCATGCCTATGGTGAGACTAGAATCTGGGGTCAGCTTAGATCAGGCCAAAGAAGAGAGTCACTCTTCTTTATAACTACTTCTCCAAATTCAATTCAATTCAATTTATTAGATTTGTATGCCGCCCCTCTCCGAAGACTCAGGGTGGCTCACAACAACAATAAAAACAATATTCTAGCGAAAACAAATCTAATATTAAAAGCACATAAAAACCCTATCATATTTAAAAAACAAACAACACATACATATCCAAACATAAATATAAAAAAGCCTGGGGGAAAGGTGTCTCAACTCCCCCATGCCTGGCCGTATAGATGGGTCTTGAGTAATTTACAAAACAATATAAGCAATGGAATCTGGAACTTATTTGAGAGGAGGAGTGAAAAGGCTGCCTAGCCTTGAATTGCTGATAAGGAGGAAGTGGCTGAAAGCCCTAAAGCAGGAGTCCCCAAACTTGGCAACTTTAAGACCTCTGCCCTAAAGCCTTGCTATATTTATCTAGTAATTTCTGCAGTGTTTGCATCATTCTAGGGAGATTCCTCTCAATGTAGAAGTAGCCATGAAACACATCACTCTGATTAATTCCTGGTCTCGTTGCTAGTTCTTCACACCTGAGAGATATTCTCTCCAAACCCATGTTATAAAGGTTGGTAAGGCACTACACAGAACAGTAACAGTGAAGTAAATCACTACTTCACTGAAATACAGCAGAGCTGTGGCAGTGAATCCCAACAGACTAGACCAAGTCAAACATTAAACATGTATTGGTCTTCTGTGTTATGACAGTGGCCACTCTATATAAGAGCTCATTTTAAAATAGGGACTCCTGCATATTAAATATCAATTTTTAGAGCAAGGATGGACAACTCTTTGATGATCAGGATTTGCAATTCAAGGTGGGCAAAGAGAAAAATATGCCAAATAGATGGGGAAATTATACTGGCTTCAAAAACATTTAAATTAAGGTTCTCAAGGAAAGAACTTTGATTTTAGTGTGCCAAACCTATTTTCAAAGGTAGATAACTATTTTATTGCGTGGCCACCTTAAACATTGAAATGGGTTTTTGGTAAATATACCCTGAAACTTGAGTGTGATCAGAAGGGGGTTCAGGAATTGTGAAAAAGAGAAGGGATTGTTGATCACAGGTGGTCTGCATTAGCTATAACTTCTTATGAAACAGTGAATTGGAACTGCTTTCTTTTCACATGAGATATTGTCTCCAAGGAGCCAATTTATCAGCCCTGTTCTTGGTGCTTAACAGGAAGCAATTAGCAATTGGTAAGATGGCTGGAATAGGGAACATTTTAACTCATCTGGGCTACACCATTTGTCTCAATCAGAGAACTTTTAATGAGTGGGAGACAATGGAGTACCACAATGAATCACCAGAGATACAGTGGCATCTGCCCACCAATTTTCTTTCCGGAGTTTGCTCTCCAGGACAATTAACAAGTTTAGCCGTCCCTCATATCCATTCTCAGCAGCAAAAGTAGAATTTCATATGCGTTTGGGTTGGGGTTTTGTTTTGTTTTTTGGAAATTGCATGGTCAAACTAATAATTAAATACTGAGGTATCTTATTATCTTTTGCTCAGAAGTATCCCCCAGAACTACAATTATATACATGTGCTTAATCAGGTATTAAATAATAGTGCTGAGACATCTATCAGTTTCTCTGAAGCTGCTTTAAAAATTTTCTGGATTCTATACCATTGGTGAGTTCCAACCAGTTACTGTTTATAAGTCATAGGTGTCCTCAGATCTGTGTAGCATGAAATTTCCCCCTTTTTAATTGCAATGTTTATCAAAGTTGAGGTTATATTGATCCCTTAATTCATGTTTTCCTTTTGTGGATGCGTTTAGTACCATCAGAATTTTTAACACGTCTCAATGCCATTAAATTCTTGGGGCAACCGCAATTTTATTTCACTATAAACACCATTTTTTCTTTAGTAGAATTAAACCTATTATTTGAAGAAGATATATAAAACTGAAAAATACATTTTTTCACTTTTAAAAAGTTTTGGAAGGGATTCACAGTTCTATAAATTAGAAAGATTACCTTGTAAGAGGGTTTCCACTGAAGTCTGCTACCTGTAATGATTTGCAAAATGAGATGCTTTCAGGGATTTCCGGAATATCTGTAGGAGAGAAAAACAGATATTAATTACCTGACTAATATTAATTATCTCCTGCAATCAGAAAATCAAATGTTTAAGGGCCATATTCACGGATGCAAAGAGAGTCCCTACTAACAATGATTAAGCTCAAACCGACATGCCCAAAGTCGAAATAAGAGAAGGGCAGTTAGTAATTATATTATATATGGGTTGAAGACAACTCTCTTTCCTAATGGCCTGGTTCCACTGATTCTGAAACTTGATTGATTGATTGATTGATTGATTGATTGATTGATTGATTGATTCATTCATTCATTCATTCATTCATTCATTCATTTATTTATTTATTTATTTATTCGATTTTTATGCCGCCCTTCTCCTTAGACTCAGGGCGGCTTACAACATGTTAGCAATAGCACTTTTTAACAGAGCTAGGCTATTGCCCCCACAATCTGGGTCCTCATTTTACCTACCTCGGAAGGATGGAAGGCTGAGTCAACCTTGAGCCGGTGATGAGATTTGAACCGCTGACCTTCAGATCTACAGTCAGCTTCAGTGGCCTGCAGTACAGCACTCTACCTGCTGCGCCACCCCGGCTCATTACTAGTCACCATGGGTGTTAACAATTAATCAGATATTAAGATGCGCCAAGCTTTCCAAAGACCTACTTCCCTCTCTTCTGCTTTTGACCAGGGAAAAAAGGCAGTCCCTCAAAAAATGCAGAATGCTAATACCAAAAAACATTTGACAATCCACAAGGTACCTACAAGTATTAACTTTTCCCAGGTTGAATAAGGACTTTATTTGAAGCCAGTAATAAATAGGCTTACATCTGCAAGGTAAAATCACCAAAAGAGCCAACACAGGGGTTCCAACTCTTAGTCCATGGACTGGCACCGTTTTACAGCATGCCAGAAATCAGTTCACATAAACAAGTGAAGCCCCATCTGTGGGATGTAGGCCATACATGAAACCATAGCCCCTCCAATCCACAGAAAGACTTGTCTCCATGGAAGCAGTCTCTAATGCCCAAAATGTTGGGGGCCGCTGCACTAACTGAATCTACCCATGTGATTCTGGGGAAATAGAAAACAGCTAACATTTATTGCTTCACCACAATTGTATAAGGATCTGGACCAACATTACATACTACCTCTACTGCAAAGTTTCTCAGGAAAGGAGAGAAGAACATTATATGAACTATCTTCTTTCGATATCCAACATTTATCTCGCCCACAGAATAACCAAATTCTGTGAGACGGCAACAATTAAATTGCCAGGCTTTTATTAATTCTATTTCATTAATTTTATCTTTCTGGTTTTATTTTTTTACAATACACTGTTCTTTAATTGTAATAATAAACATGATTTAATAATGACAAATTAATCATAACTTTTAAAAAAATAGCGTTTAGAGGGAAGAGATGAAATAAGCTTGATAAATGGAAGTCAGGTTTTAACCAAAAAAAGGCATACTATTGTCTTTAGGATTTGGCAGTATAGGATAGTCCACCTGAGGAGTCATTAAGCAGTCCCCACGGGTCATTAAGTGAACCAATGGTTTGCTATAGGTATAGTTTTGCCAAAACCCAAAAGTGTAGGGGTTTTTTGCAAAACCACTGTAAGACATCATCACATGACTGTGATTTGTGTGGGGCAAATCACCAATGTGGATTATACATAGTAATATGTCGTACTATTCATTATTATAGAATACTGGCTTATATGCATGTGGGACACTGCACTGTAAATGTGACTGTGTAGCTTAGTGCACAAACTGGGCACCATAGAAGGGATCCAATTGTCAGAACTTTGAATCTGGGTCTTATCGATCAAGTTATGATCTGGGTTAATCATAATCATAACTTCAAACAATTACCAGTTATAAATCAAAGATTAGCTATACAGTGGTACCTCGACATACGAGTTTAATTCATTCCAGACCCAAGCTCGTAAGTCGATCAACTCGCATCTCGAACGAATGCCTTTAGACTTTGTTTTTCGCGCCGAGATAACCGGAAGCAAGGAGATTCTTGCGCCACCTAGTGGAAGCTCGGCTCGTATCCCGAATTTGAGCTCGGGTATCGAACAGAAATTTTGCTCACATCGCGGCTCGTAACTTGGAATACTCGCATGTGGAGCAGCTCGTATCTAGAGGTACTACTGTATCAGGTTTAATATATGAGTATTCAGAATTCCATACATCAATCATAGAGGAACACAGTTACCGTGTTTCCCCTAAAGTAAGACAGTGTCTTACTTTCTTTTTATCCCCAAAAGCCTCACTATGTCTTACTTTCGGGGTATGTCTTATATTGGAAAAAAATTATATTGGGAAAAAAAAAATCGGCGCCCACCCCTCCAGAAGCAGCAAAAGCCTAAGCGACTGGGCGCGCTGTTTGCCTTTCGGCTCCGTCGTTGAGGCTTTTGCTGCTCGTGGAGGGGAAGGCACCGATGCCGAAAGGCAAACGGCGCGCCCCGCCGCTTAGGCTTTTGCTGCTCCTGGAGGGGGGGAGGATTTTCTCCTCCCCGCCCCCCCGGCAGCCAAACGGCGCTGAGGCTTTCGGCATCGGTGCCCACCCCTCCAGAAGCAGCAAAAGCCTAAGCGGCGGGGGGCGCCGTTTGCCTTTCGGCGGAAGAGGAGAGGGAGCGGATCGGGCGGGCGGGGGCAGCGCCTTCTACTGCCAGCGCCTCCCCACCCCTGCCCCCCCACGGTCTGGCAGGGGGATGGGGACTGCGCGCCCATGGAAAAGGGTGCGCGGGGGGGTATTTTGGGGTGCGTGGGCGTGCAGCCTACGGGGAACGGTGCCCAAAAGTAAGACATATGTCTTACTTTCGGGGTACGGCTTATATTAGCCGACCCCCCTGAAACCCCAGATACGTCTTACAATCGGGGGTGTCTTACTATTGGGGAAACACGGTAGCTTATTTGTTTGACATTAGTCATACACCTGATTCACATATCACATTAAGGTTGCTTTAATCATGATTTATTGAATGAACTGAGTGAATGTAGGCAGTGTCTTAAATTACAAGTGGCTTGTTATATATGGTATGGATCTAGTCGTTGTCAGCACATACAAGTAGTATTAAGAAAAAAATGTCAGCTTTTATATGGGTCTATAGTATTCCAAGAATTCCATATGCATTAATTTGACAATCTTTTGATAACTTTATAGTAACTTATCCTGTTACCAGCACTGCAGAAAAGAAATCAGAGTCTATGTTGCGACCACAGAGAAAGAAATCTCCCACAGCAGTTATATAATTTGCATCCTGGTTGCTTATTTTTATATTTTTTTAAATAAAACAATTATATAAGAACAACTTTAGGTTTTCTGATTTGGTGGTCATATAAATCTAATGAAGAAATAAAATAAATGAATTTAAAACTCTTCATCTGTTTTTAGAATTTTCACTTCCAGAGAACACAATTTCTGACCACTGTCAACTTGTCCTAACAAGAATTTTTAACACCTTATTCTCAATTAACAATTATAATTTTAAGGAAAATAATTTTAACTTTTGGCTAACTCTTCCAAAAGCCAATAGTTGGGGATAGAGTAGAATAATTGGGGAAATATCCTTTGAAGTATGGATCAAATAGATTGATGTGTACCTGTTTATAAAACTCTGTCCTACAACTAACCAGGTCAAAGAATATTTCATGATGCTAGTTAATCGATCCAACTCTTTTGAATGTGCACGACCCTTTCTGTCCTACGCACCACAGAATGCTCTTATTTATACATGTGACTGACCAGATGCTTTGGCAATGGATACCCTGGCATGGCTAAACCTTAAGGCTATAAAGCATAAGCTCTATGACGCAGGATGGTGTAAACAGGCACTCCGTCAACCGAAAGTTAGCATGGCTAAAGGGAAAAATGCCAGGCAAGCAGGATTATAAATACGAGGACACACGATTCTCTCTATACACTTAATGCTAAGAGAATTACAGCTAAAATGCAAACTGCAGTCATAGCTGAAAACCTACCTATAGTGCAGCATGGGAGTCTAATAAGGCAGGCAGTCTGACATTACTACCCCTCATGCTGCCTCACTAAAATATCACAAATTTGACCATGGCAAGTGAAACCCGTTATTTGAACTAAGGTAAGGAAGAATATGGTTGGAACAATTCCACTGTGCTTTATCCAGCACCCTTTCTTGACTTCCTGAAGTTTCTGTAAGCAAAACCTAAAACATTTTTTTCCTTACATAGATTTAACCCTGGCATAAATTTATACTTAAGGCTTTAGGTAACTTGTAAAGTAAAATTGCACAATGGCTCAAAATGGGTTTTTTTTTTTCATTCTTTATCATCCTAAGCAATAAAAGCAGAGAATAGGAATAGGAAAAAGAAGGGAAGAAAAATTCCCTATGCTAGGCTATTATCGGCAGAGATGGTTTTTCTCGAAAAGAACTAGCAGTCTCTTATGAAATTTTGCAAAAGTAATTCAGAATATAGAAAAGGCCTACTAAGCTATGGTGTCTGCAAGAAGTATTTTAATATCCTTCTTACAACAACAGCTTTATTAGGACAGCTCTAATATGTCCAGAAATATTTATTTTAATATACAGTACCAACTTTAGTTCTAGTTTGTTTTATAACAAACATAACATAAAACATAACATGAAACGTAACGTAACATAGCATAAAGTAAAGTAAAGTAAAGTAATGTCTCTGTAGTTATTTCCATCTTCCAATGGATATACATGTTTTCCTTGCAGATGGAGAGATGTTTAAGTACAGCTAGATTTCTATATTTTCAAATGTATAGCAGTGGATCCCTTGAGCTTAATAATCACACTTATAGAACTAACTTAAATGCCACTAGGTGGAGCCTAATGTAGATATCTGTTTCTCTTCCCAGATTTCTAACCATTATAGACTTAAATAATGGCAATAGAGATTCTGGATTTTTTTTCAAGGCTTTTCCCTTCTCATTTTTATCTCAAATTTCCTCTTTTTACTGCTTGCTTGTTGAAGAGATTTAAAGATCTCAAATGTTTAGCTGTTTTTCTGGCTTTTGAGCTAATTCATTACAATTAAATTAGAATATTGGAATGCAGGATTCCTTTCCCCTATCCGTCAGTTAATTTTTTTAATTTACATATAAACAAAAGAGAAGTTCTCAACACCCTTTAAACAAATGTAACACCAACAAACAGCAATATCAAATGAGGGAATTGTAACTTGGTTTTGCCAATCAAAATTTTAATTAGTATCCAGAGTAACATGTGATTAGTACAGCCTACAAAGGTTTATGATTAAGCCTGGTATAATGTTTGAATTAAAACTAATGTGTAAACTGTAATTAAGGAAAAGTACACTGCTCAAAAAAATAAAGGGAACACTTAAAAAACATAATATAATTCCAAGTAAATCAAACTTCTGTGAAATCAAACTGTCCACTTAGGAAGCAACACTGATTGGCAATCAATTTCACATGCTGTTGTGAACTTTGTACAGAACAAAGTATTCAATGAGAATATTTCATTCATTCAGATCTAGGATGTGTTATTTGAGTGTTCCCTTTATTATTTTGAGCAGTATAGTTTAAGAAGTTTGCTAAGTTATCCAAATGAAAACAAGATCTGACATCTCTATGCTATGAAAACTGTTGGTTTTCTGAACCAAAGTACTGTACTTCAAATGGACCAATTAACAGAATATGTCCAAAATCCAGGATCCATGAGATTCCTGAGAGAATGAATTTGGGGATGTTAAGATTGTTTCCATGCTACTGGCTGCTGCTGCTGCAGCCATGTGATCTTCAGCCAATCTCATAATTCCTCATACCATCCTCCAACTCAGCCAAAGCATTTGTCCACTGCCTTAGACTTGCAGCAACTTCCTACTGGCTTCCCCACTAACCTTCTCCCTGCAAACTTCCCATAAGCAAAGTAGAGGGTTCGCAATTTGGGCGTCCTCCTCGATTCACAGCTGACATTGGAACATCATCTTTTGGCTGTGGCAAGGAGGGCGTTTGCCCAGGTTCGCCTGGTGCACCAGTTGCGGCCCTATTTGGACAGGGAGTCACTGCTCACAGTCACTCATGCCCTCATCACCTCGAGGTTCGATTACTGCAACGCTCTCTACATGGGGCTACCTCTGAAAAGTGTTTGGAAACTTCAGATCGTGCAGAACGCGGCCGCGACAGCCATCGTGGGGCTTCCTAGATTCACACACGTTTCTGCAACACTCTGTGGTTAGCATTGGCTGCCAATCAGTTTCCGGTCACAATTCAAAGTGTTAGTTATGACCTTTAAAGCCTTGCATGGCATTGGACCAGAGTACCTCCGGAACTGCCTGCTACCGCACGAATCCCAGCGACCGATAAGGTCCCACAGAGTTGGCCTTCTCTGGGTCCCGTCGACCAAACAATGTGGTTTGGCGGGCCCCAGAGGAAGAGCCTTCTCTGTGGTAGCCCCGGCCCTCTGGAATCAACTCCCCCCGGAGATTAGAACTGCCCCCACACTCCTTGTCTTTCGTAAATTACTCAAGAGCCATCTATATCACCAGGCATGGGGGAGTTGAGACACCTTTCCCCCAGGCTTTTTTTTAATATTTATGTTTGGGTATGTATATGTTATTTACTTTTTAAAATATGATAGGTTTTTATGTGCTTTTTAATATTAGATTTGTTTTCGCTGGAATATTGTTTTTATTATTGTTGTGAGCCGCCCCGAGTCTTCAGAGAGGGGCGGCATACAAATCTAATTATTATTAATAATAATAATAATAATAATAATAATAACAATAATAATAAATGGGGAAGCCAACAGAAATTCAAGGGAGGGGAAGGGAGATAATGGCAGACAGGGGGAGGAGAGCAGGGTGAAGCAGTGAGGAGGGAATGGAGGAAGAGAAGAAAAGTAGAGATTGGGAGGGAGGGAAGGAAGGATGAGTCAACAAGCCGGGGGGTTTCTAGTATTATTTAAACCAGAGCACAGAATGGATGGTTTAGGTTTGATTCCCCTTTCCAGCCTACAGACATGGAATGACTAGAATACAATGTAAAGAAAACAAGAAGGAGCATTACAAGACCATGGCACAAAATTGTGCTTCATCATTATTGCCCAGATATTGTCCAGCCAAGCAGCATGCAACTTAATTGGGAGCAACCAGAAGACCAATGAGTTAGAGAAGCCTTTCTCAATTTGTTATGGAACTCAAACTAATGCTTTTTCCTTTAATCTCATGGGATATTTGAAATCAAAATTCCAATAGGTATCATTCCATCTTCAGATAGTCCTGTTAAAAACTAAACGTTAATGCTTGTTCTAAACTCAGACACCATTTCTGCTTTCTTCAGTCTTACATTCAAGGCAATGTGATATTATCTGAGATGCTCTCATTTCTCAAATCCATATTCTTGTTAGAATTAATCTATACCAATTTCACATTTTTAATTCTAAAGGATTCTCCTGACTAAACCACATGAAACAGTCAGCTTTAAAGGATGAAAGCAGGACTAGTTTCAGAAGGAAGAAGTACTTGTTTGCCGCCTTTTAAAAGAAAATCTGTACAGTGATACCTTGTCTTACAAACTTAATTGGTTCCGGGACGAGGTTCTTAATGTGAAAGTTTTGTAAGGCAAAACAATGTTTCCCATAGGAATCAATGGAAAAGCAATTAATGCGTGCAAGCCCAAAATTCACCCCTTTTGCCAGCTGAAGCACCCATTTTTGCACTGCTGGGATTTCCCTGAGGTTCCCCTCCATAGGAAACCCCACCTCCAGACTTCTGTGTTTTTGCGATGCTGCAAGGGAATCCCAGCAGGGGAATCCCAGCATCGCAAAAACAAGCGCTTCACTGGCAACGGAAGTCTGGAGGTGGGGTTTCCCATGGAGGGGAGCCTCAGGGGAATCCCAGCAGCGCAAAAACGGATGCTTCGCTGACAACGGGAGTCCGGAGGCGGGGCATCCCAGCGGCGGCAGTGGGTTTGTAAGGTGAAAATAGTTTGTAAGAAGAGGCAAAAAAATCTTAAACCCCAGGTTTGTATCTCAAAAAGTTTGTATGATGAGGCGTTTGTAAGATGAGGTATCACTGTATTTGGCAATGCAAATGTGTAAAAGATTCACAAACTGGGTAGAATATATAATAACTTATGGTACAAGGTTGTAGAACTATTACTAATTATTAATATCCGCTATTAAAAAGTGTTGTTTCATGGTATTCTCCACAAAACATTTAGTTAATGCTTTGATTGTTTTCAAAATGAGTGTGTCTGTATGTTTATATAGTTAGATATGTATCTTCACATACATATTCTCTTTGATATTAAGAAATATTCCACACCCTTAATTATGCTACTTGAAATACCTGTAAATGAAGTAGTAGTTTTAATTAAATACAAATAACTTGGAAGTAAAGAAATCTCCTAAGAAATATCATATAATTTGATAGTTCCAACATTAAAAATAAATATACAAAGCTCAACTGTATTTTAACTGTGAAGCTATTTCAATAAGAAACTTAGTGTAATTCTAAGTACTAAGATAGTGAGCAATACACAGATGCTCATAATGAAATAGCTGATAAGTGAAATATTACACCGTAGCCACATTTTTAAAAATGCATAAAATAGGAAAGGCTAACAACAGGGGGGAAAGGAATAATAATTATAACAAATGCTCAACACAAAGCACATTACTCTGCAATGTTTAGAATATCCTCCTTTAGTTTCTTCAGTACAGTATCTATAATACTTTTTAATGGCAGTAGGATCACCCAAATAGATGATTTCATTATAACTAGAATACACATATCATTATATCCACAACGATTAGCAAAGCCTACTTCTAGCTTCAATAAAACCAGAATTTTGACCAGGTAGTTTCCAAATGTAAACCCTTGAAAAGAAAAGGATCTAAAGAAAGTGTCAGATCAGTTTTAAGGATCATGACTAATTATTTTATTGATCAGGAAAGGAAATGCAATAGCTATCCTTATATGAAATGTATAGGAAGAATTGTTCAACGTTAGGCCACAGGAAGACAACTTCTTTTAAAAGTGAACATTTTTTTCTCATGGTTCTAGTTGTTGCCAGCTACTCTCTAGGCATGCCTGAAGTGAGAAAATGATGGAGAACTAATTCTTAAGAGTCTTCTTCCTTTAACTGTGTCATCTCTTCTATCTTCTCTATGCAGCAGACTGCAGGGAAAGGACTAATGTTTATCAAGTTACTGAATGATTGAAGTTGGGTTTTTCCCCCCAAAATTAAACCAAGACAGACAGTAGTGGCTGAAGTCCTGAAATAGAGCTTGGAAGAACACAAATTTAAGTCTGTCTTCTGCCAGGGAAATTCCCTGGGTGACTTTAAGCCAGCCAATTACACTCAACTTCATCTGCCCTATGAAGTTGTTTCTATGGGGATCAAATAAAGAGAGAATAGTGCATGACAGCAGAATTCCATGAGCTCCTGGACAAAAGGTGATTAAGAAATCTAATAAACAAATGACAATAAGAGGCACACGTGATCTAGGATCACAGTTTGTATGCCCAAGTGATGAATAAATACTTCTGAACTCAGCGTGCAAAGAAGAACATTGAAGCAAAATAAAAATAGGCAGGTAAAATTTGGTGGCTACTTGCCATGACAAAAGAGTGAAGATGTTGGGTCACAGTAAAGAATTTTAAAAACAGTTTCTTCCCTTCAGGGGTTTCCAAGAGTAGGCCTTCGTTTATAACCTTTATGCTTGTGACAACAAGGTTGAAGAGGGCACCAATATCAAATGAAATGCTAATCGTTAGCTTGTAGATTGCAATTGCTATTAAAAACAATAGGAGAAGGTTACTAGCCTCCATTGTTGTTTTAAATTATCATTTTCTAATCTAACACCTTCTAAATACAGTATATGTGATATCAACCTTTAATGTGAAAGTACTATATAAAAGGGAAATATGGTTGAAATAATACCTGGGTAGACTTTTGGTTATACGATTCTCAGGAATGTATACTGCTCAAAAAAATAAAGGGAACACTCAAATAACACATCCTAGATCTGAATGAATGAAATATTCTCATTGAATATTTCATTTGCACAACTATTCCATTTGCACAACAGCATATGAACTTGATTGTCAATCAGTGTTGCTTCCTAACTGGACAGTTTGATTTCACAGAAGTTTGATTTACTTGGAGTTATATTCTGTTGTTTAAGTGTTCCCTTCATTTTTTGAGCAGTTTATTTAGCAACTGTGAATGTTTCAAAATGATCCAAACAAAATTTATCTGCCAATTTTTTTTCCTCAAAAGCATTCAGGGAAAACATACCATTTGTATAGCCTATACCACAACTTTCTTAGACATGATGCTCTGGGGGGACATGACAATGAAAGTAATATTAACTAATGTTTTTTGGGATCAAGATACCTTTAGCAGCATATTTCTTCTATTTGCTGGTTCTTAACCTCATATAGAAACATAGAAACATAGAAGACTGACGGCAAAAAAAGACCTCATGATCCATCTAGTCTGCCCTTATACTATTTTCTGTATTTTATCTTAGCATGGATAGATGTTTATCCCAGGCATGTTTAAATTCAGTTACTGTGGATTTACCAACCACTCTGCTGGAAGTTTGTTCCAAGGATCTACTACTCTTTCATTAAAATAATATTTTCTCACATTGCTTTTGATCTTTCCCCCAACTAACTTCAGATTGTGTCCCCTTGTTCTTGTGTTCACTTTCCTATTAAAAACACTTCCCTCCTGAGCTTTAATTTTTAAAAAAAATCCCTGTCAAACCATGAGTTCTCCTATATCCCATACTGTCCACAAAAAACAATTAAAATAAGCTTTTCCTCTTTCTTATACAATAATATGCAAAATAATGCAAAATCGAGACCATGACTGGGTTTATGCATCATGCTTGGCAGTGTTTACTAAATAATTCACAGGTGGCTGAGTTGTAACAAGACACTATTCCCCCGCCTTCCTCCTCCCCCCCCAACCCCCCCCCCCCAAACCCAGAATGGCCTTGTTAATACCATACACCAAGGGGGGGAGGGGCAGACATTATGCAAAGTGTGAATCCAGGCATTTAATGAGCTGTATAAAGCTCGTCCAGTCCTGCAAAGTAACTGCTGTTGCTCAAATAACGTGGATATGTCGCAAACTCTGCATGCCACAGTTAAGCTAGCATTAAAAAAGGCAATCATAATGCAGGACTTGGGCCAGTCAAGATCTATTCAAAGAAAAGAAGGATGGACAGGGACAATTTCACGCTAAGCTAACATGGGACCTTATTACATTAGTCAGGTCCTTCGTTAGCTTGCTTTTCATTTGGACATTAATAGCTTGTTTTTCCAAGTCAGTCATGAAGAGTAAGAAGAGAAACATTAACCTATTTGCAAACTAATTCTATAGTACAATAATTAAGGCTGACTCATTTTCATCCGTGCTGTAAAAAAAACCCTAATACAGATTTACACATATTCATGCTTACCATTTCGAGACAAATCAAGTTCTACCAGCTGCATGAAGTTTGCTATCTCTGGCGGAAGTCGCTGGATTTCATTATCGCTAAGCCCAAGTTTTCGTAATTTTATAAGTTGAAAAAAAGGCTGGAAAAAAAAAAACAATTTTCCATTCAATACATGCAATATATATATATATATATATATATATAGGTAATTTTGTTGCTTAGTACAAAGAAGGAAGTTTTAGTAAGGATGGAGAAGAGTATCCAATATATGAACATTTAGTATCATCCTGTTAATTGAATTTGTCATAATCAGAACGAAAGGAAACAAATCAATTGCAAAATCAATGTGAGACAATATTATAGATACTATTTTGATATCATTATCCCATGAACTTTTGTAAAGTCGCATACAAATCTAATAAATAATAATAATAATAATAATAATAATAATAATAATAATAATAAATCACTGAAATCTGATGGACCCCAGGGAATTTTTTTAAAAAAAATTGTCAGTGGACCGAGCTAACATGTGTATTAATATCATTGCTTATTTTCACCTCTCTGTATGCATATGTTCTCATAGATGACCTTCAGGATAATTAAAGTCCACCTCCATAAAGCAATGGATTTCCTACAGTATATGTTTAAAAGGGAAGGTAATGTTCATAGTTCTTCCATAATGGATATATGGTGTTGAAAAAGTACTCAGCAAAGTGAGAAATCAATACTAGAGAGAAGTTACTTAAATAACAGTCTAAATATGGGTAAAACATGTACTCTGCTTCACTGCCCATACCTATCAAGATGCCATTTATACATCTATCTCTCTATTTGCTTGCTCCGTTTGATTTGATAAGTCAGCTGACTTTGGTCCCATCATTAAGAGGCCAGGTCATCTAACGCAGAGGTTCCCAAACCTTTGGATCTCAGGGACCCCTACAGTCATAATTTTAAATCCCACGGATCACTTATCGAATCCAGCATGCCACTTGCTGAAGTACCTGGACTCCCAGTGACAGGATGGGGTCCCTCAGGCATTCTCTCCTCCTCTCTCTCTCTCTCTATCCCCTCGCTCCCCCCTTCATCTTTTTCTCTGCCCCCTCTTTCTCGTTCTATCCCCTCTCTCCCCCCCTTTTCTCTCTTTCTCTTTCTCATCTCTCTCCCCCCCTCTCCCCCTCTTCGCTCTCTCCCCCCTCTTTGTCTCTCTCTCTCATCTCTCTCTCTTTCTCTCCCCACTCTTTCTCTGTCCCCCCATCATCTCTCCCTCCCCCACTCTTTCTCTCTCTGTCATCTTTCTCTCTCTCTTTCTCTCTCTCCTATATACCTATATCTATATCTATCATCTATTTAAAATAAAAATACCCCCCTTTTTCTGATTCTCCAGCGTCACCCTTAAATACCAAGGTGCGTGGCGCAACAAGGCCTGGAAGAAATGCCCATGAGACCCAGCAAGAGATGAAGCTTCGCTCCCGCTCTGGAATTCGGAGCAAACCTCCATTCCCTGCCCTTCCCTTCTCAGAGCAGGAGGAGTGATTGGGAGATGAGGGCGAGGGGCAGGACAGCCACTGGTGTGTTCAGCCGACAGGAAAGCACAGCAGGGGGGAGAACAAGCAGCAGGTTGCTGACACCCATTGTTTTGACCCGCTTGTGCCCCCTCCCGCGCCATTACTTTGTTCCAGGTGGCAAGGGCTGCACTGCAAAGTTGCAAGTTTCAAGTAGCTCCCTCTATGGTGGAGATTTACAACCCCACCATGAGCTGCCTTGCCAGGCCCAGAATATATTTTTTTAATTGGTCCACCTTACAACTCAATAAATACATTAAGTAAATGGCATTTATGCTATCTCAAAAAAATTTAAAAAAATTGCTAACTTGATAATTGACCTAGAAGTAGATGTAGTATTGCCTGCCTTTCTTAAAGCCTTCCCACAGTCAATTCAGCACGTCTGTGGTTGCTTACACAATTTTATGACATTCATACTTAGACTATCATTGAGATAAGGTATTTAGCTGTGCATTGTGTGAGCGCACACATGCACAATAAAATCTAACAAAGATAAAGATCACACAGTTGATCTCTGGATTTTATTCAAGTGATTCAGGTCTACTTTCACCACCTATTGCTTGAAATTATATGGTACATTGTTCAAGTATTACAGCCCACACAGGGAGCACCATGTAGCTTTAATAATACAAATGTGAGATCATCTCCACACAATGAATAGGGTACTCATTACACAGAGTGTAAGAATCACAGAACCAAACGGTAGATTTTTATTTGTCATTTTTCTCATGGATCATTTGTCTTAAAGAATTTCCTGTACAGGGTGCTAATAGGGACCAGTTGAGTTCTCTGATACTGAAAAAATAAACCACAGTAACCTCAAGAGCACTTTTATACAGAAGCATATACTGTACTGTATCTTTAACATTAGTACTTCCACAAAATTATGACTCTCATAGCCTGATTTTAGGACTATCCAAAGGCATGACTAAAAACATTAGTGCACAACCAGCAATCCACAAAGCTCATCAAAAGTTTACAACTAAACTTATTGTATCTATCAGCAGCAAATCCCATGTTGCCTCTGTGTAAAAGACATACAGTACACCGTTTTTTTGTCTCTCTATATCTCTTGGGGAGATAGAGAATAGAGAAAGAAAACATAATGGGGAATAGTTCCCCAAATTTTATTTCAAAATAAGCTGTGGCATAAAGGAAAGAAAATAGGAAAAATAAAAAGATAGAAAAAAGAATATAATTAAAAAGAAAAAAGTTATTTCCCCCCTTCATCACAACTATAAGCAATTTTAATCACTTATCATCTTTTCTTAAAATGCAACAAATGATATCTTCTTCCTATATTCCATATCTTATTTATAAACAAATCATTGTCATTTCACACCTGATGTCAGCAAAAGGGTTAGCAGTCATACCAATATGTATATTTTAACCCTGATCAAATAAAGCAACTTTATATTTCTTCCTTCTACTGTTTGTTTTTTAGTTCCTTCCAATAATGTTTAATTAATTTAATTTAATTTAATTTATTAGATTTGTATGCTGCCCCTCTCCGAAGACTAAAATCTCCCAACTTTGATTTGGAGCCATCCAAAGTTGGTTATAAGATGGGTGTCTAGATAAATGTTTTTCCGATCACTCTCTTGGTTTGTTATTTGTTATCCTTTTGATTATTAAGATTTTTGTAGATCAGTATTGTGGCCTTTCATTTTTAAGTTAATCTTCCAATCAAGTCTAAATATTGTCAGGTTAAACCTGTTCCTCTTCCATAACATATTTTAAAAGTTCATCTATATACAGTCAAATACTCTTCCATAACATATTTTAAAAGTTCATCTATATACAGACAAAACCCCAGAAATTAATACTAAAATTAATTTCTGGGGTTATTGATTGAAAATATACTTCAAATTGTCCAATATTGAAATATTTTGTTTTATTTTGTAACTGACTTGAATTTGATTATTTTCCATTATTACAATCTTTAGTTCTCCCTAGTATCCAATTCTTAAATCTTATCTTATAATGTTTGCTTAAAAAAAGAATGCAAAGTAAAAGAATGTTTGCCTTCTTACAATTAATTCCAAAATCTTATTTCAGTTTTATTTTAACCCTTTTTCCATTTTTAATTTTCTAAAATCAAAGTTTTAATCTACACAAAGCATTTAAAATTGTCAGCAAAAATTTAAAAAGAGATATTCTCGACTCATAACAGTATTGCTACCAATTATCTGCTTAATCATGGGACCCCCCCCCTCCATTTGCTAAAAGAAACATTTGGGGATCTTAGTAAATACTATGCATTATCAAACTCTGAACCCAAAGATATTGCTTTAGATAATATTTCAACCTTTAATTTTAGAGAGTTTAAAAGTGCTGTAACTATTAATAAAAAGGATAATAATTATAAAGGGAAAAAAACAGCTCAACAGTTGAATCATCTATCAGTCTACAGGGGAAGGATGGAAACACTTGAACTACCAATTATAAATTCTTACATTACAAACAAAACTTAATTCTAGTACTAACCAAAGGAACAAACCATTACTAATCTTAATAAGGACAAGAAAAACATCCTGCCAATTATTTGCTATCTGTATTCTCAAGTATGAGACCCAACATCAGATTCTGACTTCATATAAGCAAGCTGAAGCCTGGGTTCAAATGTACTTTTTCCCTTCTTAAATGTACTAAATCCTTGTCTCTTACCTGATTTGCAGAAAAATACAATTCCATCCTAGGATTGCAGGTTAAATTGATGTAATTATCAAAAACAGAAACTAGGTAACTGGCATCCATGAAAGAAAATAAAGTATATAATATGTGGCTTAATGCTACCTGTTTTGTAACTTGATACTACCTCGGAAATTTTCTAGATTTGCCTAGTAGTAAGTAAAAGCCTTTGTGAATTATATTTTTATTATTACAGCTGGCATTGTTGGAAATGAAATGAAAGAAATGAAAACAAAATGTGCCTTTATTTTCAGATGTACATAAATATAATGGAGGTATGCAATATCCTAAAATCATCAGCCTACTAGCTGTGCAATTTGCTTATGCAGAATTTTAGGGATGTTTCAACACCACCACAGTTTCCAAACCTCAGTCCTTCAAGGGGGCTCAGCTAACCTGTGATTGACTTTGCTGTTAATCCTTGAAATGCTGATGGCATTATGAGCTGATCAGTGTTACCTCTAGCTGAGAAATCATGGAATGAAGGAACTACTGCGACACCATCACAACTCTTATTCTATTCAGTTTGTTCCCAGCAATAAGAAACATGCATAGATAAGCTTTTTAAAGCTTCCACATTTGGAATACTGTGTTCAGTTCTGGAGACTTCACCTACAAAAAGATATTGATAAAATTGAACGGGTCCAAAGACGGGCTACAAAAATGGTGGAAGGTCTTAAGCATAACACTTATCAGGAAAGACTTAATGAACTCAATCTGTATAGTCTGGAGGACAGAAGGAAAAGGGGGGACATGATCGAAACATTTAAATATGTTAAAGGGTTAAATAAGGTCCAGGAGGGAAGTGTTTTTAATAGGAAAGTGAACACAAGAACAAGGGGGCACAATCTGAGGTTAGTTGGGGAAAAGATTAAAAGCAACATGAGAAAATATTATTTTACTGAAAGAGTAGTAGATCCTTGGAACAAACTTCCAGCAGACGTGATTGGTAAATCCACAGCGACTGAATTTAAACATGCCTGGGATAAACATATATCCATCCTAAGATAAAATACAGGAAATAGCATAAGGACAGACTAGATGGACCATGAGGTCTTTTTCTATATTTCTATGTTTCTAAAAGTAGATGTTTAATGTTTCACTTATTGGAAATTAAACAAGCCGTGCCCCACTGGATCATCTTTTCAAATGATCTTATCTAAACAGAGGAACACAATGACCAACAGGAGGGGGGCAAAAAAGCAGTAGGAGCAGGAGTGACTTCCTACTGGCTTTGCACTGAGTTTCCTTATGGAAAACCGGCAAGGAGTATCAGAAAACTCCTTCCCTTCCTCAAATTCCCACCAGCTTTCCCATTCACTGCTGGGAAACCATTAGGAAGTTGCAAATACAAGCCCAGCAGGCAGGTAAATTGCTACTGTCAGATAGGAGAGTGAATGAAGGGGTGATTGATGGTGCAGGCCATAAATGATATGTGCAAATATGTGAGAGATGCTTCGTGGGTTGGAAACGTATGCACCTGGGATGCTTTGCAGGGCAAGAAGAGGATAGAATGGGACTTATTACTCTATTACTCTATAAGAGATTCAACATGGAAATAAGGAAGAACTTCCTGACGGTCAGAACGATCAACCAGTGGAACAACCTACCAGCGGACGTTGTGAACTCCAATACTCTGGACATTTTTAAGAGGAAATTGGACCGCCATTTGGCTGGGATGCTATAGGGTTCCTGCTTAGGCAGGGGGTTGGACTTGATGACCCGCATGGTCCCTTCCAACTCTAACAATAAATAAATAAATATTTTCAACTCTATGTAACTGAATGAATTTTTTGTAATAGGTTAGATGTTCATTAATGCAAACATAGATTTATCCTCATTAAACAGAAGAAAATTACAGCAAACATGAATGCTTCCTCTTGATAGTTCTTCAAGTAGGGGGGGGGGGGGTCTTAATTTGTTTTGTGATATTTAAATGCCGCCCAACTCCAAAAGCATTTTGGGCGGCTAAATTCTTAGAAATATTTCCTATGCTTTTTGTCTCTTGGCTCAAAGCTCAAACTATTTTTGTTTCTTTAATCTCAAGTGGTTGAAACCACAAAATATAGACCAGTCACAGCACTATTCTCAGTGTGCCAGTCTGAAGACTGATCAGCACAACTCCCTAAAATTGCAGGTCTTGGAAGATGGAAATTTCTTGTCTTGGACTGATCCTGTTTCTGATCTGTAAACGCAGACAACTGAATTATTTAAGAAATTATGGTTAGCTGTGTGAGCCAGGTTAAAGTAGGCATGATTAGCTTCTTGACAGAATAGTTATGAAATGAGATTTTTGTAGATATAATTGTGGAAAAACTGTAATTTAGGACTTTACATTAACCATTGCACAAAACTCTGCTCATTGTCCAAATGCTTAGGCATTAACACTACATAATAACGCTAAATTGCATACTACAATTCAGATATAAATACATACTCAAAGGAAAACTTGGCAAGAATTAAGCCGAAAAGGCAATTCCCAACTACAAAATCAGATTAAGCCTCCATCAAGCAAAGCTCAGATCCTAGTGACTTCATAGTTACAGTCCTCTAGTTTGCTTAACAAAAAAGCAAAAGTAGTTTCGTACTTTTTAAACTTTCCATCCTAGTATTTCCCTATCATTTTCCATATAAGTACAAGTCAGATCTATTTTTGCTTTCTAAAATTAGTTGATTGTGTCTAGATATTCTAGCCCAATATCAAAATAATATTTAAATAAATAAAACAATACCATTATTCAAGGAGTGAAGACAAGAAAACAATGAAACAAGAATTTATCAGAGAAGTAGGAAGGAAGGAAGGAAGGAAGGAAGGAAGGAAGGAAGGAAGGAAGGAAGGAAGGAAGGAAGGAAGGAATTCCATCTATTCCTATCTTGAAAACAGAATCAACAAAAGTCAGCTAGATGCTAGAACCTAAACATCTTTGCACCAGCAATAAAGATCAGGACAACTATTATTATATGAATGGAAAATAGTTAAATTGGTTTATAAGGCCTTCCATCTCACAACAGTTATTCTGGGCAATGCATGCAGTCAAATTAGGGAGCTTGGTGCTCTCTGAGCTAGGTTGTTTTTTTTGCAGACATTTCATTACCCAACTAGGTAATATCATCAGTGGGACTTACACTCTGAGGACCCTGCAGTACAACCCGGAGCTACAATTTTTCTTTTCTATGGTCCAAACTACTGGGTATCTCACCCTGGTGTTTTTGGGAGTAGGATTATAAATTGGGTACAGTATTACCAAAATTACTCCAGCATATAAATTTTCTGGAATTTATTTTTTAAAAACACCCACTTTGAGATAGAAGGAGCTCTCTCAAATAAGCTTTAACATTCACAAAATTTGATGCAAACAGTAGTCTTATTGTGGAGATTCTTTTACACACGCACAACACAGAGACACACAAATATAATGTGGATTTTTCATTTACTTATTAAGGAAATTTATACGACCACCTCACAGAAGGTAACCCTGAGCAGCATTCAATAAATCTATGTCTTTATGATCCTGACCTTAAGAATCTGGAACTTCTCTTATGAATATTTGCCTCCACTGCTTCCAAATCCCATGCACAGCTCTATTAAGAATGGAATGGAATGGAATGGAATGGAATGGAATGGAATAGAATAGAATAGAATTTTTATTGACCAAGTGTGATTGGACACACAAGGAAATTGTCTTGGTGCATATGCTCTCAGTGTACATAAAAGAAAAAGATACATTTGTCAAGAATCATGTAGTACAATACTTAATGATTATCATAGGGGTTAAATAAGCAATGAAGAAACAATCAATATTAATTAAGAAGTAGATATTCTTGTCCAAACCCAAACAATTATGTTTCTTTCCTAGAACTGTTTATTCCCCAAGGGTTCTGTACTGCTACACTGGAATGTTTTGTCTATTCCAGAATAGCGTTTTACTCTGCTTCAGAGGGCAACGAATGATCCATTTCACACTTACTTACAGCTCTACGGAGCATGTAGTCAATTTTTTGAGTTATCAGTTGGGATTTGTAAAATGTCATTTGTTCAGTCATCCAAACAGATTTTGAGATGTAAACTACTGTTAAAAAGGGACTCGAGTCACTTAGAAAAATACAGAATATGAACATTTTACTGGAAGGTTATTTGATCAAAATAACTGCATTTCTGCTTCAGAAATGCTGTATACTATATCAGATATGAACACAAAATAGGTATTTCTCCTACATGAGAGTATGGAATATGTTTTAAAATGCTGGCTGTATCGGCAGCTTTTATAAAAGACACTATTGTAAATAAACTAATTGGGAATCTCATTCAAATTAATCACTTTTTTAAAAAATCAATTAAATTAAGTGGTCACTACAAAACAGTGCAGCCTTATTGTCACTTTCTTAGGACTTGAATTAAACTGTCCTAACTGTATATTTTATACACAAAACTAAAAACTCAGTGGAAGGAATCTAATGCCATGATGGTGAATCTATAGCACGGGACCACCTTCTACAACATGGGCCCCAGCGACCGGTCAGGTCCACCAGAGTCGGCCTTCTCCAGGTCCCGTCAACACCTGGGAAGGTGTTTTTGGCTTCCAGAGAGCCTCTGGGGGGGGATGAGGAAGGTGTTTTTACCCTACCCTGGCTCCAGGGAAGCCTTTGGAGCCTGCCATGGGTGAAAAACAAGCCCACCAGAAGTTAGGAAACCGGCCGTTTCCAGCTTCCAGAGGGCCTCTGAGGGGGGGGTGGAAGCTGTTTTCGCCCTCCCTAGGCATTGAATTATGGGTGTGCGCACTCACGTATGCACGCACACAAGTTCCTTTGGCACCCGAGGAAAAAAAGGTTTGCCATCACTGATCTAAAATCTAAAATCTGCTCCAGGAGGTCTATCAATTTTACAGAATAATTTATCGGTATACAGAGAGCAGGCAGGAAACAGAGCCATCAGTTACCTAACAGAAGTTGTTCTTACCGGATGAAAAATACTGAGATTTACATATGACAATACAGGAAGTACAGTACTCAACTTATAACCATTCATTTAGCAACTTTTCAAAGTTAAAATGGTCCTGAACAAAAGTGATCTATGACTGAGCCCTGCACTCATGACAATTTCAGGGTCCCCGTGGTCACAAAATTGCAGAGCTTGACAACCATTGTGCATTTACTACAGTCGCCCATGGTCATCTGACTGCCATTTGTGACCTTCCCAGATGGCTTCTGGCAAGCAGAGTTAATGGGGGAAGTTGAATTTGCTTAACAACCACAACAAAAAAGTTGTAAAGGCAGATACGGTTCATGTAATGACTCATTTAACAACTACATTATTTACTGATGGAAGTTCCGGTCCCAGCTGGACCGAGTCCTCGGAGAGGGACGGCATGCAAATCTAATAAATTATTATTGTTAAATTATTGTTATAAGTCAAGCGTTACCTGTAAGCCATTGTTAACAAATTAACAGTTGGCTGGATTAAAACAGGCTGAACCATAATATTAAAGAAGACTTTATATAAAATGATATTCACTTACTGCAAATGTTATTTGAATTTTCTTCCCACTGTGTTTACGTAAAAACGGCAGACCAAGATTTTATAGTCATTTCCTTTCCCATATGATATGGTGTCTTACATACTTATGAACATATGATACAACCACAAAAACCACCTCACTTTAAACCAGGACTGATTTCTCAATCTGCATTAAAACTAAATAGGATGCTATTTTCTAATCAGATTGTTTGCAGAGATCTGTAGCAAGCAAACGATTGCCGAATAAATTTTAAAAGACAACTGAATAGAGCAAGGACTTTGAAAAACAAATATGTAACTTGGGAACCATAGATATATTCTTAATAAGGTAGAGAGGGTAAATGTGGAGGAAGTTCATAAAGGAAAATATATTTTTATCACACAGCTTCCTTTGTGAGACATAATCAAATCTCAGATCTAACTCACCTTAAATTACAGTGGTACCTCTACTTAAGAACTTAATTTGTTCCGTGACCAGGTTCTTAAGAAGAAAAGTTTGTAAGTAGAAGCAATTTTTCCCATAGGAATCAATGTAAAAGCAAATAATGTGTGCAAACCCATTAGGAAAGAAATAAAACACTTTGTCTTCCTTCCCATGCTGAAGGGCTCCCCTCTCCTCTCGCTTTGTAGCCAGCACCTTTTCTTCACTGTGGTGACTCCTCAGTTTGGCTGAAGCCGAGTTGATTCGGCTGGGGCAAAGCATATCAATCAAAAATAGAAATAGCCTTTTATTTTTCTTCCATTTAAATTCTTCCATTTAAATGGGAGCCAACCAGCATGTTGAGTCCAAACACAAAGCTAAAGAAAATGACTGATTTTGCTTCTTAGGAGACAGCTAATTCTTTATAGAACTAAAGAAAATATTACAGCAGAGTTGTTCCATCCACATCCAAGCATCCAATGCAACAGGGCTGCTATATGTACACAAAGGGAGTTCACGAGGTTAAATTAACTTATCCTTTAGCACACATAGTAACAAAAAGATTGTTTTATCAACTTTTTCCACTCAAACAAAGAACACTAAGGTGGGGTAAAGATTTTCACCCTGTCATCATTGCAACATTCCAAGATAATCAGTACAAGCCTTTTAAAAATAAAAACAAAAAGCTTAGATATAAGCTTATGGGAAAACTTACAATGTAAGTGTCTCTTTAGGGAAAAATAAAAAGAAGAATCCCTTCTTCATTCACATTTTCACATTTATTAAGCTGGATTGACACCAGAGGTGGGCTATGAGCCGGAATGCTAGATTGCGCTCGCCGCCACAGTTTGTAGGCACAGGAAGCAAAATCGCGCACAGAGGCGCAGGTAAAACCTCGCCAAAACATGGGCACAATTTTGCCGCCTCCACAGGTGCAGCAGCAAAATCGTGCTGGACCCGCAAGAATTTACGAGCCGCCGCGGCAAGTGCAATTTAGTGTTCCAGCTCGTAGCCCACTGCTGATTGACACACTGTACCAGTTTGGTGCGCTGGTTAACGCACCAAGCTAGAAATTGGGAGAGTATGAGTTCCAGTCAGTGAAGGGCTACCAAAATTTTTACTACCCCACTGTGGGCGTGGCTTATGCAGGATGCCCTGCGTTTTCTTTCAACATCTTTCAGTGCAAATTGGGTGCTCTGGTGTGGAGCTCCATTTTTGCTACCCCACTGTGTTCCCCTCCCATCCGGGAAATAGCCCACCCCTGGTTCCAGTCCCGTCTTAGGCATGAAAGTCAGCTGGGTGACTTTGGGCCGGTCACTCTCTCTCTCAACCTCACCAGGGTTATTGTTGTGGGGAAAACAGGAGGGTGGGAGGAGTATTAGGTATTTCATCACCTTAAAAAGTAATAAAAGCATGATTTAAAAATCTAAACAAGCTGCAATATGTTTTATTTGGCTATGGATTAGGTGTGAGCAGCTAATGCGATTCAACAAATCATGGCCAAACCATGATATAGAAATATGAAACCATACCATTTAAACCTACCAATGTGAGCTGTTCCAGAACCACTCAGCATGTTTTTTTCTACCTTTTCTCATATTGCTCTCCACTACAACTTTTGCATTATAATAAAGACAACTGAACTCACCCTTTACAGCAAGTAAATCTCATTTGTTTAGCTTTGACTTAGCATCCTGTGTGAACCTATCTAACTGTGGCTCATTTAATGAATCATTTCCTAGCATGATACATAAATCAGATCTGTATGAAACCACTTCATAAAACAGTTCCCTAATAACAAAATAAGTTCTGATAATACTTTACATTGGCAGTGCAGTCAGGCGGTAGGGAAAGCAAGTAGGATGCTTGGCTGCATGGCTAGAGGTATAACAAGCAGGAAGAGGGAGATTATGATCCCGCTATATAGAGTGCTGGTGAGACCACATTTGGAATACTGTGTTCAGTTCTGGAGATCTCACCTACAAAAAGATATTGACAAAATTGAACGGGTCCAAAGACAGGCTACAAGAATGGTGGAAGGTCTTAAGCATAAAACGTATCAGGAAAGACTTAATGAACTCAATCTGTATAGTCTGGAGGACAGAAGGGAAAGAGGGGACATGATCGAAACATTTAAATATGTTAAAGGGTTAAATAAGGTCCAGGAGGTAAGTGTTTTTAATAGGCAAGTGAACACAAGAACAAGGGGACACAATCTGAAGTTAGTTGGGGGAAAGGTCAAAAGCAATGTGAGAAAATATTATTTTAATGAAAGAGTAGTAGATCCTTGGAACAAACTTCCAGCAGACGTGGTTAGTAAATCCACAGTAACTGAATTTAAACATGCCTGGGATAAACATACATCCATCCTAAGATAAAATGCAGGAAATAGTATAAGGGCAGACTAGATGGACCATGAGGTCTTTTTCTGCCGTTAGTCTTCTATGTTTCTATGAAACAATCACGGTCTACATAATTTGAAGATACTGTAAGAACTTCCACATCACAGGTGTCAAACTCACACTGCAGCATCACTGTGACATACTGGGAACTTTTCCCCCTTCACTAAACTGGGTGTGGGTGTGACCAGCACGTGACACATCCAGCCCATGGGCCAGGATTTTGACAGCCCTGATCTACAAGGGATCTTGCATAATAGCTATATAATATTGTGCAATAGGTTATAATAGCTGCCATTCATGGAAATTTAAAGGGATTTGTACATGTAGACTAGCCTTTGGATATGGATGGTTCACATTGGTCTGTTGGTTGTGTTTGATCTCAACAATTATGGTTCTC
Source organism: Erythrolamprus reginae (assembly GCF_031021105.1). Taxonomy (NCBI): domain Eukaryota; kingdom Metazoa; phylum Chordata; class Lepidosauria; order Squamata; family Dipsadidae; genus Erythrolamprus; species Erythrolamprus reginae. The sequence continues at coordinate 270,348,567 of NC_091950.1, read as the reverse complement.
TTCTAAATGTATGGTGATTGGTGGGGTCAAGCAGTGTTGCAGAGGTTCTCCGTTTTTTCTCCGTGATTATTTTTTCCATCAGTTTTCAGGGGGCAGGGAAGGCCAAATCCTAGTTCTCCTAGAGTTCCTCGGAAGTTGACACTCTGACCTCTCCTATGTAATGTCTATATTAAATCTCTGGTTAAGATCATCCAACCACATAGGTCATGCTGATGACACACTGCCTCATATCTCGTACCTGAGCCAAACAAGCAATGCATCTGTAATATTATTTCAGTGCCTGGAGCCCATTCTGAGTTGGAAGGAGAGACGTCCAAACTTAGTTGAAGACCAAGTGCATCGTTTTCATGGACCATCAATCCCAGAGATTTTTTTTAACCTTAGTTCTTGAGGGGCTATAATTTCCCTAGACTGAACTGGTATGCAACTCTGGATTTTTTTCTGGATTCGCTCAAGGATCTGGTGGGAAAACCACTGTGCCATTTCATGTCGTGTGGCAGTTGCACCCTTTCCTGGATCAAGATGCCCTACTTATAGTCTGTCTGTCTATCTATCTGTCTGTCTGTCTGTCTGTCTGTCTGTCTGTCTGTCTATCTATCTATTGTTAGTGTTGAAAGGGACCATGCAGGTCATCAAGTCCAACCCCCTGCCTGAGCAGGAATCCTAAAGCACCCCAGCCAAATGGCAGTCCAATCTCCTCTTGAAAGTGTCCAGAGTTGGGGAGTTCACAACCTCCGCAGGCAGGTTGTTCCACTGGTTGATCGCTCTGACCGTCAGGAAGTTCTTCCTTTCTTCTAGGTTGAATCTCTCCTTGGTCAGCTTCCAGCCATTGTTCCTCGTCCGGCCCTCTGGTGCTCTGGAGAATAGAGTGGCCCCCTCCTCTCTGTGGCAACCCCTCATATACCTGAATACCAGCTATCATGTCCCCTCTGCCCCTCCTTTTCTCTAGGCTATCCATGCCCAGCTCCCACAATCTCTCTTTGTAAGTCTTGGTTTCAAGTCCTCTAATCATTTTGGTTGCTCTTTTCTGCACCTTCTCCAGAGTTTCAATGTCTCTTTTGAAGTGTGGTGACCAGAACTGGATGCAATACTCCAGATGTGGTCTGACCAGGGCGTAGTAGAATGGTATTAATATTTCCCTGGTCTTGGAGTGTATCCCCCTGTTGATGCAGCTTAGGATGGTGTTGGCTTTTTTGGCCGCTGCTGCACATTGCTGGCTCATGTTTAGTTGATTATCCACCAAGACTCCAAGATCTCTTTCGCAGTCACTACTGCTAAGTGGGGTTTCTCCCAGGCTGTATGTGTGTCTAGGGTTTTTTGGTTGCCTCATGTACCATGTGCTCTATATGATTGCCCTTAAAAATAAGTCAGAAGGTACAGCTGGTCCAGGACGCAGCCGCACGAGCAGTGATGGGCATACCACTTAACCTTTCTGCTACAGAAGCTGTGCCCTTGACTTGTGGATGCAAACCAAATCTGGATATTTTCAGGACTGTCTATCTCCAATTATGTTGTCCCATTAAAAAGTTCCAAAGGAGTTTGGCATGCCTTAGATCCTAACTCAAAGAGTGTCCTCTGATGAGAGCCAGAAGATATACCTTCTCTGCTATTGCACACACCTTTTGGAACATTTGCTCTGAGATCCACACAGCCCTGACCTTGCCAACTTTCAAAAGAGTCTTGACTGGCTCTTTCATCAGGCAATGTGCCAGGGCATTATATAAACCCATTACTAAATCTATGTGGATTGTTCTTAATGATTGTGGTTCTCCACCCCCACAATGCCACAGATGTGTCTACATTGTATTACTGTTTATATTGTTGTTTTAATCCTTGTAAGCAGCCCAGAATCTTGCACAAGTGGATAGCTAGAGAAACTGAAATAATAAGAGTAAACCAATTTAAGATGCAGACTAGGATTATAGAAACAAAGCAAATTGTCCCATACAATAATACAAATATACCTCAAAAGTGAACACGATAACATTGAAAGAGTTCAGTTTGTTCTTTAATATCACTAGACAACCTGTGCACCGTGAGTTTATCATTTCTGAGTTATTTCTTTATCTAATAGAAAAACGGAATGACCACAGGTGGACACATAGCAGTGGGAGCAGAAGCAATTTTCAATTTCTGAGTTTCCTTGTAGGAAGCTTGACACAAAACTTCAGAAATATTCCTTCCTTCCTTCCTTCCTTCCTTCCCTCCTTGTGTGGGGTGCATAGGAGGAGTACAAATTGGGGGAATGTGCAGGGGGAGGTATGGACCAGGAAAGCTAAACTGAGTTCCTTCCTCCCTATTGCATGTCCCCTTACATTCCCTTCTCTTCTCAGCAGGCAGGCAAGTGGCTACTGTTGGGTGAGGATCAGAGCGAGGAATTGTGAGACTGCAAAATTGCAATGGGTCATTCAGATTCGACTATCCCGTGACTACAATAGCAGCAATTAACACTGAAGCAACCACAACTTCCCCAAATTTCCTTTCCTCAGAGTCCTGGGTTCTGGGTTTTGAACACAATCTGAAAGTTAGTTAGTTGGTTGGTTGGTTGGTTAGTTTGCTTGTTTGTTTGTTTTTTTGTTTGATTGATTGATTTGTATGCCCCCCCCTCTCCGTAGACTCGGGGCGACTCACAGCAATAATAATAATAATAATAATAATAATAATAATAATAATAATAATAAGAAGAAGAAGAAGAAGAAGAAGAAGAAGAAGAAGAAGAAGAAATAACTCAGAAAGTTAGGCCACCTGAGGTTCCGTGGTTTAAAAACTGTTGTCCTAAGATGCACCATTTTGCCCAGTTGACGGTCACGATTTGGTAATACATCAATTCTGAACACTTAAGTAGTTCTAATGAAATCTTACTAGCCATCCTATTTAGCAACAATCATTCCATATCTTTAACAGCACGATCTAGATAGAAGTGTTATAGGATATAGGTATTAAGTAACCTGTGGTAACAGTTCACATGCAGCCTTTGGTTTCACATTCTGTGGGTCTCAGAAAACCTCTGACTTGCTAAAATGTGGTGTGGGGGGGTTGGGTAAATTTCTGCCATTTTATAAAGGAGAAATGGGAAAATTTGCATTTAAAACAAAGGGGGAGAGCTCCAACTCACACTATTATGAGAAAATAAAAATGTGGTGTGGGTGATTACAGCCCAGTTAATTTTTGAAAATATTCCCATTTACCTTCAAAAGGCAAATAACTTTGGCAGGAAATTCAATTCAATTCAATTCAATTTATTAGATTTGTATGCCGCCCCTCTCCGAAGACTCGGGGTGGCACACAACAATAATAAAAACAATATTCCAGCGAAAACAAATCTAATATTAAAAAGCACATAAAACCCTATCATATTTAAAAAGCAAACAACGTATACATACCCAAAGATAAATATAAAAAAGCTTGGGGGAAAGGTCTCTCAACTCCCCCATGCCTGGCGGTATAGATGGGTCTTGAGTAATTTACGAAAGACAAGGAGTGTGGGGGCAGTTCTAATCTCCGGGGGGAGTTTATTCCAGAGGGCCGGGGCTGCCACAGAGAAGGCTCTTCCCCTGGGGCCCGCCAAACGACATTGTTTGGTCAACGGGATCCGGAGAAGGCCAACTCTATGGGACCTTATCGGTCGCTGGGATTCGTGCGGTAGCAGGCGGTTCCGGAGATACTCTGGTCCAATACCTGCAAAGACACCTTAGCAATTTTCTTTTTGACATATCACTGTTGGTTGACTGACCATGCCCATCACAATATGGATTTTTGAGCAGATAGGCTCATCCCCCCAACCCACCCACCCCATAGCACACATTTTGTACTTGTGCTCAGATGCCTGAATATCTTTTCTGCCCCTGTATACAAATTCTTGTAGCTAAAATTTCTCTGTTGCTTTAGTTGGTGAACCTCAGGACTTAACTTTTAAGAACAATAGATCTTCCAGGTGGGAACTCACCTCATCCTTGACATTAAAAGAAGACAAATAAAGCATTCACAATACTATTGAGCTGTATCCTATCTCTCTTCAGTCAGATCTTCTGATAAGGTTAGCAAAGTACAAAGTGGAAAGAAGAATAGAATAGCACCTAACAGAATGTACCCAGCTAATGGCAGCCTCAGCTCTGCTGTCGTCAAATTAGTTTCTGCAACTATGCCCACAAAAGCCTTTCGGCACTGTGACCTAAAACTTCCCCAAGAGGCCAATTTTGAATTATTCCATTGCTACTGCAATGTAGAAAAAGAAAGAAGGAAGAAGTCAGCAAAAAACAAGGTGCTTATGTTGCAGACACTTCAAAATAGCAGCAAGGTCTTCTTTTCATGCAATGAATAATGTATTGCAATGATGTTTATTATTATTATTACTTTCCTCTGGACAGGGATTTATTTCCTCTCCGTTTTATGTAGAATGAGCAGCAAGAACAAGAAAGATTAAAGAACATCTGCTGTGAAAATATCATCAGATCACAGCAGAGAAAAGCTTTCACTTCCAGCTGCTGCAGCGAAAACCTATAATCAGACGTTACTGGATGTTACTGTATCTCTGGCTAATTTAATTGCAAACAGGGCAGCACTCTTTGACAGTGGCTGGAGATGTGTTAAACAAGACATCCTCCGCATGGCCAGATTTCCAGAGATAAAGTATCTAGCTTGTATTATTTATTATTTATTTTATTATTTATTTTTTTTATTTTGTCCAATACACAATGAGAGTTTTAGTGGGTATATATATATATATATATATATACACGCATAGTAAAATACATGATGAAGGTTATAAAGGAGATACTCATAGTAAAATATATCTAAGAAATAATAGAAAAGAAGGTATAGTAATAGAACATATCAATGAAAGAATAGAAGAAGAAATATAGGAATAGAAGAAGGGTATAGGAGATATAGGAGAGCAATAGGACAGGGGGCGGAAGGCACTCTAGTGCACTTGTACTCGCCCCTTACTGACCTCTTAGGAATCTGGATAGGTCAACCGTAGATAATCTAAGGGTAAAGTGTTGGGGGTTTGGGGATGACACTATGGAGTCCGGTAATGAGTTCCACGCTTCGACAACTCGGTTACTGAAGTCATATTTTTTACAGTCAAGTTTGGAGCGGTTAATATTAAGTTTAAATCTGTTGTGTGCTCTTGTGTTGTTGTGGTTGAAGCTGAAGTAGTCGCTGACAGGCAGGAGGTTGCAGCATATGATCTTGTGGGCAATACTTAGATCTTGTTTAAGGCGTCTTACTTCTAAACTTTCTAGGCCCAGGATTGAAAGTCTAGTCTCATAGGGTATTCTATTTCGAGTGGAGGAGTGAAGTGTGTATTGCAGTCCAGTGGATTCATTTATCCTCTATATCTGGATTTACTGCCCAATTCTAAATTCCTCAGAAGAGATGTTTATTGTCTTTTCTGAGGAACTTTACTATCCAGAGACAGCAGATTTGTGTTGGACCTCATGAAAAACTATTTCACCCAAATCCCAAGCAACTAAAAACCTTGAGTAAAAAAAAATGGCAGTGTTCCTTGAATCCCTGCAGATATTAGCCATATGTGCTAGAGAGTAAGGAAATAGCAATCCAGTACATTATGATTATACCAGGTTCATAATGTTGCAATCCAGCCTGCTACCCTTCCCATTTTTTAAATGTTTTTCTACTGGCAAATAACAGTCAAAACAGCCACAGCAGTACAACTTATAGGATAGAAAATATTGAACAATGTAATTGGAAATGAAAGTATATCTTTTAAATAATGTAAATCACAGCCAGAAAGTACACTGCTTTTTTTTAAAAACTGAAAGGTTTTTTAAAAACTTCATTTGTAACAGATAAATATAGAAATATTCAATGAGAATGCGGTTTCCTAATCATGGTATTTTGTAGGAAGACATGTTTCAAATTATGTCTTCAATAATAAGCCACCAAAACATGCATTAAAATGTAGGATTAAGCAAGATGTTTTGCCTTAAGTAGCAAGTAATCATAAAAAAATGGGCAATCATGAGTAGTATTTGTCATTAAGCAATTACAGTTAAACAGAGAGAGGCAGTAAAATGTGATAGTTACTGTTGCTATTTTAAAGCCAATTCAATCAAGCTCTTCTAAGATTAAACTTGTACAGAATAGGAGAGGCAATTTACTGCCAAAAGGGGCGAAACAAGAGGCCAGCACTGATTATTTTTCCATAACATTAAACTCCCTGCTGTTGTGGATACAAATTCGATTTGCATGTGGTAAACCTGTGTCCCAAATACAGGTTTACCCGATAGATGAAACCAGGGCATGGTTTACCTGTTTTATAAATTAGCATATTTTATGCATCTATATCATTCATGGGTTAGTGCAGTGATGGCAAACCTTTTTATCTTTGGGTGCCGAAAGAGCGTGTGCACGCACTATTGCATGTGCACGAGTGCCCAAACCCATAATTCAATGCCTGGGGAGGGCGAAACCAGGTTCCTCCGATCCCTGGAGGCCCTCTGGAGCCCAGAAATGGACTGTTTCCCAACTTCTGGTCAGCCCAGTAGGCTCATGCTTCCCAGGTTCCAAAGGCTTCCCTCGGAGGCTCTCTAGAAGCCAAAAACGCCCTCCCAGAGCCTCTTGTGAGCCAAAAATCAGCTGTCTGGAACACACATGCATGTTGGAGCTGAGCTAGGGCAATGGCTCGCGTGCCAGCAGATATGGCTCCGTGTGCCGCCTGTAGCAACCGCGTCATAGGTTCGCTATCACTGGCTTAATGTATTATGAATATAACCAACAAAGTTTTTAAATAAATTATGTAAGTTTAACATATTACTTGTTATTAAAAAATAGACTAGACTCACAGAGATCACACAAGAAAAATGCTGTTCAACTTATACAACCTGCCTATAGATTTATATTCTAGTTATACTCCTTGACTCATTATCTAAGTATTCTAAAGACTTTCCATGTTATAACAATTTTATTTATTATTTTATTTATTCATTTTATTTGTCATGCAAATATAGTATTGTACTGTAGTATGTTTAACATAATATAAGTATAAAGTAGAGATAGAAAAGATAAAAACACATTAAGGCAGGAACGGTAGGCACAAAGGTGCACTTATGCACGCCCCTTACAGACCTCTTAGAAAAGGGGAGAGGTCTATTGTAGATCAGTGTTTCCCAACCTTGGCAACTTGAAGATATCTGGACTTCAATTCCCAGAATTCCCCAGCCAGCATTCGCTGGCTGGGGAATTCTGGGAGTTGAAGTCCAAATATCTTCAAGTTGCCAAGGTTGGGGAACACTGTTGTAGATAATGTAAGGTTGAAGATTTTGGGACTGGGGGAAGAAACAACAGAGAAGAAGAAACAATAAACACAATTTATTGTGAAAAATGCACAGAATAGCTGGCTAGTTCAGTGCTATTTCTGAAAGCAGCATACACCTATTGATGTCTTCCTATTGACTGTAGTCTTCCAATATTTGAAAGCCTCTCACAAAGAAGAGAGGGGCAAGCTATTCTCCAAAGCACCTGAGGGCAATATAAGAAATAACAGATGGGAACTTACCAGCCTAGAGTTAAGGAGAAATTTCCTGACAGTGAGAACAATTAATCAATAGAATGACTTGTGGGAACTCCAATGCTAGAGGTTTTATCATTGATGCAGAATGATATAGGGCTGTGATGGCGAACCTATGGCACAGGTGCCACAGATGGCACACGGAGCCATATCTGAGAGCACGCAAGGCATTGCCCTATGTCAGCTGCAGCATGCATGTGCGTGCTGGTCGGATGGGTTTTTTGCCCTCCTTTTCAGCCGTTTTCGCTCTCTCCAGACTTCAGGAAAACCTCCTGGACCCTGGGAATGGTAAAAAACATCCCAAAGGGCCTACCGGAAGTCCAGAGGCTTCAATGGGGCCTGTGCACATGTGTGAGAGAGGCAGTGCGGGGAATTGTGTGCATGTGCGTGGGGGGGTTGTGTGCATGTACAGGAGGCATTGCATTATGAGTGGGCATGCACATGCACGCTATTGCATGCGTGTACACTCTTTTGGCACCCGAGCCAAAAACGATTCACCCTCACTGATATAGGGACTCCTGCTTGGACAGGGGGTTGGACTAGAGTCCAGTGGTTCCCAAACTTGGCAACTTTAAGACTTGTGGACTTCAACTCCCAGAATTCTCCAGCCAGCTATGCTATGCTATACTATGCTATATGCTATGCTATGCTATGCTATGCTATATGCTATACTATGCTATATGCTATGCTATGCTATGCTATGCTATGCTATATGCTATGCTATGCTATATGCTATGCTATGCTATGCTATGCTATATGCTATGCTATGCTATGCTATGCTATATGCTATGCTTATGCTATGCGCTATGCGCTATGCGCTATGCTTATGCTATGCGCTATGCGCTATGCTATGGAGAAGTCTGGGAGTTGAATTCCACAAGTCTTAAAGTTGTCAAGTTTGGGAACCACTGGACTAGAGCAGTGTTTTTCAACCAGTGTGCCATGGCACAGTAGTGAGCCGTGAGACATGGTCAGGTGTGCCGTGGGGAAATTAGAGAATGCTACAAAAACCGCCTAAGGTCGTGCTTTCTTAACAACTCCCCTCAAGCAGGAGTGGCAGCTGGCATGTCCAATCACTTTTCAGAAAGGGGAAGCGAAAAGCCGAGTGTTGGGAAAAGGGGAACCTGGGATTCAGGAAGTGTTGACAGGGGCACAGCTCAATAGGCGCGTGGCAGTCCCGCTCAGCTTTCCCACCCCTCTCCAACCATGGGCGGGGGTGGAACAATGGGAAGAAAAGGAGATGGATGCAGGAAAATGGCAGCGGCGTTGGCAGCAGTGGCGGCTTTAGCGGCAGCTTCGGGTGGCGGTGGCTCACAGCAGGGTGCGGCACCAACAGCCTGCTTCCCCGCGCTGCTCCTATTTGCAATTCTTTCATCCCTATGTGAGTCTCAGGTGTGTCGTATTGGGTGGCTGTGGAGCTGGGGCGGGGGACAACCGAGGGGAGTGCAGATGGAAGGAGAGGCTACTTCCTCCTCGAACACCCACTGCCCCCTTAGCTAGAGGTAGAGGAGGAAGACCAGCACTAGTTTTCCTGGGGTGCAATGGAGAGGAGAAAGAAGAGCACCAGGCTGGCCGCTGGGCAAAAGGCGAAGGGAGCGGAGGGCAATGCTGCTTTTGTAGGATGGATTGGAGGGCTGGATAGAATGGAATGGAATAGATTTCTATATAGATAATTGACCTTTTTCTTTTTATAAGAGGCCCCCCGCAGAGGGTGATATACAATGCATCACAATGCAATCTATATTGTATATGGCCTCCTGAAAGGTCATCTTCTTAAAGAGCTCAAATCTCTATATACACCATCAAAACAGACAGAACCAAGGCCCCTGAACCCAGCTGACACTATATGTATAATATGTACGGTGTTAGAGTGTCCTTTTGTGTCATTTTGGTTGCCGGTGTGCCCCAGGATGTAAAATGTAAATGTAAAAAATGTGCCACGGCTGAAAAAAGGTTGAAAATCACTGGAGTAGAGGACCCCTAAAGTTCCTTCCAACTCTGTTATTCCATAGTTTGAGAACTACAGTAGTAGTAACCACTCTTACAACACTGGCTTCACATTGAAAAGCCATCATAAAAATCTGAACATTTAAAAAAGGACAGCAAAATCCAAAGGTTAATCAAATTTATGAAGACCTCAATTTCTATTTGGCTTAGTGTCAGAAGTATATTCATACTGTTCTGATAATGTTAGATAAACTACCTGTTATTAAACATTTTTTTCTCCTTTAAATGACATGTTTGAGGAAAGCTTAAAAATACAGTACAATGTTACAAATGAGGCATAGTTAATCCCTAATTGCTTTGCCACTGCAGTGTAAAACTCAAGTTTTAAACAATGTAGCTATATCATATAGCTACATTAATTCTCTTTGAGATATCCTAGTTCAAAAATAACAGACTATGGTAGAAAGTTATTGCTAAAGTGAATTTATTTTAGGGTGCTGCGATTGAGAAACAAAATATTTAAGCTTAATTTTTTTAATCTTATAAAAATTCAAAAGTTCCCATGAAAGTTTACTATTTTATCATCACAAAAACTCTTCAGATATAATGTGAGACAGAGGCATTCAAAACTCTATATTAAAATGGAAAAATATTTGTTGTGTACTTATTCCCACACGAACACCTGTGGGGGCATACTAAGTGTGCTTTCAACAGTAACAGTAGCACATTATTTTATCACAATAATAATAAATTACCACATGTTTATGATGGGAGCAAAGCTGGACATGCTAACATCCTGTAAGATGAACAGAAGCCAAAAGGTTATTAATCACCTGTGAAAACATAAAATAACTAGCCAAATTTCCTTTATCACATGACCCTGTTTCCGGGATCTAGAAGTCTCTCAGAAATTAATTTGGCAGTATTCTGAGTTACACATCACTGATTTTCAAGAGAAAAACATAATAGGCCGGATTGATACCACCCTAAGTCAACCTATGCTTCAAATTAGGCTGTGTTGTTTTCCTAAGCTACACTAGTTCAAAGGCAAAGCAACCACAATAAGTTGATGTATGTATGTATGTATGTATGTATGTATGTATGTATGTATGTACCTGCTCCATGGAAATGTCTGTTGCCAAAAAGTGTGTGATATGTGGGAATTGTTGTAAATTTTTCTAGAAAATGTCAGATGGGGACTAGCTAGTCTAGAATATCGACTAAAGCTATCCGATCTATCCTTACAAGCTGTCTGAATATCCAGAAAAAATACAAAAGATACTAAGTTCTTTAGAGGAAATTATTTATGTATTACAGTACATAATTAATTATAATACTCTAGTTTCACATAAATAAAGCCTTAGTCATAACTCATAGTACAGTATCTGTTACATATTTTAGTGGCTTGAAGTTTTGCCATGACTTAAACCTGCTGATCCGGAGAATCTAGATATTTCAAAAGAGAGACTGCTGAAACAACAAGGTAGTCGTTCCATTAATAAAACCTGCTCTGCAAAAGTACATTCTGCCTTTAATGATTAGAAAATATAAAGGTGAAGAAATTGTTAATTTACAAGAAGAAGAGCAAATTTCAGGGTGGTGCTTAATATTTTAAGTTATTGCTTTGCCTTTCACACTAATCATGTTTTTAACAATCCACACTTGGTTAGATTCATTAAACTGGAACTAAAACTACATTACAGCTACAGTCTGTACAACTGCAACACAAAGTAGGAGAGCCAAACAAATTCAATTCACATTCAATATCTATGAAAGGGTGGGAAAAACTGGCCTTTCAGGTGTGTCAAACTTGTGGCCCGTGGGCCAGATGCATCACGCGCAGGACACACCTACCTTCATTTTAGTGAAGGATAAAAAGTCATGACACGTCACATGATAACAACGTTATGCCACAACTCTGGTGGCCCTGTTCTAAATGATCCTGAATTATAGGTGATCCTTAGGAACTCAGCTAAAGACTAGTGAAGAGAGTCACTAGAAGGAATGCTTCAAAAGCTTCTTCTTTTACATTTTTGCAAAACAGTCCACAGGCATTGCACTGTTTCCAAATACAATACCGTAAAACCCGAGATCCGGACTGCCCCTACCCTACTGGTCTTCCGAAAAGACGTAAAGATCTGGTCATTGAGCTGAAGGCATGCCATCAAGATCCAACCAGGAAAGATATACATGGGCTTTTTAGCTGTTTTGGGTGTTCATGGTGGTTTTTAAATTGTTTTGTACTGTTTTTTGTATTTTGTATTGGATTTTATACTGTTTTGTAGTGGATTTTATATAGTATTTTATGTCTATTTAGCTGTGAGCCGCTCAGAGCCCTCCCCATGGCAGAGGGTCTTCTCTGTGGCTGCCCCAGTCCTTTGGAACCAACTACCCCCCCCGATGTCCATAATGTTCCCACCCTACTGGTCTTCCGAAAGGCCATGTCTTTGCTGGCAAGCCTGGGAGCTGTGAGTGTTTAACATCTAGTCATGGCAGAACTGTGATTGATTTGGTATGTATGTGTGTTTGATAGCTAGGAGTTTTATTATTAGTTTAATGGGCTTTTTATTGTTTTTATTATTTAATATTTGACTTTTATTGTAACTTTGTACTGTATTATTTACTGTTATAAGCCGCCTTGAGTCCCATGGGATCGGGTGGAATATAAATCAAATAAATTACATTAAATTAAATTAATACAAGCCTGAATGAATGAATGAATGAATGAATGAATGAATGAATGAATGAATGAATGAATGAATGAATGAATGAATGGGAAATCCTTTGACTCTATGGGTTTTTACTGTACTTCATTAGAAAATGCAATACAAAATTTGCTCTTGGGGACTTGTTTTGGTAGGACGTCAAAGAGAACTATGATATTACAGTATTACTAATTTGTAAACAAGGAAAGAATGAATGGGTTCATCATACATACATACATACATACATACATACATACATACATACATACATACATACATACATTGTTACATTTATTTGCTGCCTATCTCACTGTAGGGCTATCCTAGGAGGTTTTCAACAATAAATATTTGGTGCACCAGTTGTGGCCCTATTTGGACAGGGAGTCATTGCTCACAGTCGCTCATGCCCTCATCACCTCGAGGTTCGATTGCTGCAATGCTCTCTACATGGGGCTACCTTTGAAAAGTGTTCGGAAACTTCAGATCGTGCAGAACACAGCCGCAAGAGCCATCTTGGGGCTTCCAAGATTCGCCCACGTTTCTTCAACACTCCGTGGCTTGCATTGGCTGCCAATCAGTTTCCGGTCACAATTCAAAGTGTTGGTCATGACCTTTAAAGCCCTACATGGCACTGGACCAGAGTACCTCCGGAACCGCCTGCTACCGCACGAATCCCATCGAGCGATAAGGTCCCACAGAGTTGGCCTTCTCCAGGTCCCATTGACTAAACAATGTCGTTTGGCGGGCCCCAGGGGAAGAGCCTTCTCTGTGGTGGCCCTGGCCCTCTGGAACAAACTCCCCCCGGAGATTAGAACTGCCCCCCACCCTTCCTGTCTTTCGTAAACTACTCAGGACTCACTTATACCACCAGGCATGGGGGAGTTGAGATACCTTTCCCCCAGGCTTTTTTATACTTTGTTTTATGTTTGGTATGAATGTGCTGTTTGGTTTTTTAAATAATGATAGGGTTTTATATGTTTTTAATATTAGATTTGTTCCACTGCTACATTGGTTTTATTACTGTTGTGAGCCGCCCCGAGCCTTCAGAGAGGGGCGGCATACAAATCTAATTAATAATAATAATAATAATAATAATAATAATAATAATAATAATAATAAAAATAATGTATAGAAATTAACAGAAGTATAAAAATAGCAAAGTAATGGAACCATAGAATATGCAATGAAAAAGAAAACCATGTGATATGAGAATAAAAGATGGAGAGGCTGGAGATTAGAGAGGATGGGGGAGGGGGAGGAAGAATTTGCCATCAATCCAGCAGCTACTTCTGCTGTGGTACTCCCCGACTGGATCCTCCAATTGGCAGAGTCAGGCCTTCAGGCTCTTACAGAAGGATAGGAGATTTTGAGGCAGCTCTCACCTTGAAGGGGATGTTACGAAGGGCGGGACTAACACAGGAAAGGCTCTAATGAATAATGGATGCATTAATTACAACCACCTGCTCTATGCTAGTTTTCAGTTCGCACAATGAAGGGGACATACAAAGATCATATACTGTACCAGGAAGTCAGATCAAGGACACAATTTCAGAAGAAATAACTATCCCCAACAGATGCTTAGTTAACTGAACAAATTATTGTTTTACTCCACTAGAATAGAGAAAAGTGTTGGCAGAGGAGATGAAATGCAAACTGTGACAAACCAAAATGAAGCTGTAATAGCAACAGTTATCACAGTATGCAAATCCCCTGTGCCGGCACATAGAATGTTTTATGAATACTTTTTTAAATGGAATTACACTGATTGGGGGTTTTTATATACTGTATTTTCCAAATGGATAATGTGTTTGGATTAAGAGCTGGAATGTGAATTAGATTCAATTATCTCCACTGCTCTGGAATCATTTTCAATTTCTAACAATTTATCATAAATATCTGAAAGTAGGGAATAATAGTGAACTGGGCAAAGTGACTCTTGATAAAGAGAAATTAAAATAAGGAATCTATTACAATCCTAGGGTCAATCTCCGAGTCTTTGGAGAGGGGAGGCATACAAATCTAATAAATTATTATTATTATTATCATTATCATTATTATTTTATTATTATTTACTAAAACTACATTTTATGGTAGCTATAATGAAGAGGAGCTACTGTGCTATGATTCCCTTCTTTAAGCATCCATAAAGGACAAGAACAGCTTATCTTTGCTTTCTGCCTGTTTAGCATTTAGTTCCCAAGTTCACTCCCAACCTCATTTCTATAAAGGATGGAGTATTTTTTTTAAAAAAAAACCAATCTAAGTTTCACATTAAAGTCTGCTTTATTTAGTTTTGTTGGATTGTCAGCATAGGTGACACCAGTATTGGGTTCCCACTGGACTGGGGGAGGGGATGCCATATCAGTAGCAGGAATGGACCTGCGGATACAGCTGTGTGGGTGACCGGCGGGTGTGTGGGCATCATAGAGAGATTTGACTTCTGCGCATGCGCAGGAAGCAAAATCTCACAAGAGGGCGTGCATGTGAGATTTCTGGGATTTTCTGGGATTTTTTTGCTTCCCCGCATGCGTGGAAGCAAACAAATGGCAGAAATCTCGTATGCCCGCATGTCTTTTCACAAGATTTGCTTTCTGCACATGCACAGAAGCCAAATCTTGCTCCAACACTCACTCAGAGCTGCGCATGCATCAGCACCGGTAGTGGCTGTAAGTTCGAACCCCCGCCTGGGTGATACCTACACATGTAGATTTCTATATACATACGTTTCCGCCTGTTTCAGATGCCTTTATTATTAGGATTTCAGAAACAAACACGCATCTCTACACAAAATCTTATTGCCTCACTTAATATACTTTTGTCTTGACTCATGAACAACATATAAATAGAATCCACATCAGAGTTAGCACAAACACACATTTCCAGGCATGGAGTCTTATTCTAATTTGCTATCCAACTGCAAAACACCATCACATATTAACTTAGACATTTTACTACAGTTGAGTATCCTTGATCATACAGTGATTTGCTGTTGTAGCTAAAACTCTGCTGCAAGCAAGCAATGCTGTATACATCACATCAATACAGAATATTAAAAATTAAAGTGCAATGTTTGCAAACCCCCCTTCCCATATTGCAAGGGGGGGAAATTTTGAGTAAAAATTTGGTAACCATATATTTTAATTGCTAGTTGTCCTCTTGCAAAAACAGATCCCCAGGATAAATCACCACAAATCACTAAATCCCTGCCAAAGTGCTGCAAAAATAGCAAGGGAAAAAAAACCTCAACATCCAACATATTATTTTTGGTTTGTCGGTTTCATTTCTGCTTTTATTCTAGTACATATGTATCCAAATACCTTCAGTGTTTTGATAAAACTAGCCATGCTTAAGGGGTTTTTTTTTCTAAGTACAATGGTAGCTGAATAAAGATGAGAAGATTTTAGGAGTGCTGATTCAGCATGTGCATCTATAAATGACAACGTCTGGACAAAATTCCTAATAACAGACACTAGCTAAAAGAACAAGTGTAGGAGGGTATTTGTTCATTAAGTTACTTTTAATTTTTGCTGGTATTAAAAAAAATAGTACATCATCAAAAAGTTGCTGCCTGGACATTGACCAGACAAACATCATTATTCCCCATATCATTTGATTCATGTGTTTAGTAGTCAGGCCACATTTGAGCTAACATGGTCTGCTTCATAACTGGTTTAATCTAATATAATACTGGCTTTTTTGTTTTTTGCCAAAATTAAGTTACTGAAATAACTACCACTTCCTTACAAAAACTATCTGCTGATCTATAATTTGGAATAATTTTAAAAATACAACACAAACATGGAAAGACTGACAATAGTTAACTTGCAATTTTATTTTGCCTAATAAATAGCTCATTTTCACATTTAAGACGGAAATAAATTTGCCATCATATGCCATTTTTTCCTATAGATCAGAGGTGGGCAATTAATTTTGCCATGGGGCTGCATGAGAAATTGGGATGGTTTTAGAGGACCGGACTAATATAATTAACTCAGTTTTACCCAACACTGCTGCAGGGGACAGGGGAGGAAGCATGTGGTATCTGTGTACCACTCCTGTACTGCTCAGTTACGGGGGGGGTGTTTGGCGCTGACCACTCTAAAGACCCAGAGCCTGGCCTGACCTAAACACCCAGACCCACTGTACGGATCCCTAATTGTTTGCTTTGCCGCAACACGGTGCACCACAGTCACTGCGCTGGAGTGTTTGCGTGGTTTCTGTGCTCGGCCACTCTCGGTAGGTGGTCGGGGTCCACTCCAGTGCGCGGATGAAAGAGCTCACCGCGTCTGCCAGGACTCCTCCAGTTCCTGCATTCCTCATGATTCATCAGGAAAGCAGGAACCGGAGGAGTCCCCGCAGATGCGGTGAGCTCTTTCATCCTCGCACTGGAGCGGACCCCAACCTCCGCGGACCGGTCACAGATAGCGGGAGGGCCAGTCACAGACAGCAGGTGGGCCAGATGTAGCCCACGGGCCGCCCCTTGCCCAGGTCTGCTATAAATGGTAATGCATCTGGGTATTCCTGTTTTCACAGATAACCCTTTGGGAAACTGATTTATGTCATTCTATTAGATGAGTTGTTATTGAAAGTAATGTTTTTTCTCTTTCAATTACATTTAAGATGTACATTCAATGGGTGGCTTAGGAATCATGCTAAGTCCAAAACATATACATTATATTATTAGCATACAGCTGTGCTGAGGACAGCAAAATGTCAGAAGTACCTAACCGATAATTCAAAAATTAGGCCGTGTGTTCAGGATTATCTTAAGGCAGTAATGCAAATAAACAGGAAAGAAAACACAAATAGGACAGCCTTCCCAAACCAATTCTAACAGATGTGAGAAGATATCTCCTCAATTCCTTGGATTTTTTTTTCTTAAAGTCCAGGTTTCCGTCACCCAAAGTATCCTTACATACCCAGGGGCTGCTACCTTTTTTACTTCATTCCCAATTTAACCTTTTTGCTATATTTTTTACCAGCTTAAGTAATGTAGTTTTTAATTGCCTCAATAGCCACTTTTGCTCAAGTTTTATTATTTATTTTATTTTTATTTATTTTTTTGTCCAAAACATAATGAGGGTTACAGAGGATATACTCATAGTACAGTACAATATATCAATGGAAGTATGTGAGAAAAGATATAGGAATAAAATATATCAATGAAAGAATAGAAGAAAAGATATAGGGCTAAAAAAAGGTATATAAAAAAATATAGGAGAGACAATAGGACAGGGAACGGAAGGCACACTGATACACTTATGCACACCCCTTACTGACCTTTTAGGAATCGGGAGAGGTCAACCGTGGATAGTCTAAGGGTAAAATGTTGGGGGTTATCTACCTGTGCTTCCTTTAGTCTTGTGTATGATGCTGAACATTTGTACTTTTCCTTAAATATATCTGCTGCAGATTTCACCCTAGCCATTAACCATAATCTGGGTTAGATTTTAATCCAACTATCCTCACAACTTTTCTTTTTCTCATAGAAACCACACTGCAAACTGTTTAGCTGCCTAAGCAGCTAATCATTCTACCCTGCCACACCAGTTTCCCCAATTTGTGTCAGAGGTTTTAAAAACAGAAACGCAAGGCAATGTAGCTGCGCTGGCATTCACTTTCCAAGTTCCCATAAAGAACATGGGAAGTAACTATAATAATGAAAGCCATTAGCTGCGGGAGGAAGCAGGCTTGAGGTCATAAAGAATGTT
The DNA here is from genome assembly GCF_031021105.1 of Erythrolamprus reginae. Taxonomy (NCBI): domain Eukaryota; kingdom Metazoa; phylum Chordata; class Lepidosauria; order Squamata; family Dipsadidae; genus Erythrolamprus; species Erythrolamprus reginae. The sequence continues at coordinate 270,330,670 of NC_091950.1, read as the reverse complement.
TTGTGGGCACATCTAAAGGCCAGCTTAAGCACTATGGAATAATTAGTGAAGCACCACCTCACTGTATATGCTACACTGCTCACATATCCAAAGCAGGATTCCATACTCATCTTTCCACAAAATGCTATTTGAGCTGCTGTATGGAAAATACAAGCTATGGGATTTGTGCATTTCAAATATAACCCTCCCCAAGCCTCCTGACGTGGACGCCCCACTCAAATCCAAATAAAGTAGTAGAAAGGAATATAAATAGTGTCTGCTAGGTCCCAAGCATAAAATAATAGTTTACACGCCCATTTTCCTCTCCATAAATGTGCAAAGTATTTAAGGAAAAGGAATGCGCAGACCAATGAAATTAAATGTTTGTGTGTACGTGTATATGTGTGTGTAACATATTTTGGCTGATAATGTAAAATAAAGGAGATTAATGGTAGATCCATTTCAAGCTATTTTGTTGTCATCAGCTAAGCCATGCCCTTACCGGGATTTGAACCTGGGGAGTCTGCTTGTAAGGCGGTAGCTGTAACCTCTAGATCAGTGTTTCCCAACCTTGGCTACTTGAAGATATTTGGAATTCAACTCCCAGAATTCCCCAGCCAGCAAATGCTGGCTGGGGAATTCTGGGAGTTGAAGTCCAAATATCTTCAAGTAGCCAAGGTTGGGAAACACTGCTCTAGATCACAGGTTCTCCTCCTCTCAGCTTGTAGACATCCATGGCAGGACTACATTTGGCTGACATTGCGACCCAACAGTCGCTGGAGAAGACAAACCCATAAATATCGATTCCCTTTGTTCATAGGACACTGAATGGACACCACTGAATCCATCTGGTCTCCAGTGGTTCAGGAGACAGATTAGAAACTGGGAGTTTAGGAGTTCCAGGGCTGCTTTAGCCATTAAATCCAGCTGGGTGACTTCGGGCAAGTCACTCTCTCTCAGCCCAATTCACCTCACAGGGTTGCTGTTGTGGGACAATCAGGAGGAGGAAGATGTTTTGGTTATGTTCGGCACCTTGAGTAGTAGATAGGTAGGTAGGGATAGGAAGGGAGGAAGGGAGGAAGGGAGGGAAGAAGGAAGGAAGGAAGGAGAAGGAAGGAAGGGAAGAAGGAAGGAAGGAAGGAAGGAAGGAGGGAGGGAAGGAGAAGGAAGGAAGGAAGGAGGGAGGGAGGAAAGGAAGGGAGGGAGGAGAAAAAGTAAGGAAAGGAGGAGAAAAAGGAAGGAAGGAAGGAAGGAAGGAAGGAAGGAAGGAAGGAAGGAAGGAAGGAAGGAAGGAAGGAAAGAGATCCATCACAGTGGGAGTCATCCAAAACAGCCTCCTTCCCTTCACAGATACTCCAGAAAGAGAGGCCTCCGGAACAGCTCAGGTGCACCACCACACTCCAGGCCTGACCCCACGTACCCTCCTCCCCTCCAGGAGCCCCGATGCACAAGCTGTTTTGAGACCGGCCAGGGCTCCGTTTTCCTCAAGGCAAAGCAGGCTAACCCAACTCCAGGGGAAACTCAGATTCGGGCACATTGTCAGGAAGACCGGCGCCAAAACAAGACTCTTCCCTACCCGCCCGCCCACCCACGCCCCAAATACTCCACACGCGCACGCACGAGCTCGCCTCTGCCAACTGGCCGAGCGAAAGTGTGTATGTGTGTATGTGGGGGGGGGGAGGCTTTTGCTGTGAGGCTGGTCGAAGTTTCTAACGTCAGTCAAGAGCGCGCGTCTCGTGGGGGGGGGGGTTTCCTGCTAGAGCCCGAAGAGCGACTTAAGGACACGTAAAGAGTCCTTCAGTCGAATCCCTGGCAGGCATCTAAGTTAAATTTAAAAAAATAAAATGTATGAATAAAAAAAGGCACGGGGTTCTTTAAACACTAAAACAAAAAGGGGGAGAGGTTGGTAAATAGTCTGAGGGAGAGGCGGAAACTGCTCCAGGGTGGTCGGCTTCATTCATCCCACCCGACCCGAACAAAACTTCTCAAGCGGCCCCTGAGGGAGCTTCGGTTGCCAGGGTCGCAGTCTCCCTGGCAGGGAGCAGCTGCTGCCCGTGTGGGCTGCCCTCCTTTCCCAGTTGGGAAAGGGGGAAGAGGTGGGCTGAGCTGCGGCCACCGGAGACCTCCGTGAGGAAAGTCCGTGTTTCTTTTCCCCTCCCTGCTCCGCTTCCTTCGCTTCCCCGCCGCCTCCACACACACACACACACGCACACACCACCTTCCTCCTCCTCCCTCCTCACCTTGGGAAGCTCCCGCAGCTGGTTGGCGTCCAGCAGGAGTTCTTCTAAGCTGCGGCTGTAGCGAAAGATTTCCTCCGGCACGGCGGTCAGCGAGCAGTGGCGCTTATCGATCACCTCCACATGACGGTTGCACCGCCACAGCGGGATGCAATGAAACATAGCGGCGGCGAAGCGGCGGCGGTGGCAGAGCAAGAACGCCCGCCCAGCCGCTCGCCTGCCCGCCTTCCTCCGCCTGCCAGACACCCCGCCGAAGCTGCGGGTCCTTCGGCTGCTGATCCCGCCCGTCCACGCCGCTCTCCTCTTCGCCTCCCGCTGCCGCCGCCGCCGCCTCCCGAGCGCCTACCCTGGGAGACCCACACGAGGGCGAGGCGGAGGGGTGGCTGGTCGAGCCCGCCCCTTAGCAACCTCGCCGACGCCGGGCTCTCCCCCAGGGCCGCCCTTCGCGACTCGTTCCACGGAGAAGGAAGCGGCGGCGGCGGTTTCTGAAATCGATCCGGGAACGACGCGGCGGCTGAGGGGGCACTTTTTTTCCCCTCTTTCCCTTTCTGCGCCTCTTGCGGAAAGAGCAAAGCGACGGTCGCTCGGGGGAGCCAAAAGGCGACGGAGGGGCTGAAGGTTTAAAAAAAAAAAAGCTTCCTCCGATTGATTTTTACGGGGAGCTTCTGGTTTGGCAGCGTCAACTCGCAAGTCCCGGGCTGGCTTCTGAAGGCTGCTGTGGCTGGAGCTGTGGCACCTTTGAGAAGGGTGGTGGTTGGTGTGTGTTTTTCCCCCTCCCCTCCCTCCCATTCCAGGGCCTGACCCGGAACAGCCGCTCTCCCTCCTCCTCCTCCTGCGTACTCGCTCGCTCCCTTTCTCTTCCCAAGCTGACATCATCAGCGCCTGGGCCCCGCCCCTTCTTTCTCTCGCTCCGATGCTAGTATCTGACCCCAGGTCGGGTGACACCGGCGGCGGAGGAGGAGGAAGAAGAGGAAGAGGGCGCCTTCTTTTGCCGGGCTTCGGCTGGGAAAATCGGGCCCCGTGAGCGCGCGCGCGGCGGCCGGCGAGGGGAGTCTCTTTTTTTCCCCTTAAAGTTTTCGCCTTTGTTGAGAAACGCGACCGTCGGCGCGCCGTCTCCCTCGCGCGCTGCTTTTGCAAACCGCAAGGTTTTCTTTATTGTTGTTTTTGGAAAGCTAGGTGTTTTCTTGCCCGAGGTGCCCGCGCGCGCCTTCTTTCGGGATCTTTTAACTCGGAAGGAAGTTTTGGGGCGGCGAGGTGAAGGTCGCCACCCTCCGGTCTTCAAAGGATCGAGCGGACCCCGTTTGTTTCTCCATATGGAGTTCTGCGGTCGGGGATTATATGGAAGAAAAGGGCGTGTGATATGCAGAAGAAAAGTTGTTTCCAAATGACCAATTTTTTAAAAAATGAACTTGAACAAAGTTCAGGTAAACTTCTTAAAGTGAGCACAGTTAAGAGTTTGCACGCAGCTATAATATGAAATCTTTGGGTTTCAATTACTTTCTTAAATGATCAGATTTTTTTTCTTTTTTGGCAGGTGGATTATGGTGTGGTTCTCAATTTACAACCACAACGAGTCTTCAGAGAGGGGCAGCATACAAATCTAATTAATAATAATAATAATAATAGTAATAAGCAATAGCATTTAGACATATACCGCTTCATTGTGCTTTTACAGCCTTCGCTGTTTACAGAATCAGCATATTCCTGATTTTATCCACCTCGGAAGGGTGGAAGGCTGAGTCAACCTTGGGCCGGTAGTGAGATTTGAACTGCTGAAGTTAGCTGAAGTAGCCTGCAATGCTGCATTTTAACCACTGTGCCACCCCGGCTCTTGAGCCCAACATTTCTGTTGCTAAACTGAACTGTTGATAAGTGAGTTTGGCCCCACTTTGGACCTTTCTTGTCCCTGTTGTTAAGTGAATCACTGCATTTAACGACATGGTTGTAAAATGAATCTGGCTTTCCCATTCATTTGATTGATTGATTGATTGATTGATTGATTGATTGATTGATTGGTTGATTGATTGAATTTCTATGCCGCTCCTCTCCAAGGATGTAGGTGCGCCCATGCATGCACAGAAGCAAAAAATCTTCCCGGAACAGGGGCGCACCTGTCTCCGTGCGCAATTTTGCTACCTACATGGGTATAATAATATAATAAATACCTACATGGGTATAATAATAGCATAATTTGCTAGAACTCATGGTACCTCCAGAGCTGCGAAGGTGAGCCCAATTAGGCATTCCAAAAAGCAGCCCCCCACTGCCTAAGACATACAACTGTCATAAATGAATCATTTCCCAAGGATTTGAATTCTGATCATGTGACCATGGAGAGGCTACAGTGGTCTCCAGTGTGAAAAACTATCACGAAACACTTTTCAAACAGTCACTAAGCAAACTTTTTTAAACCAAAAACCACCTGTATCCTGCAAGGTAAATTAGGATTAGAAATGAAATGAACCCAGGAATCTACAGAAGAGTGTTGGTTTTGATCTATAAAGCCCTACATGGCATAAGACCAGATTATCTCCGAGACTGCCTTCTGCCGCACGAATCCCAGCGTCTGGTGAGGTCCCACAGAGTTGGTCTCCTCAGGGTCCCGTCGACTAAACAATGTCGTCTGGTGGGACCCAGGGGAAGAGCCTTCTCTGTGGTGGCTCCGACCCTCTGGAACCAGCTCCCCCCAGAGATTCGCACTGTCCCCACCCTCCTTGCCTTCTGAAAAAGTTTAAAAACTCATCTTTGCCGCCAGGCTTTGGATCACTAGATCTCTTCCCTCCTGAGCAACAAGTGTTTTTAGTGTGATCTATTGAGTGAATGATAATTGAATGTTTTGAAGTGTTTTAGGATTTTTTAAGTTTTTTAATTGTATTAATTGGATCAATTGTATTACTATGTTTCCTGTATTTGCTGTGAGCAGCCCCAGTCCACGGAGGGGAGCAGCATGCAAATCCAACCAATCAATCAATCAATAAATATCCAGTACAGTACTAATCACTAAAAATGTTTCTAGTAGTCACTAGAAATGCTATATAATATTTCCAGGCTGATGGTAAGTACCTTTCCTTGCCATTGAATAAGTATAGCCTCTATCCAAAGTCAAGGAGAACAGAAAATTAAGTGCTGCTTTTGCAAAACTCTGAAATTGCTTCTTTCTTGTTTGAAGTTAACCGACAGAAGTCCCAACCTAGCAAATTAACCGTATACATATACCCTCTCTCCTGTTATCCACCCTTGCCTTAAATGAACTTGAACTCCAACTGAACTGATAGCTTTCTCCATTTCCTCTCGAAATTGGCACTGCTATTGTTTATTTGAGGGCCTGGATATTCCATATTATCGTAATAGACAAACATACAGGATCAGCGGCAGGGATGGGTTCTAACTTACCTCACTGCCAGTTTGCTTGCTTCCTTCTGTGCCATGTGACTGCCCTGTGCTTAAAAAAAAAAACCTAAATAAATAAATGAATAAATGAATAAATAAATAGCCTAAAACAAGATGGAGACTGCATGCACAATGCTGGAAACTCAGCTTCTGCACATGCTCAGAAGAACAAAAATTTAAATTCTTTTTTCAAAATTTAAAAAACATGGCGGTGCCCATGGACCAGAACTGACCAAACCGGTTCTTTGATATCATCATGACACCACCAGCAGGTCGCCACCTCTCCGAACCCACCTCTCATCATTGGCACAAACATTGTGGAATGTGTACCCTAAATAACAGATTCCAGATGGTACAATAGAGCCGATGTCCTGCATGAGTCATTTGTAAGCAGATGTTAATGTGGGAGAATGAAGAAACCTGAACACTAATTCTATCCATGACATTTGAACTTAAAGGCCCCTTGTGCAATCTTTTGGCATGCGTTTCAAAACCCATGGCTCATAGACCACACAGCACTGTCGAAGTGGACTAATACTTTTGTTTTTCTGTGGAGGCACTCACAAAATGCCTATCAATGCATTCAGGTAGCAGCTATGTTGACCACTGTATCAGCCACAAAGGACATTGGCTACAAAATATCTGAAAAAGAGTGTGTGAATTGGGAAAATAATGAATTTAAGAGAATGATTAGGACTGGAACCTGTGTCTTCTAGTTACATTTGCAAACAAATCCTTCCCACAAATCCTTCACCATATCCATTCAAATAGTTTATTTAGGCTATGAAAATCCAGAGGTATTTATTTCTTTGTAGAAACTTCTGTAGTGTTCAAATTACAGTGGAAAATACATATCAGTATTGTATCTCACACATACCTTTTTATGTAGGTAAGAAAATCACCGAAAGTTGAACTAGAATTCTCCCCTCTCCCTGCTGTAATTTGTGTGTATGTTGTGGGGGCTTCAAATGCTAAAAATCAGTAAGGGCTGAAATAATTACATCAAGAGTACAACTAGAGCTCAAAGTAAGCTAAAGCTTTACACTAGTAGCAGACTGAAGCAGAGTTCCCTCTAATTTTTGGGGGGGGGGTGGGCGGAAAAGTATAGTGTCTGAGCGGCAGTCCCTTCGGCACTGGGCGGCACAGAAATAATAAATAAATAAACAAACAAATAAATAAAAAACCCATCCTGTTTTGCCTCAGAGAATTTCAAAATAAAATACTGTACTGTGTGCCCATAACAGTGAGCTCATAATAGGGCAACTCTATCAATATCAAAATGCCACTTAAATAGTTGAGCTAGTTTCAAACTAGATTTTGATTTTCTTTCTCTCTTCCTTACTCCCATTCTTTTTCTTTCTCTTTTCCTGCCTCTCTTTTTTCCATCTGTTTCTCTCTCTTCCTCTCTCTCTCCTTCCCTCTCGGCTTCTGGGCAGGTTTGGAAAACTCTGAGTTGATGATGATTTTTAAGTGAGTGATTGCTCACTGCTCAGCTTAGAGGGAACTATGGACTGAAGGTGAGCAGGTAAACAAGGAAATATAAATCTGGAATAAGTCTGTTATGTCCATTGTTTCTAAAGGTTGGTGGCTACATTCACTTGGTATGCTTAATGAGAACCAAATAAACCACATTAGAGTGTAGCCTGAGGACTGAACCACTTATTCACCACTTGTGGTTTCAGAAAACCTAATCTTAGTATGATGTTTGAATATTGATTAGAATTAACTTTATCCCTACAGGTTCCCATTTCTGCTTATGCTGTCATAGCAATTCAGGAAATAATACATCTTACATTTTTAGTATAAACAGTCTTGCACCTGACCCAATGCACATTCTTTAAATATTTCTTGAAAAAAAAAAACCCCAGTGATATCCTGGAAAACATACAAAATTGAGTATAACATGAATAAAGAAACATAGTGACATGTACATTTTAGCAAATATTAAATAATTGTTCTTAGTAACGTATGGATGGCAATCATAAGAACAGACTTATCAACAAGACATTTCCAAATGATTATGCCTAGAGTTTTACTGTACTTCTTGTATGAGTTGGCCTTCTCCGGGTCCCGTCGACCAAACAATGTCGTTTGGCGGGCCCCAGGGGAAGAGCCTTCTCTGTGGCGGCCCCGGCCCTCTGGAATCAACTCCCCCCAGAGATTAGAACGGCCCCCACCCTCCTTGTCTTTCACAAATTACTGAAGACCCACCTTTGTTGTCAGGCATGGAGGAGTTAGGATATTCCTTCCCCTAGGCCATTACAAGTTATGTATGGTATGTTTGTGTGTATGTTTGGTTTTTATAATAAGGGCTTTTAGTTGTTTTATTAAATTGGATTGTTACATGTTGTTTTTTATCATTGTTGTTAGCCGCCCCGAGTCTGCGGAGAGGGGCAGCATACAAATCCAATAAATAAAATAAAAAATAAATGAGCTATATAGTATTAATTTCTAATATAATCATTTTAATATTTGTGACCCAGTGACATAAAGATTGAGTAGCAGGAAGCCCCAGGTTCAAGTCCATTTTCAGCAAAATCTATAAATACTTACATTGTTCTTCCTGTTAGCTTTTCAGTTTAATCCTAATGGTAAAATGTGTTTACAGTAAACTGTCTGGAACATTTTCTTGTTATCCTAATTTGGGAGTTACCCAACAATATTAAGGTACAATAAAACATTGTTGGTTCTGTTTGTGTGTGCATGTGTTTGTGCTAATGTTGGCTATTTTCTAGAAATGGATCTGGCAGTAGTTCAAGCTTTTAATATACTTTATTATTTGCTATCACAGGATTGGGTGGCATAGAAGTCAAATTAATTAAATTATTTAAATTATGGCATGGTACTTCTTAAATATATAATTCTGTGAGATCCTATTGAGCTCCACTGGGCTTCCAACTTTTACTGAATTAAACCGTCAGTCAGATATCAATTGATTTTCATCCACTGGATCTTTTTAATAAAGGTAATTTAATTTTAATGAAGGTATATTCTTTATTAAATGTTTTAAATAAGTGTTACCAAATGAAAGAGTAAATTTTCATGGTTAATGCTTCTGCACTTTTTATGTTTTCTTCAGGCATTCCAAAAACCACTAATCAGAAATTCCAATATGTGGAACAGAGCTCAAGGTAGATTAGACTGATGCTTATTTGCTATTTGAAAGCTGTGGAAGATAACCAGCAAAACTATAACCTCCCCTTGGGGAGGTATGTATGGAGGTGGGGAGTGAAATCTGGAGAATCCTTTTCTATGTCAGGAATGCAGTTGCTTGTTTTGTAAAACTGGTGCCATGAAATCAGAAGATCTTCAAAAGTTGGTTGGTGAATAACAAACAATACATCAATACACTTCATAATTATAGAGGTCTGTTATTCAATCAATTATTTATGGCCAAAAGGCCCCAAAGCAAGTTATAGACATATTCTTAACCTCATATTGGATAAAGCAATTTAAGAAATAAAATAAAAGCTAGTTACTAAAGGCCTTGTGAAATCAAGCTGGAATAATTACAATTGGAAGAGTAATCAACCCCTACTGCTTTTTAAAGGCCTTTGTGCAGATCTACACACCAAAGAATTAAGATATATTTTTCATCTTAACTTTTAGTTTCATTCATATATTGTATTTCTTAAATAAAATAGAAGGGTGTAAATCACAGTTTACAAGTCCCATCGACTGGGTTGGAAATATTATACCAAACTAAACAATCTAAATATTATACCAAACTAAACAAAGCAGAACATATTTATGTAGTACTCTAAGCCATTCTGTGTAAATCTATGCCTCCCCCTAATATCTGTTTAATCTGTAACTTTGCTACACAAACATGTCATCAAAGCCTAGGTATGACCAATGCTAATTAGCAGAAAACGATGAAGGTGTGAACTAGATTTGTAGCTTAAATTGATGCCTGAAGCCCAAAGTTGGACACCCCGATTTACAGTGTTGCTTCAGGTTATCAGCTACTGCCCATTTATGGTTAGAAGACAAGTGGCCAGGATGGTTGTAAACTCAGTGTTATTTGCCCACACACACCAAGAGAACATTATTTCAATCAGTAAACATGTTTTGTGGCCTTTGAACTTTTCCTGCATGGGGACCCTCTAGATATAATCCATTTCCAGACCACATGTGACTTATCATTCCATCAGTAGCTTCAACATTACCAATTTGGGCCTTGCTCTCCTGGTATCTTCTTCAAAGGAGAAGAAGAAAGAAAAAGCAGACCAAAAGAAGACAGGTGAGAAATAGCATGATGACATTATGTATGTCTAAGCATAATAAAACTAAGGCAGCATACTGCATTTGAGGATGGGAGAGTGTTTCATCCCTGTATTACTGCTGTTTTCTATTTCACAACTTTCAATCAGTCTAAAGGGTTTTTTTCAGGCCATGAAAAAGGCCCAATATGAATACAGGTAGTACTTGACTTACAACTATACGTTTAGTGTGTGTGCTTGAAGTTACAAAAAGTAACTTACTCACTTATGACAGTTCAAGCATCCCCATGGTCAAAATAATAATAATAATTAATAATAATTTATTAGATTTGTATGCCTCCCTCTCCGAAGACATTTGGTAATTGGCATGTATTTATGACAGTTGAGCTGTCCCAGGGTAGTGTCCATCATTTGTAACCTCCTCAGCTGGATTTCTACAAGCCAAAGGGGGAAGCAAGATTCACTTAAGGACCACATGATTCACTGCAGTGATTGGCTCAATGACTGTAGAAAGAAAGGTTTTAAAAAGGGCCGAAACTCACTTAGCAAATGCAAAGGCTTAATAATGGAAATTTGGGGCTGTATGGTGATTGTAAGTGGAGGGTTACCTGTAGTGGCGTCTCTTGGGATTTAATGAAAGCCAAGCAAACCATCACAAAAAATACAAGAAAGATAAGTATACTCACAGCCCTTAAACTCATGCAAAATGACTTACATTCCACCCACAAGAATTTATCCAGTATTTTCTTCATCAACAAAAGTTATTTCAAAAGGAAATTTTCTTTCCTTAAATTGAAAGGATCGGGGGTAAACATGAGAGAATTCTGTGTGGCAATAAGCTGATTAGATCCAAAGATTATTTATTTGTTTGTTTGTTTGTTTGTTTATTTAATTTATTTAATTTATTTAATTTATTTAATTTATTTATTTAATTTATTTATTTATTTATTTTGTCCAATACAAAATGAGGGTTTTAGTGGGTATACAGTATATCTATATACACATAGTAAAATACATGATGAAGGTTATAGAGGAGATACTCATAGTAAAATATATCTAAGAAATAATAGAAAAGAAGGTATAGTAATAGAACATATCAATGAAAGAATAGAAGAAGAGACATAGGAATAGAAGAAAGGTATAGGAGATATAGGAGAGCAATAGGACAGGGGGCGGAAGGCACTCTAATGCACTTGTACTCGCCCCTTACTGACCTCTTAGGAATCTGGATAGGTCAGCCGTAGATAATCTAAGGGTAAATTGTTGGGGGTTTGGGGATGACACTATGGAGTCCGGTAATGAGTTCCACGCTTCGACAACTCGGTTACTGAAGTCATATTTTTTACAGTCAAGTTTGGAGCGGTTAATATTAAGTTTAAATCTGTTGTGTGCTCTCGTGTTGTTGTGGTTGAAGCTGAAGTAGTCGCCGACAGGCAGGACGTTGCAGCATATGATCTTGTGGGAAATACTTAGATCTTGTTTAAGGCGTCTTAGTTCTAAACTTTCTAGGTTAGTTAGTTAGTTGGTTAGTTTTCTAACATTGAAAAAGCTCCACATTGGATGATTTCCAGTGGTCCAAGGAAAGAATTGTACCCTAAAACCTCTTGGCCTCCCTTCTCACCCCAACATCGACTGAGAAAAGCAAGAGGGAATCAAATCAAAGGGAAACTTTTGCAAGCAGTATGTGGGTAGGGAATACTGTAGCCGGTGAAGAGCTCCTTTAGTCAATTAAAAATTATCTGCAGATTATCTAAATAGAAGGAATCTCACTGTGGAAATGCCAGCTCATTCCAACCCATCAAGTTAACATATTTACCAAAGGAACTTGGTGAAAGCTTTAGAAGTAATTGGAGACCAAACCTGGCAGGCTTCCAGAGTTAATTACCATGCACAATAATCTCCTTTCTTTACTTGTCTCACTGACCATTGCAAACAAGGTCATTCCCAAACCACATCCACCACTTTTGTTTGCCTCTTTGTGTAATACATTTTGCCTCAAACATGCCATTTCAGTTCCTAATTTGGCTGAATTTTCAGGACTACATAACCCCCCACCCCCACCCCCCAATTGTGATTTCTGTCCCAGATTGATTCAGTGTCAAGCCCTTACTTTATTTTATTTGTTTACCTCACTTGGGAACAGTTTTGGAAACTGCAGTCAGTTAATCAGATATAACAGTGGTAGGATTATAGTATGCTGCTCTATCTCTTTGGTGATACTGTCACATACAGACACAGGTTCTTTGTTGCAGTAATTGGTGTCAGGAGCAAGTAACTAAGAACAAGAGTTTAGTTGAAAACTACCAATTTATTTTGTGCAACCTATACACAGGAATCTGATTTATTATCAGATGTTAAAAGGTTAAACAAGGTTCAGGAGGGAAGTGTTTTTAATAGGAAAGTGAACACAAGAACAAGGGGACACAATATGAAGTTAGTTGGGGGAAAGATCAAAAGCAACGTGAGAAAATATTATTTTACTGAAAGAGTAGTAGATCCTTGGAACAAACTTCCAGCAGACGTGGCTGGTAACTGAATTTAAACATGCCTGGGATAAACATATATCCATTGTAAGATAAAATACAGGAAATAGTATAAGGGCAGACTAGATGGACTATGTGGTCTTTTTCTGCCGTCAGTCTTCTATGTTTCTATTTTTCTATCAGATCAGGACAAATTGGCATCAAATAAGAGTCAACAGAATTTATGGAGGACTGAACCTAGATGTCTTGTGAAAGCAGAGCAACACCAAACTGATGAGGACACATTTGACTTGTCCTCAGACTCAAACTGAGTCTATAGTTGGTATAGGACAGTGATGGCGAAACTATGGTACAGGTGCCACAGGTGGCATGCGGAGCCATATCTGCTGGCATGCAAGATGTTGCCCTGGCTCAGCTCCAAAGTGCATGTCTGTGCCAGCCAGCTGATTTTTAGATCACATAGAGGCTCTCAGAGGGCATTTTTGGCTTCCGGAGAGCCTCGAGGGGATGGGGTAGGGCATTTTTACAGAGAAGCCTTTGGAGCCTGGGAAGGGCAAAACACAAGCCCACTAGAAGTTGAGGGGAAAACCATTTCTGTCCTCCAGAGAGCCTCTGGGGGGTGGGGGAAGCTGTTTTATTCCTCCCAAGGCATTGAATTATGGGTGTAGGCACTCGCGCATGCATGATAGTGCAAACACATGCTCTTTTGGCACCCGAGAGAAAAAAGGTTCACCATCACTTGTGTAGGAACTCCACACATCCTTGATTCCATAAGGAAAAGAGAGGTTTGTTCTGACATTATTTTAAACAAGTTTTCTAACAGCTAAATAATAAAATGGTTATGCTCCTCCAACACCTTGTTTAGTCTGCATTGCTTATCTATAATTGTGAGAGGTCAAAAAGAGTTGCCACCTGACCAAGGAAAAGACCCAGCTGACTCTACCATTAGCAACAAAGGATCTGCAAAAACCTTCTCACAACACAGAGGTGAGCCAATCACATCTCCTGCAAATACAACAAAGAAGCCTGTGGCACCTAAAGACTAACTCTTTCACGATTGTGTAAGTTGTCATAGGTCACAGTCCATTTCAGCAGAAGCATGGACTGCAGGCCCTGCCCCTTTGGCATCCGCTAACGTCAACTGATAACACAAAAGTTATAACTGCCAGTAAAAACATGAGCCACTTTGTTCACTTTGCATCAATCAAAAGGGAACAACAAACCTACATTGGCAGAGTTCAGCCTGCCCACACCTAGAACTCTGTGCATAACCTGAGGTATTCAACCAGGAGGTGTGACTCATTCATCTGAGATAGCCTGCTCTGTATACAAATGAAGTTGATTAATGATGCTGAAATAATTTCTGGCATTCCAACTGTGTGAGAATTCAGTTAGCAGTTTCTGTTAAGTCCTTTAAAAAGGTCACACGTACACAAAACCAGGTAATGCTTAATGGGGCAGTTTGGGTAAAAATGCACTTGTGTCGGTACCTAGTTTCAAAATCCCATTTAGTAGTCAACACCTTAGCAGGAGAGGAGTGGCTAACACAGCTAACTATTGTATTTAGCTCCGGAACCGCCTGCTACCGCACGAATCCCAGCGACCGATAAGGTCCCACAGAGTTGGCCTTCTCCCGGTCCCATCGACTAAACAATGTCATTTGGCGGGCCCCAGGGGAAGAGCCTTCTCTGTGGCGGCCCCGGCCCTCTAGAATCAACTCCCTCCGGAGATTAGAACTGCCCCCACCCTCCCTGTCTTTTGTAAACTACTCAAGACTCATTTATACCGCCAGGCATGGGGGAGTTGAGATATTCCTTCCCCCTAGGCCATTACAAGTTGTGCATGGTATGTTTGTGTGTATGTTTGGTTTTATAAATAAGGGTTTTTAGTTGTTATACTGTATTATTGGATTGTCACATGCTGTTTTTATCATCGTTGTTAGCCGCCCCGAGTCTACGGAGAGGGGCGGCATACAAATCCAATAAATTATTATTATTATTATTATTATTATTATTATTATTATTATTATTAATTATTATTTCATGTTAGGAAGAAGAAGAAAAATGCCAAAGAGCTGCAAGATGTCTCTTTTTAGACCTCACCACTCAGACCTTCGCACGGCAGCAAAGAAAAATCTCATATAGCAATCTTAGTCTATTTAAAATGATTTTTTGTGGAAGAACATTGACCGAATGCAAGTCATTCTGAGCAGGGTTATACATGTATGTTTCTTTATACACTGTAAAAACAGTAAGATTCCTTCACTTCAACTTGACAAAGAAAGAATGTCCACACTTCTTTTTGTTTCATTTTCAGAAATCCAAAAATATCATCTCTGCCAGTCTTCCTAAATAAACAGAGAGATGACAAAATGCAGGGCTTGAGGTATTGCTTGTTTTGCCCATTTCCCAGGTAAGCTATAAATGGTTGGGTACAAGCAACCTGTTGAGCCATGGTTTATTTATTTTTTTTAAATTTTATTTATTTATTTGTCAAACATGTATAAGATAATAGTAGTATGTATAAACATAACTAAAAAGGAACAATAAAAGAAGACTGTATGACAGGGACAGTAGGCACGGTGGTGCGCTTATGCACACCCCTTACAGACCCCTTAGAAACAGGAAGAGGTTGACTGTAGACAATTTGAGGTTAACAATTTTGGGGTTTGGGGAAGAAACCACAGAGTCAGGTAGTGCATTCCAGGCATTGATCACTCTATTGCTGAAGACATATTTTCTGCAGTCGAGTTTGGAGCGGTTTACATTTAGTATGAATCTATTACATGCTCGGGTATTGCTGCAGTTGAAGGTTAAGTAGTCATTAACAGGAAGGACATTTTAGTATGTGATTTTATGAACTGCATAAATCTAGATCAGATTGGAGGTGACGTAGTTGTAAATGGTCTAATCACAGTATTTCAAGTCTGGTGGAATAAGATACAGTGATACCTTGTCTTACGAACCTAATTGGTTCCGGGATGAGGTTTATAAGGTGAAAAGTTTGTAAGACGAAACAATGTTTCCCATAGGAATCAATGGAAAAGTGATTAATGCGTGCAAGCCCAAAACTCATCCCTTTTGCCAGCTGCAGCGCCTGTTTTTGCGCTGCTGGGATTCCCCTGAGGCTCCCCTCCATGGGAAACCCCACCTCCAGACTTCCATGTTTTTGTGATGCTGCGATTTCGCTGAGACTCCCTTCGCTGGGAAACCCCACCTCCGGACTTCCGTTGCCAGCAAAGCGCCCGTTTTTGCACTGCTGGGATTCCCCTGCAGCATCGCAAAAACACAGAAGTCCGGAGATGGTGTTTCCCATGGAAGGGAGCCTCAGGGGAATCCCAGCAGTGCAAAAACGGGCGCTTTGCTGGCAACGGAAGTCCAGAGGCAGGGCATCCCAGTGGCGGCGGCTTGGGTTTGTAAGCTGAAAATAGTTTGGAAGAAGAGGCAAAAAAAATATTAAACCCCGGGTTTGTATCTCGAAAAGTTTGTATGACAAGGGGTTTGTAAGACGGGGTATCACTGTATTTTGTTGTGAGCGGAGGAGTGAAGGACTCTTCCTGTGAAATATTTCTGTACTCTCTCGATTGTATTAATGTCTGATATGCAATGTGGGGTCTGGAGAGGTGAGCTGTATTCCAGAATTGGTCTAACAAATGTTTTGTAAGCTCTGGTTAGCAGAGAAGAAGCTACGTAAGATTAGATTAACAACTCTTAGTGCTTTTTTGCCAATGTTGTTACACTTAGGTCATTGGATATGAGTGCTCCAAGGTGTTTGACAGAGTGAGGGTCAACTACAAGTTTGTTTCCTCCAACTTTGTATTTTGTATTCTGATTCTTTTTGCCAATGTGTAAGACAGAGTTTATAAGGCATCTTTGGCTGAACTTCCACAATAAACTGAGCCAAAACCAACAGAAACTTATTTTGGCTAAGCCCTGATGAGAAAATCCAGCCAAAGAGTCAAACTATGGGTGTGCCCTTTATCTAGAACAAAGTCTTCCTGAAGTCATAGGGTTAGAAGCGAAAGGGAGATGTCTAGAATGATAGTGTCAGAAGCCAATCGAGTTTTCTGAGATTTGGAAAGCCTGTTTGGGTGCCCTGAACGAGGCTTCACATCAAAGGCATGTTTGCCATGGAAATATTGCCAAATATCCTTTTAATAGATAATAAACTGATTGTTCCCCTTCTTGTTCTCTTTATCCAAACTTTTACTTTCTTTCTCTTATTTTTCTGGAGAGGGAGGCACCACCTTTCCAAACAAAGACCTGGGAGGCAGCTGCCTACTATTTTTATTTCCTCATAATATCCAGGAAGCCTCAAGGCATTCTTGTCAACCCAGGTGCTTTGAAGCTCCTCATATGTTTTGCTTTAAAAGAACCTGAAATACAAATTATCAAAACTTTAGCCCAGTGGAGCCAGCGGTCTACTAGATACCAAAGCTGTTGTTTTCAGGGACATAATTGTTCCCAGACAGGTTGCCTGCCTGTTTGTGTTTGTGGTTTCCTAACAGCTAATAAGTGGTTCTTGTTAAAACAAAAAGCATTGGACAACCATTTGCCTGAAATTGTATAGAGAGATGCAGAGAGAGGGAGAAGGGGAAAGAGATACAGAAAGAGGGGGAAAGAAAGGGAGAGGGGGAGAGAGAAATACAGAGACGGGGGGAGAGAGAGAGAGAGCCATAGAGAGGAGGGAGGGAGAGAGGGAGGGAAAAGGATTTTGTGGTTCCCAGTTCCCTATCCTAATGATTGGCTGGGTAGGCGTGACAAGGGGGTCATGTGACTGGTGGGAGTGAATGATGTCAAGTTGGCCACACCCACCAAGGTTTCAGGGCTCCCAGAGTTTTTTTCTGTGAGAAACACGGTCCAAATGGCGCTTTGAGTGTTGAGGTTTGCTGAGCCCTGGTATAAGGTCTTCTGCTTGAAGAGGAGGTTCAATTAGAAAACCTCCAACGTCCCTTCCAATACCTATATTCTGTTATTCTGCCTTTTCTCTAACAGAGAGGTGTAATACAAAAAATAGATGTTAGAAATATACTAGTAAGTTATTCTGCTTCCCTCCATGAAATTCCATGAACAAGGAAAGGCAATTGCAAGTTAAGAGTCTTTCCTGGAAGAAGGTTGAGTCTATTAAAAAATAAGAGATGCTCTTAGGAATTTGGAAAAGACCTTATACCAAACAAACGCTTTTCCTCATAACACACATAAGCACCGCAGTCAGAATTTCCTTGGCACAAACATGGAAAAACCAACAAACCCCATTGGAGAGTTTAATTGTTGATAAAATATATAGATGTATAGAGACGGATGAAATGACAAACTCAATTAAGGGGACCAAAAGCAAAAAATCTAAACAATTATGGTACAAATGGCACAAATGGATTCAAAACAAAGATTGAAAATGTAACAATACAAAGTATCAGTATACAAAAGAAAGATAACAATTACCTTAAGGTGTATGAACTCTTTATGTATTTCTTTCTATGCTAATAGTAAAACATACTTACGACATTCTTATGTAAATATACAAATATATGAAGAAATGTATTGGAAAAGGTAATAGAAATGGATTAGATCTGTTAAACTAGAACAAAATATGTGAGAAATGTCTTTTTACTCCTTTTTTTATTATTTTCTTTTACTCTTTTTTTTGGAAAACAATAAAGATACTATAACAAAAAAAAATAAGAGATCACTGGATCTCCCCTGTGGAAGACAGAAAGGTCACATACTTCACCTAATGGATAAATCATAGCTACCTATTGATGCCACATTATACAATCAATAACACAGAGCTACAAAAAAATTTTGTAATCATTGTAGTTGATCTTATACTTTTCTGGATCATTTTTTTGTTCTGATTTCAAAAATGTATATTGTTTTTCTGTAGCAGGTATACTTTCCACAGAGCAGCATCATTATTATAATGTAAAGGAGATTATACGGCCTTGGTGGTGCAGTGGTTAGAGTGCGGTACTGCAACCTGCTTCTGCTGACTGCTGGCTGTAGTTCATCAGTTCAAATTTCACCAGGCTCAAGGTGGACTGAGCCTTCCATCCTTCTGAGGTGGGTAAAATGAGGACCCAGATTGTTGGGGGCGATAGGCTGATTTTGCAAACCACTTAGTGAGTACTATAAAGCACTGTGAAGCAGTATATAAGTCTAAGTGCCATTGTAATTACCACATACATTGAAAATGCAAAAATAACATAATAACAAAAATGTGTCTATATCAGAAACTTTATATGATAGACCAAAACTAAGCATATTTTTGGAATCAGCACATCAAACTCCATAAAACAGACATTATCTTTGCTGATAATTTTTTTGTGTTGATCGGTGTAATCTAGTTATTAACTAGGGCTTTCACACTTGGAGGAAAACTGTCCTTTCCACCTCTATTTATTAATTGATTGCTTTTCCAAAGAACAAAAAATTAATTATTGAAATTAAATTAAATTGCTGGCTGCATATTTTGCCTTGAGGATTTCCCTGTTCAATTATTTCTGCAAGTGCTAACCCACTCTCATCTTGCTTCAATGTGGCACTAAGCTTGCTGTCCAGATCATGTGACAATTTACAGCATTGTGCTTCTATTTATGTGCTGGGTGGTTTTTTAAATATTACTTTCACTTTTGCTAAGGTACATTGTTAATATCCAGACCTGGAGAAGGCCTACTTTGTGGGACCTGACCGGTCGCTGGGATTCATGCGGCAGAAGGCAGTCTCAGAGGTATTCGGGTCCCCTGCTTAGGGCTAAAAAAGCCTTTTTCAGAGGGAGCAGGAATGGAAACAAACCTACAAAGTCTTAGGGCTGGAAAAACTGCTTCAGAGGGAGTAGGAATAAAAAGAAATGCTGCAAGAAATGGTAGGAAGATCATTAGCGTTAGCACCGCATTAGGGCTGAAAAGGTCATTTTCAGAGGGAGTAGGTATGAAAACAAACCTGCAAAGATTTAGGGATGGAAAAAACCTCCTTTGGAGCGAATAGGAAGCTGGGATGATCGTTAGCACCTAGTTAGGGCTGGGGGGGTCAAGCCCACTCTCCCCCCCCCCAAGATCAAACACAACCCTGATGTGGCTCTCAATGAAATTGAGTTTGACACCGCTGCTTTATAGTAATGAACAAAGCTTCGAGAAATATAAGGACTTATTAGACGATCAATTGAAATTAAAAACTAGACAAGAATTACATGAGGCAGGAGTAACGATGGATTGGTGGCATTACGCTCAGATTCAGTCATGATTTCAAAAAGATGTAAGAACTTATATATTTCGAAAAGAGAATAATATCCTAGGGAAATTACTAACTAAAACTCATGGGAAATTGATTGGGAAAGTATACAAATATCTGATTAGCTCTAAAACAGTTGGTATGATTTTAAAAGACAATATGATTAGTTGGTGCAGAAATTTCAGAAGAGAAATAGAAATAGATACATGGGAAAGGGTTTGGATATATAATTGGAAAATGACCGAATCAGTTTCGTTCAAGGAAAATCAGATTAAGATGTTTTATAGATGGTATCTCCCCCCTTTCAAAAATGTTTCCAAATACATCGCCCAATTGCTGGAAATGTAAAAGAGAAATTGGTTCCTATTATCATCAATGGTGGACCTGCCAAAAAGCTAAACTGTACTGGAATAAAGTAGGAAGATGGATAAGGGAAATTACCTTCCAGGAAATCAGGAAACCCCCAGAATTTTTCTTACTAGGCATTACAAACCATAAATATAAAAAAGATATATATTTATTTTATTTATTTATTTATTATTTAGATTTGTATGCCGCCCCTCTCCGAAGACTCGGGGCGGCTCACAACAGAATAGAACAAATCATAAATAATCAGAAAACTTTAAAATTTATACAAGATTTAAAAGAACCCCATAAACTAACAGACGCACACACAAACATACCATGCATAAATTAAACATGCCCGGGGGAGGTGTTTCAGTTCCCCCATGCCTGACGGCAGAGGTGGGTTTTAAGGAGTTTACGGAAGGCAGGGAGAGTAGGGGCAGTTCTAATCTCTGGGGGGAGTTGGTTCCAGAGAGTCGGGGCCGCCACAGAGAAGGCTCTTCCCCTGGGGCCCGCCAACCGACATTGTTTAGTTGACGGGACCCGGAGAAGGCCCACTCTGTGGGACCTAATTGGTCGCTGGGATTCGTGCGGCAGTAGGCGGTCTCGGAGATATTCTGGTCCAGTGCCATGAAGGGCTTTAAAGGTCATAACCAACACTTTGAATTGTGACCGGAAATTGATCGGCAGCCAACGCAGACTTACTTAATAACCCACATTTTAGTAGTCTCCAGGATTGTTTTTGCCCAAAGACGGAAAGAAGTGGAAGTCCCAAAAGAAGAGGAGGTAATCAGAAAAATTATAGAATGTACAGAGCTGGACATGATGACGAAGAATCAGAATTTTATAAAATTTGGGATAGGGTCTACACTTGGTTGAACAAAAGAAATTCTCAATGAATTTAAAATATTTAGATTTACTATTTTGAAACATGTATAAATAGAGATATGTAATAGAAGTTTTTATTCATCTGAATTGATCTAATCAACAAAAGCTTTTTCCTTATTTTATCATGGAGACTTCTATTCTGAGCGGAGCCATTGTAGCTCCTCTTTGTGTTATGTGTTTTGTCTGGTTTCTTTATGTTTGTATGTGATGTTTTGTTCTTTTTGAAAATAATAAAAATATTTTTTTTTAAAGTAATGAACAAAGCTTCTAGACAGGTAAATTCATACATGGCCACCAGAAGAGTCTCTTGGAAGTAGACAGGTCATAGAAACATAGAAACATAGAAGATTGGCGGCAGAAAAAGACCTCATGATCCATCTAGTATGCCCTTATACTATTTCCTGTATTTTATCTTACAATGGATATATGTTTATCCCAGGCATGTTTAAATTGAGTTAATGTGGATTTATCAACCACGTCTGCTGGAAGTTTGTTCCAAGGATCTACTACTCTTTCAGTAAAATAATATTTTCTCATGTTGCTTTTGATCTTTCCCCCAACTAACTTCAGATTGTGTCCCCTTGTTCTTGTGTTCACTTTCCTATTAAAAACACTTTCCCCCTGGACCTTATTTAACCCTTTAACATATTTAAATGTGAAGTAGACCCAGAGGCAGGGTTTTGAGCAATCGGTACTTTTATTCAGCTCAGAGAACAAGTGACAGCTCAGCAAGGCAAAGTGACAATTCAGCGAGTACCGACTGACTCTGCCTGGAGAAACCGCTCCTTTTATACATTTGCGGTTCCCGCCAAAGCTAGAGCCGGCCGCGTCTGAGCCAATCAGGAGCGACTTCCTGCTTCGGCTCAGACAGCGCTGGAAAGAGGAACAAACTATTTACAGGAGTTACAAGGTAGCCATTTCAGGATACAACACCCCTCCCCTCATAGTTGGACACATCCATCAAGAAAGCCATGTGACAAAGTCGTCCAATCGGTGGGGCCTCCGAGGAGCTCGCGCTGACCTGCGCAGTTCAATTTCTCCTTCGACACTGACTGTGGAGGATGGCTCGCCGCTGTTCTCCCGGCGCGGCGGACTTGGCCTGGCGGGCCCAACGAAGGCTTCGGAGGACGAGGATGGCTCGGTTCCCCCTGGCCCGATAAGTCTCTTTGCGTGTTTCTTAGTTCGGGCAATGTACTAAAGTCTGTTGAAGGGGGAGAGTCCATGTCAGCGGTTTGTGGCAGTTGATTTTCTGTTCGCTTCCGAATGTGGTCTATGTGTCGTTTCCACAAACGACCATCCTCTAGTTTTACAATATAAGTCTTTGGTGCATTTTGCTTAACAACAATTCCCTTCATCCAGTTTACATTTCCATCAAAACTTTTTACATATACATTTTGTCCCAAGTACATTTCTCTTTCAGGTTTTACACACATTTGGTTATTATTAACACAGAACCTTGGGTTTAACCTGTCTAGTGGTGACCTCAATTTTCTTCCCATCAATAACTCTGCAGGGCTTACATGTGTGTGCGAGTTAGGGGTGATGTGTTGGGTGAGTAAGAATTGGTCCAAGTTTTGTTGCACATCCCCAGGGCCTGACCTGCGCAATGCCTCCTTTACCTTCGTCGCCAGTGAAGTAGACCCAGAGGCAGGGTTTTGAGCAATCGGTACTTTTATTCAGCTCAGAGAACAAGTGACAGCTCAGCAAGGCAAAGTGACAATTCAGCGAGTACCGACTGACTCTGCCTGGAGAAACCGCTCCTTTTATACATTTGCGGTTCCCGCCAAAGCTAGAGCCGGCCGCGTCTGAGCCAATCAGGAGCGACTTCCTGCTTCGGCTCAGACAGCGCTGGAAAGAGGAACAAACTATTTACAGGAGTTACAAGGTAGCCATTTCAGGATACAACAAAATGTTTCGATCATGTCCCCCCTTTCCCTTCTGTCCTCCAGACTATACAGATTGAGTTCATTAAGTCTTTCCTGATACGTTTTATGCTTAAGACCTTCCACCATTCTTGTAGCCCGTCTTTGGACCCATTCAATTTTGTCAATATCTTTTCGTAGGTGAGGTCTCCAGAACTGAACACAGTTCTGGAGACCTCACCTACGAATGTGGTCTCACCAGCGCTCTACATAGCGGGATAATCTCTCAAGCCAGCAGATACAGAACACAAAGGAAGCTCAGAATGTAACTGGAAGTCCCCAAATCCAATCAAGTCACCTCCAAGGGAAGATTTTGAAATCCTGAGCATGTCTGATGATTGCACACATTTTATGACCAGCTGTCACATGTTTGGAAGAAAGTTGTCATATAGACTGACACAGTTGATTGTCACAGGAAAGCATGACATAAGAAGTGAGAAAGAAGAAGATCAGAAGAATTGTTTCGCAACTCACAAACAAAAAAGGGGGATGTGGTCCTATGACCACTGTAGTTGATCTGAAATAAACTTGGGATGTTTTTATTCTCTTCAGAATTCAAACTTTAGTCATGAATAGAAGTGAGTTTTGATTTCAGCAAATCAAGGGCTAACAAGCTCGCTTTGGAAACCAAGCCCGTGTTTATAACCCATTTCTTTTTTAGTACATTTGCCTAGATATACTCATTTTTTATAATAGGGGGCAAGGATACATCTTCACTTTTAATTCACCTGTTAAGAATATTCACATTTTTCCATGTCTATCATTAAACCACCACAAATAAACATGAGAGAGTTAATACAAATACACATTGTTCTGTTCTATAAATCTGGCATAGAGAATTTCTGCATTTGTTCTGATATATCAAATATATATAATATCAGCTTTTAGGAGTCCTGTGTTTGTTCAAACACTAAATCCTCTTGTGACTGTTCAATGACTACCGATCCATTTCCGGGCACAATTCAAAGTGTTGGTTATGACCTATAAAGCCCTTCATGGCATAGGACCAGATTATCTCCGAGACGGCCTTCCGCCGCACAAATCCCAGCGACTGGTGAGGTCCCACAGAGTTGGCCTACTTAGGGTCCTGTTGACCAAACAATGTCGGCTAGCAGGACCTAGGGGAAGAGCCTTCTCTGTGGGAGCCCCGACCCTCTGGAATCAGCTCCCCCCAGAGATTCGCACTGCCCCCACCCTCCTCGCCTTCCAGAAGAGCTTAAAAACTCATCTTTGCCGCCAGGCTTGGGACTTTTAATCTTCCCCCTGACCAATGAATGTTTAAGTATGAGTGTTGAATGATTGGTTTGATAGCTTTTCCTTTTTTAATTAAATTAAACGGCTGTTTTAATGTAGTATTAATTAGTAATTAATTACGGTAATTGCATTCATATTATTGTTTTGTTTCTTGTATATGCTGTGAGCCGCCCTGAGTCCTCGGAGAGGAGTGGCATATAAACCTAAATAAATAAATGAATGAATGAATGAATGAATGAATGAATGAATGAATGAATGATACTCTAAGTACAATAGACAAATTGGATGCAAAAATAGGAAGGATCATTCCTTCCTTTCCCCAAACATGTAATGCAATAAATCAGTGATGGTGAACCTTTTTTTGTTCGGATGCCAAAAGAATGTGCACACGCATGCTTGCTCACACCCATAATGTAATGCCCTCCTCCCACACATGCACACACAAACCTCTCCCCGCACTGCCTCTGGAGCTACCCCCCCCCAGTCATGCTCACAAGGCTCATTGAAGCCACCAGAGTCTGTGGATAGTGAAAAATGGTTTCCAGGTGAGTTTGGGCCTTCTGGAAGGAAGGGGGGAGGTCATTTTCACCTTCCCCAGGCACGGCCATGTAGCGCTGGAGGAAGCGAACTGGCAGTAAGGTAAGTTAGAACCTATTAGAGCCCTTTTGGTATCTCAGCTGCACTTGAGAAAGATAACTCTCAGCCTTGACCTTGGCGACAATCGGTTCATGGAACACTTAAATATTTTATCAAGAATACTCTCCATTGCAGTAAAACAAAAACGAATACCCTATTTTGTAGCTCCACATTCTTCTCCAGAAAGCAAGTTTGCTTTTGACCCTTGTCACTTCTTCCAGTGTGGACTTTCAGCTTTCAGTCTTCTATATTGTCCTGGTTATTTCTCTCCCCCTAACTCTGTGTATATATGGCTAGGATTTTATGCCTGTTTAGTTTCTGGGTGTTGTAATCACCTCTGGCTAGAAGAACTTCAAGATAAAGCTATCAGATCTGGGTTTCAAGAGTCCTAATGACCATTAGATGTGATTACAACAGTACAATTTTACAGTGCAAGTTTTCTGTATCCTTTTGTTGACATTTAATTATCACCCAGTTTGGGGGGGGGGGATGTTCCACCACATGCAATCTAAATTTCAATAAAGTGCTCCATATGGATATGCAGTAGTGAAACGCTTGTATACAGAAATCAATGAAGTTTTAAAATCATATTATGATTGGTGGAGAGAAATATCCTTCTAACTTCTTAATTACACCTCAAGTAAAATTGACAGTTTTCAATTAGAATAGAGGTGGAGAAAAGAAATCAACAGAATGCGTAGATTTCTTCACGTTAACATGATTGATCAGGATATTCAGACATGTGAAGACAGCAGTATTTACAACGCATTTGTTTATTATTTGTTTATTTGTTTATTTGTTTATTTGTTTATTTGTTTATTTGTTTATTTGTTTATTTGTTTATTTGTTTATTTGTTTATTTGTTTATTTGTTTATTTGTTTATTTGTTTATTTGTTTATTTGTTTATTTGTTTATTTGTTTATTTGTTTATTTGTTTTTATAGGCTGCCCATCTCCTGATGAACTCAGGCCGGCGTACAACAATAAAAAAAATTACAAAATTTAAAACCCCAATATTAAAAGCATTCATACCTCTCTCAATCATTACTACTGTCCGGAGCTGACTGTATCACTCAACGGTCCCAGGCCTGGCGACAAAGCCATGTTTTTAAGCCTTTCGGAAGGCCAGGGAGGTGGGGGCCATGTGAATCTCTGGAAGGAGTTGGTTCCAGAAGACCAAAGCCACCACAGAGAAGGCCCTTCTCCATGGCCCTGCCAGTCGACACTGCTTAGCTGACAGGATCTGGAGAAAGCCGACCCTGTGAGCTCTAATCGGTCGCTGGGATGTGTGAGGCAGAAGACGGTTCCATAAATACTTAAATAGCAATGTAATCCTAAATTTATTTAATCAAGTTTGACTTTAATGATTGATTATCTTGCTGCTCATCCAGGAAAGATAATATATTTTACAGGATACAAGCAGCTCTTACAGGTAATGTGGATTTAGAGATGGTGACTGCTTTGTGCTTCCTTGGTATTAATATGATCTGAATCGGTTCTGTTCCAACACTCTTATTATGAGGCCTATACCAGCTTTCAAGCGGTGTTACCTGGTGTTCTTCAACCAAGCAGATGGCCACCACTGGCAAGTCAGATTCATCTCTCCTCACACTCCCATCTACATTTTTAAAGGTTTTTCCTAAGGCCAACCCCTAGAGGGAATTAAGAAAAGGAATTTTGGAAAACCTGTTACAATGTGAGCGGAAGTCCATTGGCACGGAGTATTTCCTTCCAAAATAACTCTCACTAAGTTCAATGAGTCAGAAGCTTAATGAGTTTCCTCCCAGGAAATTGATACAATTGTTAGCGGTGCAACTTTTTTCTTTAAAGGGAAAAAAAAAGATTTTGCCTGTTGCATTTGTCGAGAAAGTCGTAATTTATTTTCTTTGGGTATCAGGCCTTGAATGGATGGAACAGGGCGATGGCATAATATTTTGCTGTCCTGATCACCTACTCTTATCTCCAGGAGTAGAATTATTGTTTTAATGAGACACAGATTTAGGGAAGTGTTGGGTGGCTGGCCCTGATTTCATTTCCCCATAACACTAAGCATAGCCTGAAATTGGAACATCACCACTAATGACCAAGGAAATGGCCCCTTTCACCTCTCAAGTTGCCCAACTAATAGATTGTCAGTGCAAGTCATCCACATCGATGACAGTGCAGGCTATATCCAAACTAAGATCTAGTGCTCTTCTGAAAAAGGGTTAAGGCCATGTCTCAAAATAATCCTCCTAACAGGCAGCAGTCTCAGAGGAAGGACACAGGATGAAATGCAAGAAAGAAAATCAATAATGGACAAGTTCCATTCTCAGCCAGTGTTGAAAAGGAACTGCAGAGCTGACAATGAGCCAACCTCTGCCTTTGCGGCTGGCAGCACAAATGAGAGTACCATGCAGAAGGTTACAAAGCAGGCAAAGAGAACTTGCCCAGGTAATTAAAAAAAAGTAAAAGTAAAGCAAATATTCACTTGATTCAGAAGGTTGATGATGTTTTATGCTCTAATCACTCACAACTGGACTGACCCAAAGTGTGCTGTTTATAAATACAGTGGTACCTCTACCTAAGAACGCCTCTACTTACAAACTTTTATAGATAAGAACTGGGTATTCAAGATTGTTTTGCCTCTTCTCAAGAACTATTTTCCACTTACAAACCCGAGCCTACAAAACTGTAACCAGAAAAGGCAGGGAGAAGCCTCCAGGGGGCCTCTCTAGGAATCTCCTGGGAGGAAACAGGGCTGGAAAAGGTGGGGAGAAGTCTCTGTGGGGCTTTTCTAGGAATATCCTGGGAGGAAACAGGGCCTCCGCCCTCCCTGTGGTTTCCCCAATCGCACACATTATTTGCTTTTACATTGATTCCTATGGGAAAAATTCCTTGTTCTTAAAAACGTTTGTACTTAAGGACCTGGTCACGGAACGAATTAAGTTTGTAAGTAGAGATACCTCTGTATTTTAAAATAATAAATAAAGGTTTTTAGTCTTCCAGTTTTCAAACAGCCTTTCTCTCTTGTCTTTGGAATTTCCCACTCATCCAGGTCACGTTTTTCCAAAAGGTATTTTTCCCCCCCAAAGGCAACTGGACTTTCTTTCGGGGAGGGTTTCTTGTGAAAATGTTTCATTTCTCATCCAGGAAGCTTCTTCAGTTCTAGATGACTGGTGGGGAATGAAAGGATTTATATTCGTTGCAGCCATCTGATCATTAGCTCTCAGAGAGCGTTGAGACCACTTGGGGATTTATCTGTATCCTCAGAGGGTAAATGGGGGTAGAACCTTCTGGGGACTGTTGAAAAGATTTGCATTGTAAACCCAGCTGCACGAAGGTTCCACACCCATTTGCACTCTGATTCAGGTGACTCTGAGGATACAGATAAATCTCCAAGTGGCTTCAAAGTCTCTCAGAGAGCTAAGAACCAGATAAGTGCAAAGAATATAAACCTTTCTGTTAGATTGCGCGGAAATGAAGAGACGAGATGTAGGAACAGTTCAGCACCGTTATTGAACTTATTTATTTACTTACTTACTTACTTACTTACTTATTTACTTACTTACTTACTTACTTATTGGATTTGTATGCCGCCCCTCTCCGTAGACTCAGGGCGGCTAACAACAGTAATTTAGCTGGATTGTGATACAAATTGCCAGCTGGCTGCAAGGAAGCTACTTTTATGGTCTTGCCTATAACCAAGCTGGCCACTGACAGCAGTTAATTTCTCTCGCCGCTAGATTAGCCAATCAGTAGTGGCTATGCAAATTCATACTACATATGTCCATATATAATTTATTTGATTTTTATTTATTCAAAGTTTTAATGCTGCCCTTCTCCTTAGACTCAGGGTGGCTTACAACAAGTTAGCAATAGCACTTTTTAACAGAGCCAGCATATTGCCCCCACAATCCGGGTCCTCATTTTACCCACCTCAGAAGGATGGAAGGCTGAGTCAACCTTGAGCTGGTGATGAGATTTGAACCGCTACCGGTACAGTGAACCATGAGTGGCTGTAGCTACCAGTATACAGAAACCAGTCCGAACCTTCTGCATTTCATCCCTGCCTTACAGTAAACTTCTTGTCATTTATGTGAAGTTGATTTTGTTTGTTTGAATCAAATTATGTCCAGGTTCCATTGTGCTATTTTATATAAATATTCTGCTCCATCTTTTCTTATTGGGATTTATCCTCTGAGTTGATGTTCCTCATCGAGACTCCAAATGCAAGTTGATATCCTCTCCTTTTTAGGTTTACTCTGCAGAAGCTAATCTGAACTGGAATGACAGTGTTATCTGATCGCTGCTGATTTTATTTTCAACTGATATTATTCTTAGATTTCCTTTGTGGTTCATCATTGGTTAAGACACGTAGACACCACTTTCATGTACACATTGCATTAAGGTATGGTATGTTTTAATCACGGCTGGCTGAAAAATTATTTATCCTAAGTGAGAAATACCACCATGTTGTGTGAACCCAGCCACCCACTATGGATGGTACATCAGGGTTTACTCATTTGATTTATTTATTTGTAACATATCTTGCCTTGAGGCCACTCTAGGTGGCTTACAATAATAAAAAGGAAGAAATGAAAAGAATGTAAATAAAGCAGAAGTAAAATATAATAAAATAAACGATAAAAAATATTGAGACTACATTAATATGATTAACACACACTCCAAAAAGATGGGTGGGTTGGTGAGGCACAGGTAACAGAGGGGATGGGAGGCAGAGTCTGCCAACAATCCATCAGCTACCTCCAGTGTGGAAATTCCCCATTTGACACAAATTTGACATTTACGACTCAGCATATTGCATGATCCCAGACTGTTCTGCCGGGCTCACGGCACGAGCCACCAATTAAGTGCAAAGGTAGAAAGTCAGACACACATACGTGAAAAGTCAAGAACACTTTTTTTATCCAAAGTAAAATAGAAGCAAAACACCCTTTTAGTAGTCAAAGGGCTCACCTTCAAAGCAACAGACTTGAATGCGGTGAAAAACAATAAACAAACACAAAGCAATTAACAAGCAGCTGTGAAGATGTCACAGCCACTCTCCTTCAAATGTTTTCAAACTCCCACATTTGACTATGGTTTAGTTTCAGAGTCCTGGTATCAATGCAAAGAGAGTCCTTGGAGAATCCTGAGATGAAAGCCACTTCCTCTGTCGCCGAACAGATAGACTTCCACACTCTGAGGGCAAAATGCTGCCAATTTAATGGCAGCCCCAATTAGTTGAACCACACCCAACCACAGGTGAAACTCCCTTATCTCCTTAGTATTTACGCAGCTGCTCTTTCCTAGTCAATGCCCTACGGCTGCGTACGTCAATGAATGTCTCTTCACCTGAATCCAGCGAGGATAATGAGGATGAATTACTCCCTAATTGGCTGTCTGCCATGACCCCCTCTGAGGATCCCATTTCATAATCACTCCCTGCTTCCAACGCTTTGCTGTCCGAAGCAGTCAGCAGTAAAACTGGCCTCTGACACTGGGAGGATTCACCCACATCCACCCCCACAGTCCTTGGGGCAAGAGCTGGCCCAGAGCCAACCACAACACCAGACATGGGCTCAGCCTTCTTTGTAATATTTCTCAAAGGTGAGGTATGCATACTTATTTTATTTTATTTATTTATTTATTCATTTGTCCAATACACAAATACATAGGAAGAAAAATAGACATGTGGTAATATATATAAGGGTAAAAGTGAACTTAGAGGAGAGGATATATGAAAGAAAGAGAATATATATGATAGGTGAAAGAGAGGAAAGACAATTGGACAGGGGACGAAAGGCACACCAGTGCACTTATGTACACCCCTTGCTGGCCTCTTAGGAACCTGGAGAGGTCAATCGTGGAGAGTCTAAGGGAGAAATATTGGGGGTTAGGGGTTGACACAATTGAGTCCGGTAATGAGTTCCACGCTTCGATAACTCGATTGTTGAAATCATATTTTTTACAGTCAAGTTTGGAATGGTTCGTATTAAGTTTGAATCTGTTGCATGCTCTTGTGTTATTGCAGTTGAAGCTGAAGTAGTCATTGACCAGTAGGACGTTGTAGCATATGATCTTGTGGGCAATACTCAAATCGTGTTTTAGGCGCCGTAGTTCTAGGCTTTCTAGGCCCAGAATTGTTAGTCTATTTTCGTAGGATATTCTGTTTCGAGTGGAGGAGTGAAGGGCTCTTCTGGTGAAATATCTTTGGACATTTTCAAGGGTGTTGATGTCTGAGATGTGGTATGGGTTCCAGACAGATGAGAAGTAGTCTAGGATGGGTCTGGCAAAAGTTTTGTAGGCTCTTGTGAGTAGTGTGAGATTGCCTGAGCAGAAGCTACGTAGGATCAAGTTAACAACTCTAGAAGCTTTTTTGGCGATATTGTTGCAGTGGGCTTTAGCACTTAGGTCATTCGATATTAGTATTCCAAGGTCTTTTACTGAGTGTGGGTTAACAGTGAGAGATTGTTTATTCAGTTCGTATGTGCGGTTTGGATTCTTTTTGCCGATGTGGAGGGTAGAGCATTTGTTGGTTGATATTTGAAGTTGCCAAGTGTTAGACCAGTCTGAGACAAAGTCCAGGTCTTTTTGGAGAGTGAGTGTGTTATCAGTGGTGTTGAAAAGTTTCACATCGTCGGCAAAAAGAACACAGTTACTGACCCCAAAGGAGAGAAAGGCAAATGAGTAGCAGTCACACAGAGTACAAACAAGAGAAAAGCGAATTTGTTTTCCCCCCAAAGCTCCCCAGAAGCATTGTGGAAAGTGCATCTCTAAAATAATCATCATAATCATCATCATCCCATTCATCACGCTGGTAGTACTACTGCAATTCTTATGGCTCAGTCTCTAGAGAAAAAGAACTTGGTGCCCTCAAGGCAACCATATTCAGCCTGATTGTTTGTCTTGTTCTTGACATGATTTATGGAGTTAATACATTGTGTTCTAAAAATATCCTAGCAGAGATTAGTGCATTTTCATTCATGGGACTTCTAGAAAGGAGTAAGGCCCCAACCCTCTGGAACCAACTCCCCCCGGAGATTAGAACTGCCCCTACTCTCCTTGCCTTTCGTAAGCTCCGTAAGACCCACCTGTGTCGTCAGGCATGGGGGAACTGAGACATCTCCCCGGGCATATACAATTTATGAATGGTATGTGTGTATGTATGTGTGTTTAGAAAATGGGGTTTCTTTTAAATGTTTTTAGTAGAAATTTAGATTTGTTGTAAACTGTTTTTTTCCCACTTTGTTGTGAGCCGCCCCGAGTCTGCGGAGAGGGGCGGCATACAAATCTAAATAAATAAATAAATAAATGAATGAATGAATGAATGAATGAATAAGTAAGTAAGTAAGTAAATAAGTAAATAAGTAAGTAAGTAAGTAAGTAAGTAAGTAAGTAAGTAAGTAAGTAAGTAAATAAATAAATAAATAAATAAATAAATAAATAAAGCCATAACTGGATAGCGCTCTTGGATGCTAAGGCCAGGCGGTTTTTTGTTGTTTGTTTTGTTTTGTTTTTGGCAAAAAGACAAATCCCATTTGGGGTTGATGAATTTGCTGCATTGTGACCAAGTTTGGCTATTCTATTATTCTTTTAGTAACGTTCACATTTATTGGAGAGAAGTCTGACTCGACCCCTCCCCAGTTTGCTGGCATTATTATTAAAGACATCAGCATCACCTAAAAACTCTAAAGACAAATGCCAAAGCCATTTGTTAAAGAGTGAAAAACCTGTTTTCATAAAGAAAGGAATTGGTTTTATTTATGTTGTGAATCTGGGGATGTAAGACAAGGGATCCCTTGTTGGCTGGCATATGAGCAATCTCTGTGGTCATCAATTGGCTAGAAAAGGCAAGTTATGATTCATGGCTGATTCTCTCTTAGCACTACAGAATTGCAAAGAGAGAGAGAGATGCCAGTTGCATCCTGGGCATCATAAATCACCTAAAAAGCATCTTCAAATTCTATTTCATATTTATTGTGAGATACAATACTTGGACAACCATAAAAGCCAAGAGTGACTAGAATTTCCCCCGGAAAAGGCAACTATTGTGTTCCATCATGCCATTAATAAGACAAACAGTCCTGATATTAGTTGCACAGAAAAGCACTATTACCGTATATATACTGCTCAAAAAAAATAAAGGAAACACTTAAACAACGCAATGTAACTCCAAGTAAATCAAATTTCTGTGAAATCAAACTGTCCACTTAGAAAGCAACACTGATTGACCATCAATTTGGCTGCCGATCAATTTCCAGTCACAATTCAAAGTGTTGGTTATGACCTTTAAAGCTTTACATGGCATTGGACTAGAGTACCTCCAGAATCGCCTGCTACTACACGAATCCCAGCAACCGATAAAGTCCCACAGAGGTGGCCTTCTCCGCGTACTATTGACTAAACAATGTCGTTTGGCGGGCCCCAGGGGAAGAGCCTTCTCTGTGGCGGCCCCGGCCCTCTGGAATCAACTCGCCCCGGAGATTAGAACTGCCCCCACCCTCCTTGTCTTTCGTAAACTACTCAAGACCCACCTATACCACCAGGCATGGGGGAGTTGAGACACCTTTCCCCCAGGCTTTTTTATATTTTATGTTTGGCATGTATGTGTAATTCCGTTTTTTAATATGATAGGGTTTTATATGCTTCTTTTTTAATATTAGATTTGTTTCGCTATAATATTGTTTTTTATTATTGTTGTGAGCCGCCCCGAGTCTTCGGAGAGGGGCGGCATACAAATCTAATAAATTATTATTATTATTATTATTATTAATGTCACATGTCAGCACATTCGACTTTGTACAGAACAAAGTATTCAATGAGAATATTTCATTCATTCAGATCTACGTTGTGTTCTTTGAGTGTTCCCTTTATTTTTTTGAGTAGTGTATTTTTAAACAAAGTTACTTGCAGAGAAAAATACTTTCCCCATTTGAAAAAAGGCAATGCCACAAAACCTCCTGGACCTAAGAGCCCATAGTGGTTGATCCAGAGTTTTGCTAGAAAGTTGATTAGGATATTTAGGATAAAATCAGAGGAATAGGCTGATGTTCCTGTAATCACTTCTTAATTGAAGTTCTGTATTAAGAGACCCATTTTGAGTGCTTTAGTAGAATGACAGATAACTATAGGAAAAAATCTGTAATATACATAGATAAGTGAGAATCAGTGTGGTATAACACTAAGATAGGCAATGATTTCCAGATGTGGGTTACAATTCCTATTATCTCAGCATGGCTAGTGTTTACAGATCTCATTCGAAGTTCAGCAGCTAATTGGAAACTTCTTGTTAATTAAGATAGTGATGTTCAGGGACTTGGCAAGAGGCTGATTCACCCTTTCTTTCTGCCTTGAAAAGGCCCCCTTCCCAATGATAAGGTCATGCTGGCAAAGCTTCATATCTTCTCAATAGGACTCAGTTGTGTGGCTTTTTTGTTCTGAAAAACTTAAGCCTGTGTTTCAAAAATCTAAAAGTAAGTTTTGATCCAAATGACCATTCTCATTGGTTAATCACAGTGCCGTGAGCTGAGCTGCCAATTTTGGACATACACAGGAGTGTGATATTACATTAGCAGAAGAGGGAGCAAAACTGAGATGGTGGCTGGCAGCATTCAAGAAATTGAACACTGAAAAAGTAAATGGATCCTGTTCTGTGGGGCTCACCGGTAGACTCCTCCCAAAAATTCACAGGTACAAATTTCAGACACACACACGTTTGAAAATTCAAAACAATGTTCTTTATTATGAAAATTCACTTAAACCAAGCCCTCTTTTTGTATAGCAAAGAGCACTCGTCTCCAAACAAACTGGTAATTTGTACAAGTCCCTTATCAGTCCTGTGATACTTAGTTTGCAGCTGTGAGGCAATTCACAGTCCTTCTTTCACAAAGTGAAACACACTTTGCTCTGGTTTAGTTTCAAAGCGGGGGGAAATCAGCACACAAAAAGTCAAAGTCAGCAAAGCAGTCACGAAACACAACGATCAGATAATCCTCCACAATGGCCAAACCCACAGGCTGCTATTTATAGCAGCCTCACTAATTACCACAGCCCCACCCAACCACAGGTGGTCTCATTTTTTTGATAATAATCTCTCAGTTGTTGTTGCCTATGCATCGCTCTCCGCATGCGTGGCTGTATCATTAACTCTTGTTCTGAATCCAAGGAAGAGCTAGATAATTGATCTCCTTCTGAGCTGTCTGCCACACTCTCCTCCTCCCTGTCACTCATGTCTTCTTGGTCAGAGGAGCCTTCATCATCAGATTCCACCGGGGGGGGCAAAACAGGCCTACAGCATGTGGATGTCTCCCCCACATCCACAGTTCTTGGGGCAGGAGCTGGGCCAGAGCTAACCACAACAGATCCCAAGCAATATTTATTTTGCCCCCATACTGAGCTCCAATGTGAAAAGGTTCAAAAGATGATCAAAATCATCGGCCAACTATTCATTCAGAATCCACCATTCCAGTTGCATCCTGACATTTTCCATATATGGAAGATGCAACACTTTGTATTACCGGTATATTTAATTCTAGAAGCAGTAGTACCTGTTCTCAGACAGATCATAATACCTGAGGTTTGGCTGGTCTGCAACACTGCTCAACTTGCAAAGCCTTGAAGACCTACCTGTTTTCACAGGCATGGGGCGAGGAGAATAATCGAGCCCATGCTCCTGGGGAATGGTGTGTTAGGAAACCATATTATGTTAATTTGTTGGGAATGGCGCTTCCTGGGATATACATGCATTTATTGTCAACTCTGATGCTGACTTGGCTAGAGCCATATTGTATTTTGATTCCAAGTTGCATTAGTGAGATAGGTGGCTGTATAGATCAATAAAATGAGATTAGGAAAACGCCAGAATTCTTCCTACTGTGCATAACAAATCCAAAATATAAAAAAGAAATTTACTATTTAATAACCCATATCTTGGTTGCCGCCAAGGAGGAGGACGTAGTAAGGAAAATTATAGAGTGTGCCGAGATGGACATGGTGATGAGGGGGGGAGACTTTTATATGCAAAATAAACAAATCTGCATCACTTTTTCCAGTTCAATTTCCATAACATCATGTTCAGAAATGTTCAAGCTACCAATCCCACACCAAGTTTAGTAAAATAGAACGCATTTTGCAAGCAAAACTATCCATAAATTGAAAAATATTTCACAAAAATGGGGGGGTCGCGCATTTTATCAGCACAATAAACCAATAAGCATTACTTTTTTCAGTTCAATTTTCATTCCATTGTGTGCAGAAATGTTCAAACTTTTTTCCAAGTGAAAAAAGCTTTCAAAAAGACCAAATATAAGTACCTAAAATGAACAATTTGCGGTCCGGGTCAAATAGACCCGGGAACATGTCATTAGGGAATTTTTTCGAACAGCACAGCAGGGTTAAATAATCAAGAAGAATCAGACTTATATAAAATTTGGGAAAGGATTTATATATGGTTGAATAAAAAGAATACTAAATGAATTGGAAATATATATATACATAAATTTGCTTCTTAGAAATGCTTTAATATCTGAAAAATTTAAATAGAATTTTTTTATTCTCTGTATTGAACTTATAAATTTTAGTTTTCTCTTTTCTGTATTAGAAAGACTTCTATTTTGAGCGGGGCAATTGTAGCCCCTGTATATGTTCGATGTTTGTTTGTCTTGTTCGTCTTTTTATGAAAAATTAATTTAAAAAATTAAAAAAAATAAATCAATAAAATGATATGCTGGAATCTAACAAGCCACATTTCATTGGGTTCACACATGCCTTATGCTTAGTTTTGACTCTAGAGACCCCGTTTGGTGTAATAGTTAATGCACCATGGTAGAAATTGGAAAATCATACAGCCAACTAGGTAACTTTTGACCACTCAGTCTCTGTTAGTCTTAGGAAGAAGGCAATGGCAAATCACAGCTCAAAATCTTAACAGTAAAATACCAGGAGGCAAGACTGATTTGAAGGCACTACATAAATAAATATTATTCTACATACCTAAGCTAAGTATAATGTTAACTGCTTTCAGAATCTACTGAATATTTTACATGTTGATTTTCATTTATTCTCCTGCATTTGGCAATCATATAATCATAAACAGAACAGTGTAATATATTCAAGTATGCAGATGCAATCAGCTAATGGTGTGTTAAAGATCAACAGTCATAAGGCTGTCTTATCACAGGGAAAAAAGTTATTTGGTGTTAACATTTGCAAATACCTTCTTCCTAAATAAAATGAAAATGTATACCTTGAATTTGGTATAGTATTTGTGAAGCTGGAAGCCCTCTAGAAATGTGGACTATAATTCCTAGAATAATCCAGTCAAAATTTTCATTTTGTGGATTAATATACTGTATAAGACATAGTACGCCTATTATATTTCCCCCCTTTTTAAATTCAATACATAATGCAACACAAACTTTTGGTTTGGATTCTTGGTAGCATTGTTTTACAGTTCACTTTTGCAGTACAGGTTGCAGCAGTAAATCATTCAAAAGCTTGAGTTACAAACACCTGTCCAGGCATTTTAGAATACTTTTTTCTTTTTACTAGTAAAGCAAAAACTTCTTTGCCTGTTTTACCTCCCAACTGAATGTGTGAATAAGGTCTCTCATAAGACTGGTATATTCTTGATGTTATAACCCAGAACAGAAAAACCAATCTTGAGAGTTTGTGCAATTGATAAATAGTCTTGGGAAACCGTGACATCTACTGGCAAAATATAGCCTCTGCAAGCATATCAGCTTGTAAAAGCAGAAACGAGTAGAAATCATCCATAAAGTTTTTTTCCAGCTGATCATTTTTTCCTGCCTTCTTTCTACTGATTACATTATTCATTATTTCTTGATATATTTTTTTGCCAAATTAATCCAACTGATAGACCAACTCAGTTGTATCAACTGCTTTTTTAAAAAACCATTACGATTATCATTAGCACAATGATAATGACGGAATAATGTTAGCTGATGCAGCAGTTAAAGTGTGTGGAACCAAAATTAATGAGTTCTGGTTTTGAGTCTATATTCAACTACAGAATCTCAGTAGCTGATCATTATCTCTTAGCCGATCTAGCTTACAAGGTAGCTGTGAGGATAAAAGTGGATGAAGAGAATATATCTTGAGCTCCTGGAAGAATGTGAAGGCAAACATTTAGTGAACAGGTGATTAAATATGAACTAGAAAGAATGTTACACACATTTGTTAGATCTAGAAGAAAAATACAATTAAAAATCTAAACATGCATTTAGTTTAGAGTATGAATTATGCTAGCTACAATCAAAGCAATCAATGGTAAGGCCTGTATAGAGCTTTGATTTAAAAGAGTTTACTCTTCTTTCTTTAGTTCCTGTTAGTTTTGTCATTCTTCGTATTCTTCTACAGATAATTTAAGAGAGAATGACAACTAGTTCAGAACTATTAAAAATACAGTGGAACCTATACTTACAAATTTAATTCGTTCCATGACCAGGTTCTTAAGTAGAAAAGTTTGTAAGAAGAAGCAATTTTTCCCATAGGAATCAATGTAAAAGCAAATAATGTGTGCGATTGGGGAAACTACAGAGAGGGTGTAGGCCCTATTTCCACCCAGGAGATTCCTAGAGAGGCCCCATGGAGGCTTCTCCCCACCTTTTCTGGCCCTGTTTCCTCCCAGGAGATTCCTAGAGAGGCCACACAGAGGCTTCTCCCTGCCTTTCCGGCCCTGTTTCCTCCCAGGAGATTCCTAGAGAGGCCCCACAGAGGCTTCTCCCTGCCTTTTCCGGCCCTGTTTCCTCCCAGGAGATTCCTAGAGAGGCCCCACAGAGGCTTCTCCCTGCCTTTTCCGGCCCTGTTTCCTCCCAGGAGATTCCTAGAGAGGCCCCATGGAAGCTTCTCCCCACCTTTTCTGGCCCTGTTTTCTCCCAGGAGATTCCTAGAGAGGCCCCACAGAGGCTTCTCCCTGCCTTTTCCGGCCCTGTTTCCTCCCAGGAGATTCCTAGAGAGGCCCCATGGAAGCTTCTCCCCACCTTTTCTGGCCCTGTTTTCTCCCAGGAGATTCCTAGAGAGGCCCCACAGAGGCTTCTCCCTGCCTTTTCCGGCCCTGTTTCCTCCCAGGAGATTCCTAGAGAGGCCCCACAGAGGCTTCTCCTTGCCTTTTCCAGTTACAGTTTCGGAGGCTTGGGTTTGAAAATGGTTCTTGAGAAGAGGCAAAAAAATCTTGAACACCCGGTTCTTATCTAGAAGAGTTCTTAAATAGAGGCATTCATTGGCAGAGGTACCACTGTACTTTAGACTTTAGTAGTGCATGCTTAGTAATTAATAATCCTTGTAACAATTCTACAATTGAATGGACAAAAGGGACCAAGAAAAAAAATGATGCAACTCATTACAATAACATTATGAATTTACTTCATGTTATCCTAATTGACCTAAAAGACCATCAAAAACATTAAACTGTAAAAGACTAGAAATACTAGTTCCCATTCATGCTATAAATTTCTTAAGAAATTATATCTCAGAGAGCATAAAAAGCATTTATAATATGTTGCTCCATGAGAAAAGTGAACTCCCAAATATGTACTGAAAAGGGCTTTACCATTATTAGAATCAATCATATTAACATAAGAAACACTTTTGTGTTTTCCAGAACACTTCATCAAACAGATATTGGTGGGTTTAAAAAAAAAAGGAGGAGAAAGAGGAAAAATTGGCAGTAAACTGTTTTTCTAGGCTAATATTATTTACTTTGAAACTAGAGAACTCATCTTGACCATCATCTGTTTCCACATCCCACTTCTAAATTAGATAAAGTATTCTAAGAACTGAAATTGATGCAAAATATCCTGAGTGTAGTTCACTATACCACATTGTTAGATGGATGCAAGCAATAGTAATGTTATACAAGTGTAGTTTCCAGATTAGAAACTTTATCTTGACTAGAAAAAGTCCAAGTATGCTTGGACTTTGGACTGGATTTTGGTTGCACTTGTAGCAAATGGCAGCTATGCAGATACCAGTCATATGTGTGAAAGATTATAAGAACTTTACCAATTAGCAGTTGTAATGTGTTAGAAACCCAATGGTTCATTGAGACTTTCTGAAGCAGCTTGAAAACTTTTAATGCGTGTGAGTTCAGTCAATTGTGAAGCTAAAGTTTGTTTGTTTGTTTGTTTGTTAGTTTGTTTTCCAAAATGACTGCTTTGAGATATATAATAGAGTATCCTGGGAGATTGAAATGTTCTGATATTTGTTTGTATGGATTTATAGATAATCATATAAAGAATGCCTGCAGTGAAGTTAAAGTATGTTGCTGGGATCATTGACGTATCTTTTACATCTGGATGATCTTGTGTGGTTGACTGACCAGCCAAATGACTTGTAGCAAATATCAGTTGATGTGAAGTAGCAAAGTACAGTGATACCTTGTCTTAAAAACTTAATTGGTTCTGGGACAAGGTTCTTAAGGTGAAAAGTTTGTAAGATGAAACAATGTTTCCCATAGGAATCAATGGAAAAGCGATTAATGCATGCAAGCCCAAAATTCACCCCTTTTGCCACCCGAAGTGCCCCTTTTTGCACTGCTGAGATTTCCCTGAGGCTCCCCTCCTGGAAAACCCCACCTCCGGACTTCTGTGTTTTTGCGATGCTGCAGAGGAATCCCAGCAGGATAATCCCAGCATCGCAAAAACAAGCGCTTCGCTGGCAACGGAAGTCTGGAGGTGGAGTTTCCCAGCGAAGGGAGCATCAGTGAAATCGCAGCATCGCAAAAACACCAAAGTCCAGACCTCTGTGTTTTTGCGATGCTGCGATTTCACTGAGGCTCCCCTCACTGGGAAACCCCACCTCCGGACTTCCGTTGCCAGTGAAGTGCCTGTTTTTGCGATGCTGGGATTCCCCTGCAGCATCACAAAAACACAGAAGTCCAGAGGTGGGGTTTCCCATGGAGGGGAGCCTCAGGGAAATCCCAGCAGCGCAAAAACGGGCGCTTCGCTGGGAACGAAAGTCCGGAGGCGGGGCATCCTAGCGGCGGCGGG
Organism: Erythrolamprus reginae; assembly: GCF_031021105.1. Taxonomy (NCBI): domain Eukaryota; kingdom Metazoa; phylum Chordata; class Lepidosauria; order Squamata; family Dipsadidae; genus Erythrolamprus; species Erythrolamprus reginae. The sequence goes on along the minus strand of NC_091950.1, from coordinate 270,290,095 downwards.
GGGTTTGTAAGGTGAAAATAGTTTGTAAGAAGAGGCAAAAAAATATTAAACCCCGGGTTTGTATCTCGAAAAGTTTGTATGCTGAGGCGTTTGTAAGATGAGGTTTCACTGTATATGATTTAAAGATTAACGTGTCAAAGACCAAGTTATGTTTGAAAATGGGAAAGTGAATTGAACTATTGCAAGTTATTCATTAATGGTAGAGAACAAGTATATGAATTTGTAATTCAGTATATTTCTCAATTTCAAAGACTCTTCGAAGAATGTTAGCTCCTGCCATGCATCAGGCCTTTTACTTCCCTTTCAACTCTACCGTCTGCAATTTCAAATCTATCTTTGCAATTCTAATCTTTCTACTTTTTTCCCTTCAGATGAATTGTTGGCATTTGTGTCAAAAGAATTGATGCGTTCCCCAAGGTAGTGTACTGGGATCAACGCTCTTCATTCTCTACATCAATGACCTTTGCGATTACATCACAAGCAACTGTGTCCTCTTCGCCGACGATGTAAAACTCTTCAACACCACCAATAACACAACTACTCTCCAAAAAGACCTGAACTCTGTTTCTGAGTGGTATAACACATGGCAACCCCAAATCTCAACTAGCAAATGCTCTGTCCTACACATTGGGGAGAAGAATCTGAACTCCAAATACGAACTGAATAATCAAATTATCACAGATAATCCCCACTCGGTTAAAGACCTTGGTATACTAATAACAAAAGATTTAAGTGCCAAAGCCCACTGCAACAATATAGCCAAGAAGGCTTCAAGAGTTGTAAACCTAATCCTACGTAGCTTCTGCTTTGGAAATCTCACACTACTTACCAGAGCTTACAAAACTTGCCAGACCCATCCTCGAATACATCTGTTTGGAACCCATATCGCATCTCAGACATTAACACCCTTGAAAATGTCCAAAGATACTTCACCAGAAGAGCCCTTCACTCCACCACTCGAAATAGAATACCCTACGAGACTAGACTTTCAATCCTGGGCCTAGAAAGTTTAGAACTAAGACGCCTTAAACAAGATCTAAGTATTGCCCACGAGATCATATGCTGCAACGTCCTGCCTGTCGGCGACTACTTCAGCTTCAACCACAACAACACAAGAGCACACAACAGATTTAAACTTAATATTAACCGCTCCAAACTTGACTGTAAAAAATATGACTTCAGTAACTGAGTTGTCGAAGCGTGGAACTCATTACCGGACTCCATAGTGTCATCCCCAAACCCCCAACACTTTACCCTTAGATTATCTACGGTTGACCTATCCAGATTCCTAAGAGGTCAGTAAGGGTCGAATACAAGTACACTAGAGTGCCTTCCGTCCCCTGTTCTATTGCTCTCCTATATCTCCTATACCTTTCTTCTATTCCTATATCTCTTCTTCTATTCTTTCATTGATATGTTCTATTACTATATCTTATTTTCTATTATTTCTTAGATATATTTTACTATGAGTATCTCCTCTATAACCTTCATCGTGTATTTTACTATGTGTATATAGATATATACCCACTAACAAAACAAACAAACAAACAAACAAATAAATAAACAAATAAATAAATAAATAAATCTTATATGGTATCTTTTTGTTTCAAGTCAATATTTTAATATTTTTACTTGTGGTTGCTTGCTCACATTTAGAATATTTTCTTTTCTGAATTTCATTTCAGTGGAAAGAACTAATTCTACAACTGAACTTTAAAGAGTCAGGATTAAAGATTCTCCTGCATATTTTTGCATGCCAAAAGTGAAAGAATGGTTCAAACACATTCTGATCAATGCACCATTGTTAAATTGTGTATTGGCGAGTCAAAGGCAAACTCATTCAGTCGCATCCATGCAAGAAATAGTCAGATGTTATGGGAGTAATATTTAATATTTAAAATGGAAGCTCTATTTGACCACATTACTTCCAAATAAGGAAAAACAATCCCTTGCAAAGCATATTATATGAATCTATCAAAGAATTTAGAAATATGGTTTGTAATTTCCCACTCTATGCACAGTTAATGGGAAATCTTCATAACATTACAAGATGTCACTATTTCTTTTGGCATGAAAACTCCAATGCTACTTTACAAAACACCAACCTCCAACTTGATGTTCTCCAGATGGGTTCAAAGTACAGTTCCCAGAAATCATGACCAGCTTTCTGCATAGCACTGTTGCAATCCTAACATCTCTGGAGGCCATCAGGCTATGGGAATGTTAAGTAGGGTCAATGGAAGCGGCAGACAGAAGTGGCTTCAAGACAACAGCTCTTTATTTGGCAACTATTTACAATCCAGCAACGGCTATGGACGAACTTATGTTTTATGTACACTGAGAGCATATGCACCAAGACAAATTCCTTGTGTGTCCAATTACACTTGGCCAATAAAATTCTATTCTATTCTGTTCTGTTTGACAGCTAGCCCTTTTATAGGGAGCTATCAGACAGTTCAGACAATCAGCAAGCAGTCTCCCACCAGAATGGAGGACCTGACTGAAGCCTATGTGTTTCAGCCTTAGTATCTAACAGGGAGGATGCCCAAAAGAATAAGAAACATTCAGCATCATTTAAGTTGCCAAGCTTTTTATTAAATTATAATACATCTCTCTTCAGAAGAAGAATTAAATGTTGCAAGATTAGAAGGAAGACATAATATATGCTGCAATGGGGTATCTGGTATGAAAATCTGAGTTATTTCATCCATAAACATGAGAATGAATTTCCTACTTGTAGACAATGCAAATTCAAGAGGAGGGAAAATGCAAAATAGAACAAAGGCAGTATTTAAAGTCAAGCCACAAACTTTATTAAATTAGATTCATCTTCTCACACTAAGAAACCTCAGATATTTAAATCACTTGACCGGATATTAAAAAGATATACTTCAGCAAAAATGAAAAAAAAATTACAATAATCTAACATGTGAATTTTAAACTGTCACATGATCTGGACAGCAGTGATTCAACACTGCAGCAAAATGAGGCTGAGTTAGGCCCTGTGGAATAATTGCACAAGAAAATTCTCAAAGGAAAATATGCAGTCAACGATTTAATTTGGTTCAAAATATAAAATTGATTGTTTGAAGGACAAACATACAGCAGACCAGTGGTTCTCAACCTGTTCTTCACCAGGGACATAGTTTAAATGCATTTTGTGGCCATGGACTATGGCCACGACCTTCAAGACACAACTCAAGATTGAAATCTTAGCATTTCTTTAATCCTTCCCATTCCCCCCCCCCAGGGGTCCACGGACCACAGGTTGTGAACCACTACAGTAAACAATAAAGATCACCAATCCACTAATATTTCCTGAATGTAGTCTGGCAATGATAAGCCTAATAAGGTAGTGTTTTAGGACCCACACTATTCATACTATACATAAACAAACTTTGTGATTGCATCACTAGCAATTGCGTTCTCTTTGCAGATAATGTCAAACTATTTAATACCACCAACAATGCTGCTACCCTTCAAAAAGACCTTGACCACGTAGCAGAATGGTCTAAAACCTGGCAACTTCAAATCTCCATCACTAAATGCTCTGTCTTACACATTGGTAAAAAGAACCAGAATACTAAATATAAACTTGGAGGAATTGAACTTATTGATAACCCTCAATCTATCAGAGACCTTGGAGTACTCATATCCAATGACCTAAGTCCTAGAGCCCACTGCAACAGCATTGCCAAAAAGGCTTTAAGAGTTGTTAACCTAATCCTTTGCAGCTTCTTCTCTGGTAATTTTGAACTGCTAACAAGAGCTTACAAAACATTTGTCAGACCAATCCTAGAATACAGCTGGCCTGTATGGAACCCACATTGCATATCTGACATCAGCAGAAGTCCAGATATATTTCACAAGAAGAGTTCAGAAATATTTCACAAGAAGAGTCCTTCATTCCTCTTCTCACAACAAAATGCCTTACTCTGCCAGACTTGAAATTCTTGGTTTAGACAACTTACAACTCCGTCGTCTCCGGTCCGACTTAATTATAATTCATAAAATCATATACCAAAATGTCCTACCTGTTAACTACTTCACCTTCAACCGCAACCACACACACGAGCATGAAATCGATTTAAACTATATGTCAACCGCTCCAAACTTGACTGCAAAAAATACAACTTCAGCAACAGAGTAATCAACGCCTGGAATGCACTTCCTGATTCTGTGGTTTCTTCTCCTAACCCCAAAACCTTTAACCTTAGACTATCTACAATTGACCACTCCTCCTTTCTAAGAGGTCTATAAGGGGCGTACATAAGCGCACCACTGTGCCTACCGTCCCTGTCCTATTGCCTTCTTTTGTTACTTTTTATCATTACTTAACTAATGTTTAATATGTACAAATTATCACCCTATAATTGTTTGACAAATAATTAAATTAAATAAATAAATAAATAAATGCTAATGCTCTTTTCCCAATAATCATCAGATATCCTAGACCTTGATTATGACTAGATATTCTAGTTCTCTCCCAACATGTTCAGCTACAATTCCCAGTATCCAGAAAATGCATTACAGTACCCTTGGGCAAATGATACTCATGCACATAACCAGTTTTTATTTAAACAGGGAATAAATGCTGAAGTTGACGAATCACAGACATCAGAAGTTGAATTACTTCTTAGGAGATTTGGCCTCAGATATAAAATAATCAAGAACAAAAATATATATTTCCTGCAGAGGGCAGCAATAACTGGATTTAAAGTGAGTTAGCTAGAGTTTATTGCAGTTGCTGTGCTATAAAATGAATATCAATGAATATCAATGTTTAGATGATTTTAACAATAAGTGGGGGAAAGTATCCTAAGACTAAATTTTGTTTACATGTTTAGGGTTGCATTACAACAACCATAATTTCAGTGCCTTTATAGATACATTAAAGTAAAATATTTAATGTCATTACCTTGTATTACCTTGACAATATTTCCAGTTATATATTAGCAACTTTCATAGAATTCTCAAATGGGATGTTTTCAGAAATTGTTCATTCTTCTTTGGCTTCCTGGTTTAATAGGTTATTTTATTTCCTCATTATTGGACTCATTATCATATATTTTTATATTCATCCTTAACATATATCTTATATTTATATGTGCTTCTTGTAAAGATAAATCAATAGATAAATACACTTTGTAGATTTTAGACTTCTCTTTTCTGGCTTTATGGATATAATAAATGATTTGATTAGTTGTCAAAAGATAAGAGAAAATTGCAACATATCATTTTCTTTTAATTAGCCCCAAATACATTCTCCTACTTAAATTCCATGCAAGATGTTGCAAGTAAACATAAACAACTTTTCACTGAAATATCACTCTGTCTTTATTTTGTCTCGGTCATCTGCTGAAAACACAAAACAGAAGACAACTAATGCCTAAGAAATTACTTTTAAATTGACTATTCTGTACATCAGTGCTTCCCAACCTTGGCCGCTTGAAGATATTTGGACTTCAACTCCCAGAATTCCCCAGCCAGCATTCATTTATTTATGCATGGTATGTTTGTGTGTGTGCTTGTTAGTAAATGGGGTTCTTTTTAAACTTTTTATTTTTATTATTATTATTTTTTTAAAAAATTATTATTTAGATTTGTATGCCGCCCCTCTCCGCGAACTCGGGGCGGCTCACAAAAAACAATATAAACAATCGTACAAATCCAAATAAATTCAATAAATTTAAGTATTTAAAATAGTTTTAAAAAGAACCCCACTATATTAACAAGCACACACACAAACATACCATACATAAATTGTACGTGGCCGGGGGTGGTAAATATTTTAAATTTATTTGGCTTTGTTACGATTTGTTATATTTTGCTGTGAACCGCCCCGAGTCCGCGGAGAGGGGCAGCATACAAATCTAAATAATAAATAAATAAATAAATAAATAAATAAATAAATAAATAAATAAATAAACAGTTGCAATTTCTATCCATGGCTGCGGATAGAAAAAAAAAAAGTAATAGCCCACAGAAAGAATGGAGAGGATGCTAGTGCTCTAATATTGATAAACTATAATAGTAGACAAGATGTATCTTTTTGGATAATATTAACAGCAACTGGGGGGAACCCCACTTGCATATCAGTGTAATATTACCCTTTGATTCAAAAAATACACACCCTTTCTAGAGAAAGCAGATTTTCTGCTGGAATTTTGGGGACCCAATTCCATATAAAAACATATAACTTAATTGCTGTAGTGGTTTAATATGCTGGAACCAGAGTAGCAGACTGGATTAAGGGTCATGATTAAGACTGGAAATGCCCCCAGTCAAGAAGTTAACTGGATGTCTCTGAGCCTGTCACTTTCTCAGGTCAAACTATCTCATAGGAAAGGCTGTTCTTATACTGTACATAATAATAATAAAAAAGAAGAAATCCTTCCCTTAGAAACATGGAAACATAAAAGACTGACGGCAGAAAAAGACCTCTTGGTCCATCTAGTCTGCCCTTTTACTATTTCCTGTATTTTATCTTAGGATGGATATATGTTTATCCCAGGCATGTTTAAATTCAGTTACTGTGGATTTCCCAACCACGTCTGCTGGAAGTTTGTTCCAAGGATCTACTACTCTTTCAGTAAAATAATATTTTCTCATGTTGCCTTTGATCTTTCCCCCAACTAACTTCAGATTGTGTCCCCTTGTTCTTGTGTTCACTTTCCTGTTAAAAACACTTCCCTCCTGAACCCTATTTAACCCTTTAACATATTTAAATGTTTCGATCGTGTCCCCCCTTTTCCTTCTGTCTTCCAGACTATACAGATTGAGTTCATTCAGTCTTTCCTGATACGTTTTATACTTAAGACCTTCCACCATTCTTGTAGCCCGTCTTTGGACCCGTTCAATTTTGTCAATATCTTTTTGTAGGTGAGGTCTCCAGAACTGAACACAGTACTCCAAATGTGGTCTCACCAGCGCTCTATATAAGGGGATCACAATCTCCCTCTTCCTGCTTGTTATACCCCTAGCTATGCAGCCAAGCATCCTACTTGCCTTTCCTACCGCCCGACCACACTGTTCACCCATTTTGAGACTGTCAGAAATCACTACCCCTAAATCCTTCTCTTCTGAAGTTTTTGCTAACACAGAACTGCCAATGCAATACTCAGATTTAGGATTCCTTTTCCCCAAGTGCATTATTTTACATTTGGAAACATTAAACTGCAGTTTCCATTGCTTTGACCATTTATCTAGTAACGCTAAATCATTTACCATATTACAGACCCCTCCAGGAATATCAACCCTATTGCACACTTTAGAGTCATCGGCAAATAGGCAAACCTTCCCTACCAAACCTTCCCCTATGTCACTCACAAACATATTAAAAAGAATAGGACCCAGAACAGACCCTTGTGGCACACCGCTTGTAACCTGACTCTGCTCAGAATACTCGCCATTAACAATAACTCTCTGATGTCTATGCTTCAGCCAGCTTGAAATCCACTGAACTATCCAGGGATTAAGTCCAATCTTCACTAATTTATCTATCAGCTCTTTATGTGGAACCGTATCAAAGGCTTTGCTGAAGTCCAGATAGGCAATATCCACGGCACCACCTTGATCCAACACTTCCCTTTTCCTCAAGAGCACAGGGAAAACTTAGGTTGAAAGATTTGGAACTAAGAAATGATAAGGCAAGAAGACAGCTAGTTTTTGTCTTGCCTGCCTCTTTCCTGCTATTTATAAAACACCCTATCATCAGAACTAAATCACACAGAGCCCAAATAGCAAGTAAAAGTGCAAGCTTATTTAACAGCTTACCATCAGCATGTGTAGGAATGTTTCCAAATCAGTGAGTCACAACCTGAAACCAAAAATGATCCACGTTTTGCTAATATAAAATAAAAAGTACAGTGATACCTTGTCTTACAAACTTAATTGGTTCCGGGACGAGGTTCTTAAGGTGAAAAGTTTGTAAGACGAAACAATGTTTTCCATAGGAATCAATGGAAAAGTGATTAATGCGTGCAAGCCCAAAATTCACCCCTTTTGCCAGCCGAAGCGCCCGTTTTTGCACTGCTGGGATTCCCCTGAGGCTCCCCTCCATGGAAAACCCCACCTCCAGACTTCCGTTGCCAGCGAAGCGCCTGTTTTTGCGCTGCTGGGATTCCCCTTCTGGGATTCCCCTGCAGCATCACAAAAACACGGAAGTCCGGAGGTGGGGTTTCCCATGGAGGGGAGCCTCAGGGGAATCCCAGCAGCGCAAAAATGAGCGCTTAGCTGGCAGTGGAAGTCCGGAGGCGGGGCATCCCAGTGGCGGCGGTGGGTTTGTAAGGTGAAAATAGTTTGTAAGAAGAGGCAAAAAAATCTTAAACCCCAGGTTTGTATCTTGAAAAGTTTGTATGACGAGGCGTTTGTAAGATGAGGTATCACTGTATTTCATAAGATTATTATTTTTTCTACAAATCAACTTATTGAATAGGAATGAGCAAAACCAAATACATATATCTGCTTCAAAGGAAAAAAATAGTCTAGCATCCACAATATTTAAATCAGCTTGAAAAACAACAACAAAAACAACAACTTTTCATCCTTTTTTTCCTCCCCATATCTCCAGTTATAGCAAAATATCAAAACTTCACAAATGGAGAATTGGTTGACTTCCCAGATTTCATGAGCTAGAAATAGGCCATCAGGAATAAACATATATTGACAACTGCCAATTAGGGATTCTATACTTTCTTTCTCTCCCAAAGCAGGGGTAGATTCCTCCCAGTTAGGAATGGTTCGCCTGTACCAGTAGTGACTCACTGGTAACATCATAATGATGTCAAAGATCTGGATTGGTCAGTGCCAGTCTGTGGTCACCACTATATTTTTAATGATTTTTTTTTCTTCTGAACATACGTAGAGGCCGGGTTTCTGGCACTGTGTGTGGTCACAATCTTGTTTTCAGCTTTCCACTTATATCAGTCAGTAGGGCTCATATAGGGTATTAAGAAAGAGAAATAGACAGGAAAGAAAAAAGAGAGAGAGAAAGAAAGAAAGAAAGAAAGAAAGAAAGAGAGAGAGACAAGAAAGAAAAAAGAGAAAGAAAGAAAAAGAAAAAGGAAGAGAAAGGAAGGAAGGAGGGTGGGAGGGTGGGAGAGAGGGAGGGAGGGAGAGAGAGACAGAAAGAGAGAGGAAGGAGGGATGGAAGGAAGGAAGAAGAGGAAGGACGCCCCACAAACCCTGCCACTAGACATGACTTCAGACGATACAGTACTTTGAAACAGCACAGCATGTTAGGGTTGGAAGAGATCTCAGAGGTCATCAAGTCCAACCCCTGATGCATTGTCTGAATTATTTTGGTGCCTCTAATAGAGAGGAAAATTACCAGAAAGGAGAAGGAATTTATTAGGACATGGCTGCCATGCAGAGGAAGGCAGAGATAGTTCTTGACTTATGACCACGATCAAGCCCAACATTTTGATTGTCAAGCAAGAGCATTAAGTGAGTTTCACCACATTTTACTCAATCCATGACATTTTCTGCCTCTAACAATCATTGCAAGTGAAGGAAGAACATCTAAAAGCATGTGTAATGTTCTAATGTTCAGAAGTTATAGTTAAATGTGTGGCAGAAAGTGGATTGTGGATGTGTTTTTCCAAATGTAATAAGTGAGGTTGAATGTGTACTTTTAAAAGAGGTGTGTGTGTGTATGTGTGTGTGTGTGCTACATATACAGTATATATAGTAGATATTGTATCTTTTTGTGTGCCTATGTGGAATATGTATGTATATGTTCTGTGCCGGGTGTAATCAAACTAGAAACACTCTCCACTTTTTTAAACAAACTTTATTTACATCATTTTTCTCCAAATAAAACACATCATCATCTCATCCCAAAACAGTTTGTTATATCTCTGTAGTATGGCATTCCAAAATGAAGCCTCTGAATAATTACTCCAGGAGCCGCACCAAAAGTTAAATCATTGTGGTCCTCTTTTATTATCTAAATTAGCACTGGCAGCTTACCAAACTTCTAGGCATGTCAGCATCTCAGGGGAGGGGCCTTTTTGAGCAGAAAGCCAAGATTTTCGGAGCAGATTTATCTCCGTTATTGAAGAGTTGCAACTCCGCAAAACATTTACCCAGACTCCCACTCTCTTATACCTTGTGACGAATCAGAAACTCTAGAGTTATACAGTACAGATTACTTCCTTTTCCTGTACAATTTCTCATGTCTACTCTGAAATCTTCTAAATGTAGGATCTAGCAGTGGGTCATTGTCTCTAACATCCCCTTCTTCCTCTTCCGACTCGGAAATAGTCTGCATTAAAACCTCTGCTTCCTCTTCACCCTCTGCATCGGCTGATTTTGGATGTTCAATAGTAGTAAATAGATCTAATGGATCTAATAGTTAAAAGCAGAGGTGGGAAGTTTGTATTTTCAGATTTGCAAGATTCTGTTATGTATTTGACCTGCATGGTGGTGGTGGTGGAGGAGGAGGAGGATTTTGTCAAACTAACAATTTCTCTATTAACCATGATTATTTCCAGGCAATTTGAAAAGAAAAGAAAGCATTTCCTCTCTTGGAATAGTAGTTTCCAAATGAAATATGAAGCAGTTTTTCTTTCTATTGAGTAGTGCTTGCTTAACATTTCAATCAAATGTATTTTTGCATAGCTATTCTGCAACCTGCTAGTTGACCAAAGTGACAGAAATATTCTGGATATAGATTTATTTTTATAATCTATCAAGAATATATTGGTGGTGCCAAAATAAACTAAGAGCTTAAACATTTGTACAAATGAAATAGACAAGCAGCTGTCTAGGACAGGTGCAATTGCCACCATTATTCTGAGGCCTCAACTGCTTTGAGCAATTGATTTAGATTTAGATTTAGATTTATTGGATTTATATGCCGCCCCTCTCCGTAGACTCGGGGCGGCTCACAACAATGGTAAACAAAACATAGTAACAAATCTAATATTTCGCAGTTATATTACAGTTTTAAGTTTAAAAATCCAAAAGAACCTCAATATATAAAAAACAAGCACACAATCGAATCATACACAAAAACTTTGAAAAAACAAAGCTAAACTTCTAATCAGTTCCAACACCTAAGTATGATTTTACTGCAGTCATATTGTTGGTTATATATACCCTTTGCTCCCATCACTGGAGCCATCTTCATCACTCACAAGGAAATGGAATTCCCTGAACCAGGGATAAAATCCAGCAGGTTCTGACAGGTTCTAAAGAACCGGTAGCAGAAATTTTGAGTAGTTCGGAGAACCAGAAAATACCACCTCTGGCTGGCCCCAGAGTGGGGTGGGAATGGAGATTTTCAATATCCTTCAATATCCTTCACCCAGGAGTGGATAGGGAATGGAGATTTTGCAGTATCCTTCCCCCGCCATCCCCACCAAGCCACACCATGCCCACAGAACTGGTAGTAAAAAAAAAAATGATTTCACCACTGCCCTGAACGCACATAAGACTAGGGGCAGGCAAAGTTTTAAGTTACACATATTTGTGTTCTGCCTCATCAAGATACTGACTAAAATAGTAGTGGAGAATAAAAGCTCCCAGTAGGCCCAGGCTGTGTGATCAATGGTGAATGACACTGAGCCTTCTAGATCCATAACATAAACAGCACGGATTCCCCACTCATATACAATTGTATGGTCCTCAGAGAGGGGTGGCATATGGTACCTCCAGGGGTGGGCTGTTGCCCGGACGGGGTGGAACGCAGTGTGGTAGCGAAAATGGAGCTCCACCTCAGAGCACCCAATTTGCACTGAAAGATGTTGAAAAAAAATGCATAAGCCACACCCACAGTGTGGTAGTAAAAATTTTGGTAGCCCTTCACTGGATACCTCAACTTATGAACTTAATTCGTTCCCTGACCAGGTCCTTAAGTAGAAATGTTTGTAAGAAGAAGCAATTTTTCCCATAGGAATCAATGTAAAAGCAAATAATGTGTGCGATTGGGGAAACCACAGGGAGGCCCTGTTTCCTCCCAGGAAATCCTAGAGAGGCCCCATGGAGGCTTCTCCCCACCTTTTCCGGCCTTGTTTCCTCCCAGGAGATTCCTAGAGAGGCCCCACAGAGGCTTCTCCCCACCTTTTCCAGCCCTGTTTCCTCCCAGGAGATTCCTAGAGAGGCCCCACAGAGGTTTCTCCCCGCTTTTTCCGGTTACAGTTTCGGAGGCTCGGGTTTGTAAGTGGAAAATGGTTCTTGAGAAGAGGCAAAAAAATCTTGAACACCCGGTTCTTATCTAGAAAAGTTTGTAAGTAGAGGCGTTCTTAGGTAGAGGTACCACTTTAAATCCAATTAACGAATAAAACAAATAAATAATGGACTAGTTTATCAATTGAGATCTATATTTTTTGTCATTAATTTTGATGAAGAATATACTGAGCAAATCTTTTTAATCCCATGAAAATCTGGGTCTGTTATTTCTTCCTCTATCATCTCAACAGGCCAGGAAAGTTTTTCATACTCTCATTGCTAGTCACTCCTGTTACTTGCTATTACAGTACTTCATACGACTTAGTTACTTACTAGTAATTGATGTTACTTCCTGCTTCATTTGCTGAGATGTGGTTTTGTGCTTGGTTAACTCAAATAGCAAGTAATTGTTAGTTAGGCTGCTGGTTAAGCGCATACCCACTCCTCAGCAAATAAAACATGATTCTATATGCCTCCATTTATGGAAAGTAACGCCTGCTACCTCACTCTCTCTTAAAAGCATGGAGTAGCTGAGTCGGCAATGAGATCAGCGCTATGTATGGGAATGCCATTGGACAGCTCCGTTTACTTGGTACTATAAATGGGCAGTACAAATGCCAACAGACTGTGCAAAAGGGGGGGAAACGACAATAAATGAATTGAAAATAAGATAAGGTTCATCCATGCAAGCTACATTGGGTTATCACATACAATAATGTATTTAACCCTACATGTGAATGCTGGAGAAAAGCCTCTAGGAACATAGCACATGTAGAGTAATTGCACATGGAATTCCTTGCATTTCTTCATCTACTGGGTATTTCCGAAGTGTGAAAACAGGTGATAGGGACTCTTGCAAAATGATTGGCATGGCTATCACAAAAGACTCATTTGCCAGATGGTATACTAGGGCTTATCTGGTTAGAATACTTCTCATCACCCCAGCTTATCTTTATGTATTTATTTTTCTGGGAAGATGGGAATATTCTCAGAGTAAGTACTGATCTGCAACCATTCATCTTTTATAGTTTCTAAAAACGCACGTGTCATTCATTTGTTACTCGGAGCAAAGATAATTTTGGAGGGTGATGCACTGCAACATGACAACTTGGCATTTTGCTTAAGGAATACAGGGCAAGGCCAAGAGCAAGGACAAATTTAAATTAAGTTAAATATTAGATTTGTTTACATTGTATTATTATTGCTGTGAGCCGCCTCGAGTCTGCGGAGAGGGGCGGCATACAAATCTGATTAATAAATAAAATAATAAATAAGGTTTGGGATGGTGAAGAATAGAGCTTAGTGGGATTCCAGAGAAATCTTGTTACATAGGGACCTTATAACAAACAGAATGATTTGTAATGATTCTATTTGACTTCTACTCCCTATAGAGATCAACAGAGGGTTTCTATTTTAGGCAGTAAGGTATTTATCCATTAATAGAATTGCCGTGCAACTGTAATTTTAATGAACTGCTTTTACTTTGTAAGCTCTGTTATTAGGAAATATGGTATTTATATGCTGTTTCGCCATATTTTAAAATGGAATATGCACGTCCACTTTAATCCATTTTGGATTATTTTAAAAAGGTAAAAGAATGGGAGGGAAGGCAGGAGGGAAAGAGAGAAAGAGAATGAGAATGAATGAATATTGGCCAATTATTCCTGGTAAGTTATATATTTTGAGCTGAAATTTTTCTAAATGCAAATAAACATTCATAACTCTTTAACTCTAAAATGAAATGTTGCAAATGCTTTCATGGCATGGAGAAGTTGGATGGCAGTCTCTAGAAGCAAACACAGCAAGATTTGCACTGCTTACAGTTCCATCCTATTAAACCACTACACAAATGGAAGTTTTCTGGACCGTTTAATGTTTGTCCCTCTGCTTCACTTACTTGCTTACTTGCTTACTTACTTACTTACTTACTTACTTACTTACTTACTTACTTACTTACTTACTTACTTACTTACTTACTTACTTACTTACTTATTTGCAATTTATAAGCCACTCAACTCCTTCCAGACTCTGGGCAGCATACAATAGTAAAAATATATATAAAAACAAATTTAAAACCCTTAATAATAAAACATTTGTGCATTCATCCGGGGTTAGATGGTATGGTTCAGATGCCCCAGGCCTGCCAGCAAAGCCATGTTTTCATGGCCTTTCAGAAGGCCAAGATGGTGGAAATCATGCAGATCTCTGGGAGAAGTTGTTTCTAGAGAGCCGGAGCCACCACAGAGAAGGCCCTCCCATGCGGCCTCACCAGCCGACACTGGGGGGGAATCCATTCCACTCTCACATCTTCCTATTTTGAATAAGGAAATAATGCTTTCATCTGGCTCGGCTAGGAGGACAACCTCCTATTTTTTCTGGAAGGAAGAAGGACATTTTTAGCCTACTCGTAGCCTGCTGGGAAAGCAACCCCCACCTACATTTTCTGGCTCTGTGTCAAAAGCAGTGATTTCTGACATGTATCAAAGCAAGTGAGTTTGTGAAATCTGTCTGCGGTACTTCATTTTGTCACAAGCAGCTGCCTCTGCCGGAGTTGGCTAATATGTCCTATGATGAACATGCCCCCTCCTCTCCTCTAGACACTCCCTTAGTGACATTTTTATTCAAGGTTGAATGGCCAAGTGCTCTCTCAGACGAGTTATAGCTGTGGGAACCTTGATTTCAGAGTGGACTAGTGACCTTCCCATACACACAAGGGAAATGGCGAAGCAGCCCTTCCTTCCTTTACATCAGCCCATCAGTAGACCAGCGTATAGAATGGAAAATTGCTCTTTTGCTTTGTTTTTTCAACAGGTCCATTCGTCAACAAGTGACACAGTGAAGTAAATCCAAAAGAATCCTCCTAGTTTCCTCTCAGTTAACTCAAATAACAGCAAGCATGGAAAATCTCTGCCTGCACTTCTCTAAAACTGAGATACCTCTGTCCAAATTGAGAGGTACTAATGGGAAAAGTCAAGACGTCATTACATATTGTTTTTATCATTGCTGTAAGCTGCCCCGAGTCTACGGAGAGGGGCGGCATACAAATCTAATAAATAATAATAATAATTTATTTATTTATTTATTTATTTATTATTTAGATTTGTATGCCGCCCCTCTCCGCGAACTCGGGGCGGCTCACAACAAAAAATATAAACAATCGTACAAATCCAAATAAATTCAATAAATTTAAGTATTTAAAATAGTTTTAAAAAGAACCCCACTATATTAACAAGCACACACACAAACATACCATACATAAATTGTACGTGGCCGGGGGAGGTGTTTCAGTTCCCCCATGCCTGACGACAAAGGTGGGTTTTAAGAGCTTTACGGAAGGCAGGGAGAGTAGGGGCAGTTCTAATCTCCGGGGGGAGTTGGTTCCAGAGGGCCGGGGCCGCCACAGAGAAGGCTCTTCCCCTGGGGCCCGCCAACCAACATTGTTTAGTTGACGGGACCCGGAGAAGGCCCACTCTGTGGGACCTAATCGGTCGCTGGGATTCGTGCGGCAGAAGGCGGTCTCGGAGATATTCTGGTCCGATGCCATGAAGGGCTTTAAAGGTCATAACCAACACTTTGAATTGTGACCGGAAATTGATCGGCAGCCAATGCAGACTGCGGAGTGATGGTGAAACATGGGCATACCTAGGTAAGCCCATGACTGCTCTCGCAGCTGCATTCTGCACAATCTGAAGTTTCCGAACACTTTTCAAAGGTAGCCCCATGTAGAGAGCGTTACAGTAGTCGAATCTCGAGGTGATGAGGGCGTGAGTGACTGTGAGCAATGAATCCCGGTCCAGATAGGGCCGCAACTGGTGCACCAGGCGAACCTGGGCAAACGCCCCCCTCGCCACAGCTGAGAGATGGTTTTCTAATGTGAGCTGTGGATCGAGGAGGACGCCAAAGTTGCGGACCCTCTCTGAGGGGGTCAATAATTCCCCCCCCCCAGGGTAATGGACGGACAGATGGAATTGTCCTTGGGAGGCAAAACCCACAGCCACTCCGTCTTATCCGGGTTGAGCTTGAGTCTGTTGACACCCATCCAGGTCCCAACAGCCTCCAGGCACCGGCACATCACTTCCACCGCTTCGTTGACTGGGAATAATAATAATAATAATAATAATAATAATAATAATAATAATAATCTAATTGAGTATGCTTTTAAAAAGAACCTGTGACATCTCCCAGAATTGATGCTTGCTTTCCTGGCATGGCTAATAGAGGAAAAGAAGTAGGAGAAACAACCACTGGCGTCAACATACCACCATTGCTCCAAAAGATGAGGGATGGATTGAAATCTGCACAGTGTTTCTTAAACTGGAATCAGCTCCAAATAGATTCAGTACAGGAGGCCAACAGCTTATGGCTATGTTAATGAGCCCATTTTTTTTAATTTCTACCATGTGCCGTCTGAATATTACAGTTAACTGACATACAAGATAGCTAGTAAGAGTCTCTAATTGGACCCAAGAATACTTTCCCATATGTTGTATTCCCAGCATAAACACATAACACATAAATAGAAACTAGTGTCAAACTAAATGGTCATACAGCTTTTAGGAATCCTAAATATAATCAAAATATTTTTTTCAGCTTTAAAGCTTTCAAAGTTTTAAGTCCACAGGGACTGTCACAAAAATAACTTTTTCTGATCCTATAAAAGCTGTAGACTTACATTAATTATATAGCTTAAGGGAAGTTATAATTTATTTATTTATTTCAAGATTTATAGGGCAGCCCAATAAAGGTAGTGTGACTCTGGATGGCATACAATATAAACATATAATAATAACAATCCCCAAAGACAGCATGCCTTCCGTCCCCTGTCCTAACGTTTCTCTCTTACTACTATCATGTATATAAACATTGTTATATCATTGTATACTACCAATACGTACTTGACAAACAAATAAATGAAAGAAAATAAATGATACAATCCCTTGACTTGGTTGTGGGGCTTGGGTACCCTGAGAAAGATGAGAGCTGTGCCAGGGGTTCAACCATATTGGATAGAACTCACCAGAAGAGTCAGAGGAAGATTCTCTCCCATAAAACATATGGTAAGATGTAATTAAAGAAAACCATACCACCCTGGTCATCTCCTGGATCAACAGGGACCATCCTAGGTGTTGGAGTTCATGGACGTCTGTCCAATTGTCTCTCCTTATCTCATTTATCTTTTCTTCCTTTCAAATATGTTCACCTATACTTTTATATCTTTTCTTCTATTCTATTCTTTACTTATATTATTACATATCTTTCTCTTCAATGTGTATTATGTATTGGACAAAATAAATAAATAAAATAAATAAACTAATGACCAGCAGGACTCAGAATTGTTAGCTAAGCAACCAGAACCAGGATTACAGGAAGGAAAGTGTTTACCCATTCCAAATATCCAAAGATTGAAAACAAAGAAATAATGATTTGTTATTTCAAATCAAGTTGAATAAGAAAAGTATCAGTGAAAATACTGAAAAAAATGCAAGAAGAGAGTAACATCCAGAATCAGAAATAACAGAAGAGGGGCTAGCAGTTCAATATCTATTTATAAAACAAAATAAAG
This sequence comes from Erythrolamprus reginae, assembly GCF_031021105.1. NCBI lineage: Eukaryota > Metazoa > Chordata > Lepidosauria > Squamata > Dipsadidae > Erythrolamprus > Erythrolamprus reginae. The sequence continues at coordinate 270,272,358 of NC_091950.1, read as the reverse complement.
TATTTGCCTAAGCAAAATTGACAGAACTGTAAAAGTGTATCCATGGCAAAGTAATCAAAGTCTTGACAGAAATAGCTCGGAATGTAGATGCAAACCAGGGTAGTCAGCAGTAGAGGAAGCCAGCTCAGCTTGGAATTGTTTTCATTGCCAAACTAGGCACCTTCTCTTCTGACGTCTCCTCAGAAAGAATAAAGTCTTTTATCCTAAAAAAAAAATGAAACAAACAAAAACAGTGCATCTGGAACAGGACAAAAGCAACAAAGTAAGGTTGTCTGAATTGAAGCTTATTAAAATTAAATTAAAATTAAAATAAGAGCCAGGGTGGCGCAGCAGGTAGAGTGCTGTACTGCAGGCCACTGAAACTGGCTGTAGATCTGAAGGTCAGCGGTTCAAAGCTCATCACCGGCTCAAGGTTTACTCAGCCTTCCATCCTTCCGAGGTGGGTAAAATGAGGACCCTGATTGTGGGGGCAATAGGCTGGCTCTGTTAGAAAGTGCTACTGCTAACATGTTGTAAGCCGCCCTGAGTCTAAGGAGAAGAGCGGCATAAAAATCAATCAATCAAACAAACAAACAAACAAACAAATAAAGCAAGCACAACTATTAAAAGATGCCAATATTAAAATATCAAACATAAGCACCAGCCCGCTGCCAGAAGCAAACCAACTAATGTACAGCACTTCTAAAGTTATAACTGAATACTTTGGGTGCAAATTCCACAAACAAGGGGAAAAAATGCCATTTTGTGAATAAGTACCCATTTTATGTATATAAACAATGTTAGATCTATGTATATCACAAATATGTACTTGACAAAATAATATAATATAATATAATATAATATAATATAATATAATATAATATAATATAATATAATATAATATAATATAATATAATAAATAAAATAACATAAATAAAATAACATAAAATAATAAAATAAAATAAAATGAAATAATAAATGAAATGAAATAAAATAAATAAAATAATCTAAACATAAGTGAATAAGAAATATGTTATTATATTTTTTCTTATTCAGCCTCAGCCATGATGGACAGCAATGGTCTAAATTTGAGGAAATATGAAAGTGGGCTGGAGAACTTAGGCTCCTGTAAAGCAGAATGTTCAACCTTGGCAATTTTAAGACCTGTTGACTTCAACTCCCAGAATTCCTCATTCAGCATGGTTGGACACCTCTGCTGTAGACTGAGAACTTCTTAGGGCTATGTCTAGACACATAATAGTCAAAGCAAAAGATTAATTCTTGCAAAATTATTCTCCAGGTGACTCTATTTTTTGGTACCAAATAACACATTTGGACCCTCTCCTACCTACTTTTAGCAGAGTGGGGATTATGACTATTTAAACAGTTAACAGGAGTTTCCCCATGGAGCCTATGACAATTTGCCATGGCCAATTTATAACGACCAACTCACTGCAGGATAAGAGTTACACTAACATTAATAGTGGAATAGAACCATTAAAGAAAGGATGCAAAAGAAGGGACAGAATGAAATGTGAATGACAAAAATTAAAATATTTTAAAATAATTAAATAGAATCCTTAAATTGTCCTGCAGTGTGTTGTCCCACAGCGAGTTGGCTGTGGTCAATTGGCCAGGGCGAGTTGGCTGCAACAAGCTGGTGGTGGCAAGCTGTCCCATTCCATTCCATTCAAGCCGAAGCAGAAAGAAATACAATTTGACCAACACTGCTTATCCTTATGTTTCATATTACTCACTATTTTAAATAATATTTCCTTTTGTTTCTTCTGAATCTCCCGTCATTCAATTTCATGCTTCCATTGTAACGTTCCCTGAAAGAAAGTGGTATCATCTTTCCAATTTTCTGTTTTGTTTTTAGCAGCACACTAATAACATTTTTGAGATGTGGCCAACAAAATTCTACCAAAAGTCCATGTGCAACACTTATTAAATGCCCTGGAGACTTTCAAAAGCAAGCAAGAAAAGCAAACAAGCTCAATTCTAAGGAGGAAAATAAATGTATAACTCCCTATAGACATGAGATGTTGATAAATATTGAAGCCAAATGGGTAGATCTTTGCCAGATAGTGTCATTCTCTTACTCTGAGGTCACATGTGATAAAAGTTAGAAGACTGTCTATCCCCTCAGTTTGTAACACAGCCAGTTAACGTTGACACTAAGGGCATTTTATTTGTATATCTTCAGGAATAACTTCCCGTGGAAATTCAACGCAACTTGTTGTAGTGGCTGTGAATAAACAATTCTGAGTTTCTCAGAACAACCATCAATTGAAGTCACAAGGTACTTGACCTGCATTGCCCTGTGGATGATGAGGTATTGCCAAGATCTCCTTAAGTGCCGGTACACATTCTTGGCTATCGTGAAACCTCATGCTGTGGTTTCTGTAGCCACTCAGTAGGCACTGGCATATGCCCTAAAAATTTCCAACAACATGATTGTAAACAAATCCATCTCTTTGACTGCTTTCAGCAAAATATTTTCATAACTAGATACTGGATTGCAAAGCAAACGGAGAGTAGACACATTCTCTTCTGTTCAAAGAGTAATTGTCTGTAAAATTTCCCTTTTTCAGTGTCATTAAGACTCTCTTCAAATATTTATTTATTGTTTATTAATTGTATTTATAGGCCACCCAACTCCTGGACTCTGGGTGGCGTACAACAAGTAAAAACAGTATAAATAATCTAAAACCCATTAAAATCATTCATATCATTAGTGGCCAGATCAAGATGATATCAATTTTATCAATTGGCCCAGGCCTGCCCGCAAAGCCAGGTCCTCAAGGCCATACATAAATAATAAACACAACATTTACCCAAATGTTGGTGAATGAATCTATCTACTGCTGCATTCATTTAAAGAAAACTGTGATAAGAGCATGGGCACATCATGCAATCAAACACAATTTTTCAGTTCTATTCAATTTATTAGATTTGTATGCCAGCCCTCTCCGTAGAGAGAGAGCCTTCTTCAGATTGAGGGATGGCACCCTTCAGCTATCTTAATTCAAAGTTGCAGAATTTCATCCACTCTTGCTGAGAATTGTGGAAATTGAAGTTTTGTGCATCTCAAAGGCATTCATTCACATGACAGAAAGCAGACTCATGTACCCAGGGGGTTAACCCCAAACAACACTCAAATCTTGAGTCTCCGCAGACTCAAATCTAGTCTGCGGAGAGGGGCGGCATACAAACCTAATAAATTATTATTATTATTTATATTATTAAATGCCTACTACTGATTGTATATAGGCATTCCTTTTCTCCTTTCCTTATAAGAATAGAAGAATAGAATAGAATTTTATTGGCCAAGTGTGATTGGCCACACAAGGAATTTGTCTTGGTGTATATTTATTTATTTATTTATTTATTCAATTTTTATTGCCGCCCTTCTCCTTAGACTCAGGGCGGCTTACAACATGATATGCTCTCAGCGTACAAATAATGTGCAGATACGGGCATTGTGTCATTATATAGTTTGCCTTGTATCCAGTCATTCTACCAGTTGGGTAAATAAATATGGAAAGAGAATACAGGATGCATCAGGCTTTTCTCCTGTTCCAATTCTTATATAAAGCCCTACATGGCATAGGACCAGATTATCTCCGAGACCGCCTTCTGCCGCACGAATCCCAGCATCCGGTTAGGTCCTACAGAGTTGGTCTCCTCAGGGTCCCATCAGCCAGACAATGCCAGCTGGCGGGGCCCAGGGGAAGAACTTTTTCTGTGAGGCCCCGGCCCTATGGAATCAACTCCCCCCAGAGATTTGCACTACCCCCACCCTCCTTGCCTTCTGTAAGAATTTGAAAACACATTTATGTCGCCAGGCTTGGGGTCCTTAGAACCCAGCCTTTGCCCAATGAATGTATTTGGTGTGATAGTATGTGTGTGCTTCTTTGATTTTAAATGTTTCATTTTTATGAAAATTTTAAATTAATTATTCTATTAATTGGCTTAGAAATGTTTTATTTATTGTATATTTACTAAAATGTTGTAAGCTGCCCCGAGTCCACGGAGAGGGGCGGCATATAGGTCAAATAAATAAATAAATAAACAAACAAACAAACAAATAAATAAATAAATAAATAAATAAATAAATAAAGGCGATCAATAATAATTTGCTTGGATCCACTGGCCATTTCCATTCTCATCTTTCAAGTTAACAATCTCAATAACACCTCCCCATCCCCCCAAATCTGGCAGCAGAGACATGTTATAGATCCCATTTGCTAAGGAGTTTCATCCGATGGAACGAAGGAGGAAAGTCTTTTCGGCCCTGGCACCTTGCCGTTTATAATCTCATTCCCCCAAGTTGAGCTTGGTCCCAGTCCCATTGATCTTCTGGGAATCCACTTAAAACTTAGTTTCATCAGCAGGATTGGGAATCGTATGGAAATAGGGAACTTATTTTTATTTATTTATTCATTCATTTGTCCAATACACAATACATATGGAAGAGAATAGACATGAAGTAATATATATAAAGATAATATGTAAAAATAGAGGAGAAGATATATGAAGGAAGAAAAGATATATGAGATATGAGATAAAGGAAAGACAATTGGACAGGGGATGAAAGGCACACTAGGGCACTTATGTACGCCCCTTACTGACCTCTTAGGAACCTGGAGAGGTCAATCGTGGATAGTCTAAGGGAGAAATGTTGGGGGTTAGGGGTTGACACTATTGAGTCCGGTAATGAGTTCTACGCTTCAACAACTTGATTGAAATAATGAAATACCCGTAAAGTTTTGGATGCATTCCCTCAAGCTTTTTGTCTATATTGATTGCTGACGCCAGGGGGTCAGGGGTTATTGTTTTTATTGTTTGTAAGTTGCTTGTACCTTGTTTTTATTTTTGTAAGCCACCCAGAGTTACTGACAATGAATGGGCAGCCACATTAATTCTACAGTAATAGACAGAGATAGACAGAGACTGATAGATACGTTGATAGGTAAACAGCTTTTTTTAGTTGTCTTCTAATGATTTAGTTGTAGCTGGTTTGTTTAAACTGGGTCTGATGCCTAGAGTCACATATAAGAGATGTGCAGAAAGCTATGTAAATGTAATAAATAAATAGATGGGGGTTTTGGGGGGGTTTTGTTTAGCAAAAGAAGTTTATTTAACCATTACTGCAGTGATCTTCTACCAGGATGTTGAAACACTCCTCATCCCACAGGTTTTTCTTCTAGGTAAACAACTTATTAATAATTTACTTTCTATGTATGATGATGAGAATTTTTCAAACTTCATATGTCATAGTTACCATATTTTTTGAAGTATAAGACACACCAGAATCAATGTTCCCTCTAATTTTTTTTCCGGTGTGGACGGAAAAGTATAGTGTCTGAGCGGCAGTCCCTTCAGGACTGAGTGGCATAGAAGTATATAAGTAAGTAAGTAAGTAAGTAAGTAAGTAAGTAAGTAAGTAAGTAAGTAAGTAAGTAAGTAAGAAAGAAAGAAAGTAAGTAAGAAAGAAAATAAACAAACAAACAAACAAACAAATAAATAAATTCCCTTCTTTTTTATTAAAATAAATTAATAATAAAACAAAACCATATCTCTCACTCACACACACACTCACCCTTCCTCTCTTCTCTCTCTTTCTTTCTCTCTCTTTCTCTCTCCCCCCTCTTGCTCTCTCGCTCTCTCTCTTTCTCACTTTCTCCCTCTTTCTTTCTATCTGGCTCTGTCTGTTGCTCTCTCTCTCTCTCTCTCTTTCTCTCTCTCTTGCTATCTCTCTTTCTCTCTCTCTCTTGTTCTCTTTTTCTCTCTTCCTTTGTTCTCTGGAGGCTGTGGAAGGTTTTTCTTATTTTAAGGAGTATTGGAAGCGCTCGGGGAAAGCGCTCCGAGCGAAGGGGCTGCGACACGAGAGGGGCGGGGTGGGCGCTCCCAGAGTGCTCGGAGAAAACCCTCTCATAGCCTGGGAGCGCTTCGGAAACACCTGACCCCCCCTCTCACAGCCCCTTCGCTAGCGGCCGAATGAGGAAGAGGAGAAGCCGCAGCCACCACCGCTGTGGGAGGAGCAGCACCCCAAGGCAGGAGGTGGAGGAGGAGAAAGCAGATCCGGCGGGCAGCGGTGGGAGGTACAGTAACCAGAATATAAGATGCACCTTAGTTTGGGGGAAGAGAAATAGGGAGGGAAATCTACCATACAAGGAAAATCTTCTTCAGAGGGAGTAGCAATGAAATCAAGCCTGCAAAACCTAGGCTGGGGGGAAAAAACTTCTTCAGAGTAGCAATGAAAAAGTCCTACAAGCTGGGAAGATAGTTAGCACCTTGTTAGGGCTGGAAAAAAACTTTGAAAAAGCTATATTTGGACTATAAGACACACCCACATTTTCAGTGTCTTTTAGAGGGAAAGGTGCGTCTTATACGCTGAAAAATATGGTAAAAATAAATATATAAAATAAGTCAGAACAATAGGCAGCACATCCAAATATATAGATGAGATTCTATATTAAATAAGTGTGCATTTCTGAAATGGCAAGGACAAATGACCTAAGAAGGTTGTATTTATAGTAAGAAGAAGATGTGTTTGGAAGTTAATGGAACAGCTGAAGAGGAAAATAAGAGTTTGGTGTTTTTCATTTCATGCCAGCTGTCAGAGCAAGACCAGTCCTCTTCCCTATATATTTATAATTATAGACATTAATACAAATTTCAGCTTACACTGTAGAGTTTGTAGAATTAACATTCAAATAGTCACCGAATTTACCACTGCATTTACTACTGAATAAACAGATATGGGGCACTGCTGTGATCCACAAGGTGTGACTAGATTTTGCACTTTGTTGCGTAGTCCGTTTGCCCAAGGCTGTTCATATTATGTAAGAGATTAAGGAAGAGATGCTAGAGCTTGTATCAGAATTTCTGATGTTCTTCCTCTTTGATCTGACTCTTCCTGACAAGGAAAACATTCTGTGGGTAACATTTTGTTTAGCAGGGAGATATAATAAAGCATCACTTATAAGATGGTATATTGACAGCACTCGCCCATGCATGATTGTTAAGATTTTTTTTTAATTCATTCATTCAGTCATTCATTCATTTATTCATTCATTCATTCAATTTCTATGCCACCCAATCCCATGGGACTCAGGGTAGCTTACAACAATATACAGTGGTACCTCTACTTACAAACTTAATTCGTTCTGTGACAAAGTTCTTAAGTAGAAAAGTTTGTAAGAAGCAATTTTTCCCATAGGAATCAATGTAAAAGCAAATAATGTGTGCGATTGGGGAAACCACAGGGAAGGTGGAGGCCCTGTTTCCTCCCAGGAGATTCCTAGAGAGGCCCCACAGAGGCTTCTCCCTGCCTTTTCTGTCCCTGTTTCCTCCCAGGAGATTCCTAGAGAGGCCCCACGGAGGCTTCTCCCTGCCATTTCCGGCCCTTTTTTCTCCCAGGAGATTCCTAGAGAGGCCCCATGGAGGATTCTCCCTGCCTTTTCTGGTTACAGTTTCGGAGGCTTGGGTTTGTAACTGGAAAATGGTTCTTGAGAAAAGGCAAAAAAAATATTGAACACCCGGTTCTTATCTAGAAAGGTTTGTAAGTAGAGTGTTTGTAGGTAGAGATACCACTGTAATTGGTTCAGTGGGAAGGTATACCACTGTTTGATAGCAGACCATCAGCTCTGTTTAAAGAAGGTCTAGATCAGGGGTATCAAACCTGCGTCCTCATGCTGGTGTCACGTGATATAGTGTAACTTTTTTTCCCTTCACTAAACCCAGCATGGATATGGCCTATGCATGACACATCCAGCCCATGGGCTGCGAGTTTGACACTCCTGGTCTAGATTTAATCCCTGGCATTTCCAGTTAAAACAAGAGAATCAAGTGGTGCCAGACTGGAAACTGAAGATCCCCTGCCAGTCAGAATAAACATCATCTGCTAGATGGATAAGACACAGCAAAGCAGCTTCTTTGTTCTCCCATTGGGTGGGGCAGGGGGTACAGTTTGTCCCAGCTGTTGCTCTTGCATATACAGTGGTACCTCTACTTAAGAACTTAATTCGTTCCATGACCAGGTTCTTAAGTAGAAAACTTTGTAAGTAGAAGCAATTTCCCATAGGAATCAATGTAAAAGCAAATAATGTGTTCAAACCCTTTAGGAAAGAAATAAAAGTTTGGAATTTGGGTGGGAGGAGGAGGAGGAAGAAGAGGTGGAGGACAGTCGCTGCCCCAAAGCAAAGGGAGCATTTCTTTTCTCGGGGTACTGGCAGAGGTTTATTCCCTCTCCAAGCATCCAGAGAAAGGAAAATGCTTTGTTCACTCTGGACTGCCAAAGCCTCCTTAAGCACCACCAAAAGGCTCCTCTGGCAGCCCAGAAATGCCCGAGATGGCTGGGATTAAAGGGTGAATGGGGGGACATGATCGAAACATTTAAATATATTAAAGGGTTAAATAAGGTCCAGGAGGGAAGTGTTTTTAATAGGAAAGTGAACACAAGAACAAGGGGACACAATCCGAAGTTAGTTGGGGGTAAGATCAAAAGCAACATGAGAAAATATTATTTTACTGAAAGAGTAGTAGATCCTTGGAACAAACTTCCAGCAGACGTAGTAGATAAATCCACAGTAACTGAATTTAAACATGCCTGGGATAAACATATATCCATCCTAAGATAAAATACAGAAAATAGTATAAGGGCAGACTAGATGGACCATGAGGTCTTTTTCTGCCGTCAGACTTCTGTTTCTATGTTTCTATGTTATCTCTTATTCTGCTCCATTTGCCCTGAAGAAGCCCAGTGAAATGTACTGGAGATTTAAAACAGGCACAGGAAACATAAACTCCTTTGGGTGACAGGGAGGGATGAGAGGAGGGGTCATTTTTTAAAGTGCCCCAAAGCACAAACTCCAGTGTCTCTCCTCCTCGGTGGCAGCAGGTCACGCTAGAATCTTCAATTGGTAGAACCGGGCAGGTGACATCTGGACTTCCATTCCTTCTTCTCCCTCTTTTTTTACTTTTCACAAGATATTCTCATAGATACTGTGCTGGGACAGCCCAGGAAGCTTCTTTCCTGAAAAGGGGTAAGGAGAACCTAATCCTATTCTTTTTGAGATTGGCTTTAATTAGCGTTCATAAAGAAGGTTTTTCCTGCCTGTATTTATAGTCCAAATCTCATTTGACATGAATCTGATACAAAACCCCAAGCTCTGAACAGAATGTGATTTGGTTATAGGTGTGAAGAGTCCTTATTAAATCAAGTTAGAGATAATTTTTCTGTAATTATCTTTCTTCCTATAGTGTGTGTATGTAATTTAATTTGATGGATGAAACTCCTCTCCTTTGGTTGATTGATTTGAAAAAAAAACAGCACTTGTCCCCAGTAACATGTCATGTCTTAATCAATGAAAGACTATCTTTTAAAAATATTATTAACGTGGGGTTTTTTTTTAAAGTGAATATAATAGCCTCTTTGACATGATGTTAAAGAAGATGGGAATATTTTAACATCTAAAGGAATACCAGGTTAGCAAATTAGGAAAGGAAATTTTAAATGTACGCTATCCAATCCTATCAGGGTGACTTAATCTAACTTTTAAAAAAATTAAGCACACTTCCTATTGTAAGCACCTGGGCAAGAAAAAGAATTCTGTTCTGAAGAAAGGCAGACATTTTAAAGTGACTGTGTCTTAAAATGGCAAGTCATTTGAAGGCCAGGCAGCATGGCTATTCTTGGAAATAGCCTTGACGGGATTCAACAGATGCAGCCTGAAGAATGTGGCTGGGGAGGGGAGATAAGGGGGGGGGAAGGAGTAGCTTTGGTAAAGCTATGGGAGGGGGATCTTGGACCTTTCTGGCATGCGGGCAACTTTGATACATTGAACACAGATAGCTCTCTCCCTTGTGCCTGCATAGCTGTGCTTTGGGAGGAGTTCCGAGAGCAGCTTTGCTCCCTCAAGGAGTTTAATTCTTCATTTGGAGGGATAAAATGTTTAATGGGGCATGTTTGAAGACTTAAGTGTGAAATCCTTGACAAGAAAGAAATGCTACATTAGAGACTGTTTTGCAGGAAATAAGCAAGGTAATAATTTTATATTTACCACTTCGGCACTATCCCTGTAGCAACATGTATGTGCTTACTTTGGTACTTTGATAATATTTGTTTTTACATCTCACCGGTTATTTATTTATCTGATGCTTATAGAACTTCCTTGAGATTTCCTCAAGGAAGATATCTGTTTGTTTGTTTTCTAGAATAAGCTAGTCTGAGTATGAGAATGATTAGTCTGTGACCATTCAGAGAGTTTTGTAGCTGAATGGAGATTTGAAGCCAGTCCTGGTCCAAAACTTTGCAACTTCCCTGGCATGTTTTTCGATCTCTGGCTGAACACCAAAATAAAATATAAAAAAGGGTAGATTGTATAGTCTGTATATTTGGTTTCCTAAGGTTTATATTGTATACTGGATTGTCTGATGGGGAGATGATGGCTGCTTCAACGTGAAGTTTATTGTGGTAGAAAATTCAACTGGAAACATTGACCCATTTAGAATAAAAATCCAATTAACATCCATAAAATGTGTGAAACACTATGTTTTATAGCAGTTGGGAATCATGTTTATATTTTAATTATTTTTATTGTAAAGTATTTCCAGGTACTTCTCATAATACAAATTAGAAATTAGTCTTCCTGAAACTGACAGCCTTTCAACAGTTTGGATCAACTCCCCAAATACTCATGCCAGAATTTCCATTACTGAGAAAACTCAGTGTAATTTTATAATGTTGTTCCATTGCTGCTGGCATTTGAATTAGTTAATAAAATATTTAGGGACAATGAAACAAAAAGAAGGTAATAATGAGAAGTTTAGTAATGGACGAACATTTATAAAAAGGCATCCAAAGGGAGAAATTTCCTAACATTGAGAACAATTAATCAGTGGAACAATTTGTATCCAGAAGTTGTGAATGCTCCATCACTGGAGGTTTTTAATAAGAGACCAGAAGTTCATTTTTTTGGAATAGTATTGGGTCTCTTACTTCAGCAGGGGGTTGGACTAGAACAGTGTTTCCCAACCTTGGCCACTTGAATATATCTGGACTTCAACTCCCAGAATTCCCCAGCCAGCGAATGTTGGATGGGGAATTCTGGGAGTTGAAGTCCAGATATCTTCAAGTGGCCGAGGTTGGGAAACACTGGACTAGAAGACCTCCAAGGTCCCTTCCAACTGTATCATTCTGTATTTTGGAATTAAGTAGCCCTAAACAATTGAAAAGCAGTAGCTAATCATTAAAGCTGATCAAAATAAGGAATCAGATCAATCCAATAGACATTTTAGGAAACATATCGCTTACATACTAGCAGCTTATAACATAAACTAATTTAATTTATCAGTTGAAGAAATAACTTTGAACATATTATACACAAAACATTTTATTTCAGAGAATGCAAAATTAAAAATGATATTATTCATCTGTTAAAACAGAGTTCTGGGAGGAATTTAAACTCTAGCTATGTAAACCTGAACCTGGATTCCAGACAAATCAGGATTACATATATTATATGCATTTCTAATCTAAGTAACCTCAGACAGAGAATTCATCTATTCATTATTATAACTTTCTGCTTAAAACAATGGCCATCTAGCAGCAAAACAAAATATTAATACATAACTAAATATGAGGGCATAGGATAGAAACATAAAACTGCCATTTGCACAAGAGCAAGATTTAATAATAGAATGACGTCTACTCAGAAGATGCTTGTAATGGAATACAGCACAATGGAAAATTAACTAGGTTATATTAGGACAAGTAACTCTTCTAACATGGAGAATTAATTCCTCCATTACTTCAAGTAGAATGATCCATTGAACTTTAAACAATAGTTATTAGGGCTTGCTAACGAAACCCATACATTTATTCAAAAAGCAATTAACTAGTTTGATCTAGCTCTTCAAACCTAAGAATGGCCTTGATGGTCAGATCAACATCCTTCCAATCAGCTTCACTGGATGAGCCTTGATCTTAATATTCTGAGTAATAGACAAAAAATCCTGTATACAATTTTTTCATGCCTTCCATGATTTTATATATCTCAGGCATATCCTTTATCAAACCATAGCCCTCGGAATTCTTCACCATTGGTTATACTTTCCAGGGCTGATAAGAGCTGAAGTCCAAAGCAACTAAAATAACAATTTATCTTTCTCTTATCTGCTGCAAGGCCTGTATCCACATATCAGCATTTTAATTAAAGGAAAATAACTCCATTCCTGTAGGCGTCAATTAAGAAAGGAGTAGTAGAGCCATCTGTCCTTTTATATGAAAGATAAGAATAGATTTTTAATGAACAAACATCCACATTGTTGTTGTTATTAGCTTTTTATTACATAATTTTAAAAATATCTGATCAAGTCAAGGCAACAAACGTGCCTAATACTCCTTCCTCTGATTGTTTTCAACAGTAGCAGCAGCTCTGTGTGGTAGGTTGGGCTGATAGAGAGTAACTGGCCCAAAGTCTCCCCGCTGGCTTTCATGCCCAAGGTGGTACAAGAACTCACAGTCTCCTGTTTGTAGGCCAGGATCTTTACTATAACCAAACTGGCTCTGGTAATTCGGAATGTAGTTTAATTTAGTGGGGTTTGTTTTCAAACAAATCAAAACTGTATATTGATCTGCCCATCCAATTTAATCCAAAGTGAAGTCTAATCTGAAAAATATCCAGTCAAATTTGCAATTGAATAAATATTAGAAAGTTAATGTGAGACGTTAATCCTTTTCAATCCTTACAACTGAAGAGGTAATGTAAATGTGGATCAAACATCTCTGGCTTCACATTCCTCTGGCTCAACCCACCTTTGTGCTGCAACTTCAGTGGCAGCTCTGTACATGTTCCTTTTAACAGATTAATTCTATGGGATTTGAGGTTGGGTTATCAATAAGGTTACTTAAAGGGGTGGACAAACAAATGGAAACACCTTGCAGCTCTTCCCTGGAATCCAGATTTGTGAAGCTCCCTTTGAACAGTTTTTGTGGAAACTGGGGTCTGTACGTGTCTATTGAGCTCTGCAGTGATTTTAGGAGCTGTGGTCTTGCAATCCGCTCTAACAATTCGCTTTAGAGTACGGCGGTCTCTCTCAGATAACTTCAACTTTCGACTAGATCTGTACTTGGCTGGGAACGTTTTCCCTTCTCTTTCAAAAGCAGTCATTACTTTTGAGACATTACCTCTTGAAACACCAACATTCAAGCACTTTGTGTTACACTAGCGCCTGCCATTCAAGCACCAACAATTTGGCCCCTTTGAAAGTCTGAGAGGTCTGCCATTTCTAGAAGGTTATAACCAATTTCCTTAAATTTCTGTAAAAAAAAAAAGGTAGTTTAAAAAACATATCAAATAACAGAATTTTAAGAAAAACGTTGAAATACGTCAAGTTTTGATTGATTTGAACATGTTCAAACATTATGATGCCAAAAAGTCAAGTGTTTCCATTTCTTGTCCACCACCTGTAGATTAACAGCCAAAAGGACCTTTTTTATATCTATCTATCTATCTATCTATCTATCTATCTATCTATCTATCTATCTATCTATCTATCTATCTATCCATCCATCCATCCATCCATCCAGATAGATAGATAGATAGATAGATAGATAGATAGATAGATAGATAGATAGATAGATAGATAGATAGATATTTGATTTCTATGATACCCTTCTCTGAAGACTCGGGGTGGCTTACAACATATAAAAACAGTAAGTTACAATAAGATCAATCCAATTAAATTAAAATTGCATAGCTATCTAAAATCCCTAGTTATATTAAAATAAATCACACCCATTCGTAGGGCAATTATACAACCATTTGTTGGCCAGGGACTAAGGTCTAATCAGCCAAGCCTGATGGCATAAATGAGTCTTAAGACTCTTACGAAATGTGAGGAGGGTCAGGGCAGTACGAATCTCCGGGGGGAACTGATTCCAGAGGGCCGGGGCTCCCACAGAGAAGGCTTCCCTCCCTCTAGGTCCTGCCAAATGACATTGTCTAGTTCAGTGTTTCCCAATCTTGGCATCTTGAAGAGATCTGGACTTCAACTCCCAGAGTTCTCCAGCCAGCAAATGCTGGCTGGGGAATTTTGGGAGTTGAAGTCCAGATCTCTTCAAGTTGCCAAGGTTGGGAAAAACTAGTCTAGTTGACGGGACCTGGAGAAGGCCATCTCTGTGGGACCTAACCAGTCGTTGGGATTCATGCAGCAGTAGGCAGTCCCACAAGTAATCTGGTCTGATGCTATATACAAGTTAAATTGAATAAAAATCCATTTCAGCATTCAGGATTGAGATCTGGGAGAGACTGGGGTGACTCCTGCAAAAATGCTCTGCTTTCATCCCCTGTGAAGGAGGATACAAACTATGGCTTACCAAGTGATAATAACCACACAGGCATACCAACCGAGTGCTGCAGTTAGTAATTAGTAATTATTCCACCATTCTTTTATATTTCGTTTCTTATAGACTATAGCTTTTGGATCCATTGTAGAAAGATGTTTAAACACGGGTGTACAAATTATTATATATATATTTTTTTGTTCTGGGTTTTTCTTAGCAAGTTCTTGGCTGTGATATTGTATTGCAGTCATGGCGCCTAAGAAGAAGAATGTCAAAAAGAACAAGACGGATATCAATGAGTTGACTATCATAGTGGAGGATGGGCCATTCAGCAAGCTCAATGGGTTGAATACCTTCCTAGAGGGAGGAAACGGTTTCAGTTGTGTTTCCACAGAAGTTTCTGATGCTTTCTATAGTCCCAACCTCTTGGAAGGTTTGTGTAGGATGAGGCTGGAAAATTTCCTCTGTGATTTAATAATTGGCACCAAAACCAAGTCCTTTGATGTTCACAAAGTGGTGATGGCATCATGCAGTGATTACTTCCATAACATCCTAAAGAAAGATCCATCAACTCAAAGAGTGGACCTCAATGACGTATCCCCACTGGGCTTAGCCACTGTGATTGCATACGCCTACACTGGAAAACTTACACTATCCCTGTATACTATAGGTAGCATTATCTCCACAGCCATTTACCTTCAGATACATACCCTTGTGAAGATGTGCAGTGACTTTCTGATGCAAGAAATCAACGTGGAGAATTGCATGTATGTGGCCAACATTACAGAGACGTATGGGCTGAAAACTGCTAAGGAAGCATCACAGAAATTCATTAGAGACAATTTCATTGAATTTTCTGAATCGGATCATTTCTTAAAGCTTACTTTTGAACAGATCAACGAACTTCTTGCAGATGACGACTTGCAATTGCCTTCCGAACTTATTGCATTCCAGATTGCAATGAGGTGGCTGGAATTTGACCAAAAAAGAACTAAGTATGCTTCAGATCTTTTGAGCAATATTCGGTTTGGTACCATCTCTGCCCAGGACCTGGTGAATTATGTTCAGACTGTACCAAGAATGATGTTAGATACAGATTGCCACAGGCTTCTGGTAGATGCCATGAATTACCACTTACTTCCTTACCACCAGAATACTCTACAGTCAAGAAGAACCAGGATTCGAGGAGGATTACGAGTCCTTGTTACAGTGGGCGGACGTCCAGCTTTAACAGAAAAATCCCTCAGCAGAGACATTTTATACAGAGATCCTGACAATGGATGGAAAAGACTTACAGAGATGCCTGCCAAAAGCTTCAACCAGTGTGTCACCGTGATGGATGGGTTTCTCTATGTAGCAGGTGGTGAAGACCAGAACGATGCCAGAAATCAGGCAAAGCATGCAGTCAGCAATTTTTGCAGGTAACTGATTATATATAGCAGTAGAGACATAGCATGGACAGAACAGCTCCAGAAAAAGAAGGAGAAATATATGTACAGGGTGCGTTCCAAAAGTAATGCAATTATTTTTTTAAAGTAATTTATTGAACAGATTTGCACAAACATTTAAAAGTACTGTCCTTGGGCCTCTACACATTTTTTCCAGCCACTCTGCCACGACCGGTACACGCCCTGTAAGGCGTCTTCGGGGACCTCTCACAAGGTCTTTGTCACAGCTGATTGGATCTCTTCTATGGACAAAAAATGGGCTCCTTGCAGGGCTGGGAACCGAAAGAAGTCTGCTGGGGCGACGTCAGGACTAGGGGGGGGGCAGCATTGGCACCTGGTGTTTGGCCAGGAACTCGTGGACTCATAGTGCGTTGTGGCAAGGTGTGTTTTTTGTCCATAGAAGAGATCCAATCAACCGTGATGAAGACCTTGTGAGAGATCCCCAAAGACGCCTTTCGGGGAACGTACCGGTCATGGCAGAGTCGCTGGAAAAAAATGTGTAGAGGCCCAAGTACAGTACTTTGAAGAATTTTAAGTGTTTGTGTAAATCTGGTCAATAAATTACTTTTAAAAAAATAATTGTATTACTTTTGGAACGCACCCTGTATGTGGCGGGAGGAGAAAGAAAGAAAAAATGTGTATTTCCAAGAGAGAGCAAATTAATTTGTTTATTTGCTTTATAATTACTTTTCTCAACCTGGTGATCTCCTAATGGATTGGATTACAACTATCATTAGCAATAGTCAGCAAAGGGGGAGAGGAATTATAATCCAATATATCTGGGCATCACCAGATCAGTGGACTTATCCTGGAGTCAGATGAGAAGCCCACTTTTTTTCTTTCTCTCTTCTTTTCTAGGGTTACACATATTAAAATAATTAGTGTTGTTTTATGCTAAGGGGTATGATTTTGCATGTTATTTTTTCATGGAGAAGTCTGCAGGTCCTCTTTATGCTTTGGAGCAAAGCAGTTTGAGATTACATGCAGCTGCCCTATCTCACTTCAGCCTTGGAAGGAAATTCCTGAATGCTACAAAAAATCCTGCTATATTGTTACATTTGATCGATTCATAAAGCTGACCAATCAATATGACCCAGAAGAGTGTATATCAGGGGTAGGGAACTTTGGCTCTTCTATGACTTGTGGACTTCAACTCCCAGAATTCCTGAGCCAATCATGCTAGCTCAGGAATTCTGGGAGTTGAAGTCCACAAGTCACAGAAGAGCCAACGTTCCCTACCCCTGGTGTATATCATTAAATTATTATACATTACTGCAGAAGAAGCAATTTGAAAAATTGTAATAGGCATAGAAACTTTCAAGACAGCATCTAAGAGGCATAGGAAAGTAGAGTCATCTGGATTTGGGGTGGTGGGCATGCAGGGGGATGTTGTTACATAAGACAGGTGCAGTAGTAATAGAGAAGACACATGTCCCATTAGCACTGCTTACGTGTCAAGACCCAGAATATGCCCACCAGGTCAGATCTTATTGAGTAGGCAGAATTAATTAGAGACAGGCAGTCTTACAAATAAGTAAGCCCTATGCCAGCAACTTGAATTGCATCCAGGAGCCTACTGGTAACCAGTGCAATTAGTGCAGTAGCAGTCTTCATAGCCACACAGAGGTAGAGATGATCATAAGTAGAACTCCCAATCAGAAGTGGGTTTCTCCCGGTTCGCCTGAACTGGTAGCAAACCGCTGATGATGTCACAATGATGGTTAGTGCTGGTCCATGGGTGCCACCATCTTTATTGTTTTTAAAAATTGGTTGTTGTTTTTTAAATTTCCCCAAGTTTCCGGCACTGCGCGTGTATTGCCATTTTGTTTTCAGCCCCCCATCCCCTATTTTTTGCTGGGTTTTGCTTCTGCACATGCTTGCCCTGCCTTGCCTTCGCATCCACAGAACTGCCTCCTCCTGCCTAAACACAGGTACGGATTCGCATTAGACTACCCTCCCTACCCACCGGGCCAGCATCTCCCGAAGGCTGCAGAGATGGGGGAGGAGACAGAGGGCAGCCCAGCAAACTTCATACAGTGATTAGAAATCTCCTGCCCCCAAAAGCAAGCATTTCCCAAAGGCTGCGGGGATGGGGGAAGAGGGTAGCCCGGCAACCTTCTCATGGTGGTTAGAAGCCTCCCATCCCCAGCCAGTGTCTCACAAAGACTGCAGGGATGGGAGGAGAGGGCATCCCGGCAACTTTTGTGCGGTGTTTAGAAGCCTCTGGCTGCTGGCCAGAGTCTCCCAAAAGCTGTGGGGATGGTGGTGAGATGGCAGCCTGGCCACCTTTGTGTGGTGGAAGCTTTCTGGGCTGGCAGCCCACTCATTTTTCTAAACTTCCAGTTTGCCCATTGAGCCGTTTTTCAAACTCCAGGGCTTCAGGAAGCTTCCCTGAGGCCTCCGGGGTGTGAAAAACAGCACAATGGGCAAACAGGAAGTCTGTTTTTCCAAACTTCCGGTTTGCCCGTTGAGCAGTTTTTTGCACTCCAGGGCTTCAGAAAGCTTCCCTGAAGCCTCTGGAGGATGAAACAGCCTTCCCCAAGACCGAAAATCAGCTAGCCAGCACACGCATGCATACTGGAGATGACATAGAGCAATGCCTCATGTGCCCTCCAATATGGTTCCGCATGCCACCTAGGCACATGTGGATTAGCTCTTTGTCTTTCTTCAGTGAGATTCTAGTATCTACTATGCTTCACTTCCTGGAGTTCCTTTGGGAATCAGAGACCAATGACAGAATGCGACTGTAGGAAATTAACAGATATTTAGAGGGAAATCATAGTAAGTAGTTTACGTAATTAATGTAAACTCAATTTAAATTAAATCAAATTAAGTTTTGTTCCACATATGCTAAAAAAAAAATTAAAATACATAAATATGCAGTTTCACTCATTTCGTCACCTCCTCAAGTACAGTTAATGGTTGAGGAGCATGGTTACCATTATTTTATAAGAGCTGTTGTAGTGCAGTGGTTGGAATACAATATCACAGGCTAATTATGCCATCAGTTCGATTCTAACTGGTTCAAGGTTGACTCACTTTCTGAGGTCGGTAAATTGAGGACCCAGGTTGTTGTGGTAATAGGCTGACTCTGTAAACCACTTAGAGAATGCTGTAAAGCACTATGAAGCTGTATAAAAGTCTAAGTGCTATTGCTATCTTTCCCGGCAACAACCGAGTTCCATTATTTTAATGTTTCTTTTTATATTAAGAACAAGTGTGAGTTCAGATTGCAATTTCAGGATAGTAATTTTCATCTGCATAATTTTATTGATAAAAATTATCCCATTTTACCAACACTATCCTCCTGTCTATAAGGGCAAATGTGTGTGATTCATGTCCAGTTAAGGAATTCTTAGTGACTCTTTCATTTATTTGAAACACAAAACAATTTTTTGCAGCCCTCCATATTTTGCGGAACATCCAGAACAATTAGGCAACTTCCAGGACTTCTGTTTGGCAATATCCTTGCATGCCAGTACAGTGGTACCTCTACTTAAGAACGCCTCTACTTAAGAACATTTCTAGATAAGAACCGGGTGTTCAGGATTTTTTTGCCTCTTCTTAAGAACCATTTTCTACTTAAGAACCCGAGCCCGGAAAAATTTCCCAGGAAATTTGAGAACTGCACGAAGGCCCAGCCAGTTTTCTGCCATTCCTCCTTTAATTCTGGCCATCTCGGGCGAACGAAGCATTTTCCTTTCTCTGGGCGCTTGGAGAGGGAATAAACCTCTGCCAGAGCCCAGAGAAAAGAAACGCTCCCTTCGCTCTGGGCAGCGACTGTCCTCCTCCTCCTCTTCCTCCTCCTCCCACCCAAATTCCGAACTTTTATTTCTTTCCTAATCGGTTTGCACGCATTATTTGCTTTTACATTGATTCCTATGGGGAAACTGCTTATACTTAAAAACTTTTCTACTTAAGAACCTGGTCACGGAACAAATTAAGTTTTAAGTAGAAGTACCACTGTACTTCCTTTTCTTCCATGACTATCCTGCTAAAGGAAGAAAAAAGCTAAGAGGAAGGTATAATAGGGGAAAGGATTTGCCAGAAGACAACTCATGGAAGACATTTCCATTTTAGAAGACATAAATATACAGTAGTTAGTACATTTTTCACTACAGACATCTGCATTTCTTCTCTAAACATTATTCTAAAGAGCTGAGGATGATACACACAATTCACCCTTTCAAGATTTTATCCTCACTTGATCCTGAGAAGCTGAGTGATCATGATCAGCCCAGAGTATCTTGTGAGCTTCATGAGATCATCAGCATTTTAGCCCACTGGGCTAACTCATTACAACACATTCATAATTATAATGCTCTATTCTTCTTTCAAATTGCTCAGACTAATTTCTAGAGTCAACCAAGATAACTTAGCTTCAATGCTAGAAATTTATTATGCTGTATACCGGTTATGGAATGGAAAGGTGTGTATATGTTCTGTTAACTACGTATGTCTTGCAGCAAAGAAGACATGTACTATCTACCATGTATGCCAAATTATTATTATTATTATTATTATTATTATTATTATTATTATTATTAAATCATATATGGTTAGTTTTTCTCTTCACCACGTTCTAATTATACACAGCCTGAAATCCCATTTAAATTTGGGGAAGAAATATATCTCAGCACTAGAAGTTTGGACTTACATGCGGAACATTCAATGTCTCCTTTCTGACATGTCCTGAGAAAACTGCCAGTCCATGTATGTCATCCTGACTCTAGAGAGTAGATGGTCTGCACATAAGGAACTTTCTAAAAATGAATCTGTGCATCACACTCAAAATCTGTAAGAGGAGCAGGATGCCACCCCAAGTCTATGGAGAGGGGCGGCATACAAATCTAATAAATAAATAAATGCCACACTCAATAGAAGAATTTTGGAAAGCATTCCAAAATTTTGCTTTGACTTTTGAGGTGTGATGCAAGGAATTGATTTGAAATTGGTTATACTTTAAGACCTTCTTCCTTCAGTATGCTGTAGCTGACTGATACCACTGAAACTTTTCACTTATTAGCTTCACATCCTTTGAAAATTCCCATCTAATTTTCTAGAAGGGACTATGTAAGAAGAGTGATAGTAAAGCTAATACAAAAGTTCTACTTTTCTAAGTTTGCATAACTATTAGTAATGTTTTAGTAATTATTTATAAGCATTTAAAAGGGTTTTTTTCCTCTTCTGAACAAAGAATGCAGACTTTAAAAAAAGGATTATACATTTCTGGAATAATTTTGAGATTATTTTATCCAGACTGGTCTATTAGGATAGATCTCCAACTAATTCAATTGTTACTTTCAAAAATATTTGTCGCTGTTGTTATGATCCATCAAATCAATTCTGAACCTTGGCGACTACAGAAACAAATCTGTGCAGTTTTTGTGGCCACATTTTTAAAGTGATATTTTTATTAAAATTTCAATTACAAAGATAAAAAAATAATACAAATGAAAAAGTATGAATGAATGAAAAGCCAGAAAGTGCAGAAAATAAAATAAAAATAGAAGAATATACCATAGTAAAGCAAAATATATAAAGAAATAACTTCCTTCTTCATCCCAGCAAGTACAAACATAAGTATTTATGACCTCTGAAAATACAACACTACCTTCCCATTATCTCATCTCTTATCTATAAACAATTTGTTAAAGTCTCATCATTCGATGCTAGTCAAAAAAGTCCATCTCAGAAATGCTGGTGGGTGGGTGTGCACGCTCACATGTACACAAACACACACACACACACACATACACATGTATAAAACTAAACCAACTTTGCATTCCTTCCTTCCTTCCTATCAATCTATCCTAAACCAACTTTGTATTTCTTCCCATTCTTTTGAACACACTACTTTATCACTTACTCTTCACTGCTCTTACACCTTAATAATATTATAAAACCAGTGTCAAATCATTGTCTGTTACCTTTCTATTTGTGTGATGAATATATTGAACAATCAAATTTGTTTTCTTCTTTGGAAGGAGCATTCTTTCAGGTACTCTTTCCTACTTTAGTATCTGTTATCTTGCTGGTATAAGTGCATTAGCCAACTCTACAAGGCTATTGTGGAATTCCATGTTTTTCCCCTTAAAAGATTTTTGATAGTAAAAGAGAAAACTGAAGTGTAACAAATCAGAAGAAGCAGTTGAAAAACAAGGAAAACTCTGAATCTGAGAAAGATTTAAACTTCCTCATTCTCAGCTCTTTATCCCTAAATGTGTTTTTCCATCAGAGGAGAATGGAGCATGAGATGCTTTAAAGACTATTTCAATTAAGAAAACAGGAGAGAGATGGAGAGGGGTGGATCTAGGACATCTCACTATGGCCAAGTGTCCATGGCCAGTTTGCCTTGGCCAGGTTGCTGTTGCCAGCTCACCCTGGTCAGATTGTTATTTCTGGCCCACCCAGCTGACTAGATGCAAGACAAGTCACCCTTGCCAATTGGACATGGGAAGAACTTGCCACTGTGGGACAATTTGAGGATGAAGAGGGGAGGGGAAAAGCTACTTATTGCTCCCTTCCCACCAGCGGAAACATGAGCCCCGGCTGATAGGATACAGGGGTGGGACCATTCATGAGGAAGGGAAGGGAATGGTACTCTACACAACCTCCATGTGAGGTTGATTCTTATTCTGGTGGGGAGCTTCCTCTTTCCCTCCCCACTTAATACTCAAATCATCCCATAATGGTAATTCCCCTCCCTGAAAGTTGTCCCCATCCCCATGTTTCATTGGCTGGGGCTGATATTCTTCCTGTTAAAGGGAAAGTGCCCTCAAATTGTCCTATGGCTGTGAATTGTCCACATGTCCAGTTGGCCAGGGTGAGATAGTAGTTGTAACCCACCAGGCTGATCCAGCCACGACAACCTGGCCAAGGTGACCTACTGAAAGATTAAGCCAGAAAATAAAACTTTAGCAATATAACACCTGTACATGTAGGTGGCATTCTTGTGGCATTAATACTTCCTTAATTTTTTTCAGGTATGATCCTCGCTTCAACACTTGGATACATCTGGCCAATATGAATCAAAAGCGCACTCATTTTAGTCTGAATGTGTTCAACGGTCTCCTTTTTGCAGTCGGTGGTCGCAATTCTGAAGGGTGTCTCTCTTCCGTTGAATGTTACGTCCCTGCCATTAACCAGTGGCAGCTAAAGTCTCCACTGGAGATGCCCAGGTGCTGCCATGCTAGTGCAGTAGTAGATGGTAGGATCTTGGTCACAGGAGGCTACATCAATAATGCTTACTCCCACTCGGTTTGCATGTATGACCCTGCTACTGACAACTGGCAAGACAAGCCCAACCTTAGCACCCCGAGAGGGTGGCACTGTGCCATTACCCTAGGGGAAAAGGTCTATGTCACGGGAGGGTCCCAACTGGGAGGGCGAGGGGAAAGAATTGATGTGCTTCCTGTTGAATGCTATAGTCCATATTCTGGCCAGTGGAATTACGTTGCCCCTCTTCCAACTGGCGTGAGCACTGCTGGTGCTTCTACTCTTAATGGAAGAATTTACTTAGTGGGAGGCTGGAATGAAATAGAAAAGAAATACAAGAAATGTATTCAGTGTTACAACCCCAACCTTAATGAATGGACCGATGAAGATGAGCTACCGGAAGCCACCGTAGGAGTGTCATGCTGCACCATTGCCATGCCCAACACTAAGTCCAGGGAATCGAGATCTAGCTCAGTATCTTCAGTACCAGTTAGTATTTAAGTTCTTTTTATTATTATTACATCGCCTATGAATTTAAAAAAAGCTATACTAAATTTTTAAAACATTTCTTTTCCACTACTGGGTTGTAATGCCCGTATCAGAAGGGATTAAGGAGAGAAACATTAAAAACTATTGGCGTGCATTTCATAAAATGAAAAGTGGCCATTTTTCCATGGAATTGAAAACACATGGTATGACCAAAGAAATTTAAATCTAATACATTTTATGCACTACAAATGTGCACTATAAGACAAAGGCCTCTGATCCATTGATCATAGCAGAGCAAAGTACCTTACTTCCCATGGGGCCTCTTGTTCAGATTTAGAAAAACTTGTTTCCAAGCAGATAATTCAAAGCATGGCTGATCAGAAAGCACCATTCAGCTAAGGTTGTCTCCATAGAGAGAAGGTAAAAAATGAAGCCATATATCAGAATTACAAATGGAAGACTAATATTGCGAAAGTCCATGGGCATCTGTAGTTGGGGGCAAATGACATCATGGTCATCATAGGGCAAAGGGCATGAATTATATAATTTGCATCAAAGATACAACTGAGGCCAATTACAGAATTCACATTATACACCAGTGATCTTATCCTGACTTCTTACAGAATCTCTATTGGAATCCTCCGCAACCTTCTGTTGTGAAACAAAATAATGAGACTTATCTGGAAGCAATTTGCATTTTAAATAAGGATTTATTCCCAGAATGCAGTGCTTTGCTTTACTATTGTTTACTGAATAAATCATAATTGGCTGAGCTACACAGCAAGCTAAATCATTGCTCACAAAGCTTATGGCTCAATTCCCACAACATGCTAAATCACAGGCAAATAACATATAGCGAGTTATATCAATCCAATAACCTATAAGAAGGTATGAAAATAGATTAACTCTATAAATATGAGAAACACAGATATAAGTAAAACCTAAAGCTATGTCATCTTTCTGCAGTGCCTGGGACCATGTCAACATTTTAATAAAATGTTTACACAAAACAATAAGTTTTACCCTGTGATTAGACTTATGAAACTGTGGTTATGCTGACCCAAGATCTGCAAAAGGTCAGATATGTCATCTGAATTTGGAAGGGAGGGAATTTAGCTTAAGGTTTAATTCACTTCCTTTCAAAACAGAAAGCAAGAATAGATACACAGTTGTTCTGTCGGGCTCTCTGGTTGACTCCTCCCAACAATTCACAGGTACAAATTTCAGACACACACACGTTTGAAAAGTCAAAACAATGTTCTTTATAATGAAAATTCACTTAAACCAAACCCTCTTTTGGTATAGCAAAGAGCACTTGTCTCCAAACAAACTGGTAATTTGTACAAGTCTCTTATCAGTTCTGTGATACTTATCTTGCAGCTGTGAGGCAATTCAAAGTCCTTCTCCTTTCACAAAGTGAAACACACTTTGCCCTGATTTAGTTTCAAAGTGGGGGGAAATCAGCACACAAAAGGTCAAAGTCAGTAAAGCAGTCATGAAACACAACGATCAGATAATCCTCCACAATGGCCAAACCCACAGGCTGCTATTTATAGCAGCCTCACTAATTACCACAGCCCCACCCAACCACAGGTGGCCTCATTTTCTTTGATAATAATCTCTCAGTTGTTGTTGCCTATGCATCGCTCTCCGCATGCGTGACTGTATCATTAACTCTTGTTCTGAATCCAAGGAGGAGCTAGATAATTGATCTCCTTCTGAGCTGCTGCCACACTCTCCTCCTCCCTGTCACTCCTGTCTTCTTGGTCAGAGGAGCCTTCATCATCAGATTTCACCAGGGGCAAAACAGGCCTGCAGCATGTGGATGTCTCCCCCACATCCAGAGTCCTTGGGGCAGGAGCTGGGCCAGAGCTAACCACAACACACAGTGCAGCTGCTTCAACAGGGACCTCACATAGTTTCTTCAACTCAGGCATGTTGTGTGGAATAAAATAAAGATGCCAGAGAAAAGATGGTGGCTTAGCTTTCTTTAACTCTATACAAATGAGCCCAATCCATTGCTTTAAAAAAATTAATAAAACACACACACACACACAAACATCAGGAAATGTCAGCCAGTCAGTTCACAGCTAAGATGGTGGGGAGACTTGATGACATAGCATCCTTCATGGTACTCAACATCACTTGGTATGGATATACTGATATATATGTATACAGTGGTACCTAAGAACTCCTCTACTTAAGAACTTTTCTAGATAAGAACCGGGTGTTCAAGAGTTTTTTTGCCTCTTCTTAAGAACCATTTTCTACTTAAGAACCCAAGCCTGGAAAAATTTCCCAGGAAATTTGAGAGCGGCACGAAGGCCTGGCAAGTTTCCTGCCATTCCCCCTTTAATCCCAGCCATCTTGGGCTTTTCTGGGCTGCAAGAGAAGCCTTTCGGTGGCACTTAAGGAGGCTTTGGCAGTCCAAAGTGAACAAAGCATTTTCCTTTCTCTGGGCGCATGGAGAGGGAATAAACCACTTTGCTGTGGTGACTCCCTTGCGCTGCCTCCCATACACCCGGCACGAGGTTGCCTCCCAGAGCGTTTGGGGGCGGAAAGGCAAAAGGGGGCGCTTCACCCTGACCAAATCAACTCGACTTCAGCCAAACTGAGGAATCACCACAGTGAAGGAAAGGCACCAGCTACAAAGCGAGCGAGCGAGAGGAGAGGGGAGCCCTTAGCATGGGAAGGAAGAGGAAGCAGGTAACAGCAGCAGTAGCAGCCGCCTTTCGGTCAAAGGAGCGGGAGGTTCCCCCCTTTCGCCTGCCTGGGTTTCTTTCTCTGACGCAGTGTATGGGAGGCAGCCTCGTGCCGAATGTATGGGAGGTGCATGCTCCTCCTCGCCGCCTTAGAAACCCTCTTTTTTTTTAAGCCTTAAAGTTTTGGATTGTTTTGATTCCCCTCACCTCACCTTCTTCCTTCAGCAGCAACTCTCCTCCTCCTCTTCCTCCTCTTCCCACCCAAATTCCAAGCTTTTATTTCTTTCCTAATGGGTTTGCACGCATTATTTGCTTTTACATTGATTCCTATGGGAAAAATTGCTTCTACTTACAAACTTTTCTACTTAAGAACCTGGTCACAGAACAAATTAAGTTCTTAAGTAGAGGTGCCACTGTATATTGTTAGCCCCGTGTGGCTAAAAAGTTACAGTAAAGAAATGATACATCAGGTTTCATACACTTTACTGAATCATTATGTATTTAGTTCTGTCTTATCAAGTTCTACAAATTCAGCCAACTGTGCTTTATTTAATAAACCATAAATTCCAAAACAGCCATCTATGCAACACAAAGTGTTTGAGGACTGTCGTGTAAGTATGTGCCTCAAGAAGTCTTTCCCTCCACTCTGTTCCTTATATATTTTGTACTTCCAGCCCACTTCTGTTCCAGAAACATCTAAAACTATCTGGAAAACATTCTGAGGATGCAATAAAAGGAATGAATTGCCTGCCACCATTTTACAAAGAAAAGCCCTTGTGGTCATGAAAAGTCTTAAATTTGCCTATCCAAAATTTCTGTTGACCTTAATATTTCTGCATTGTATTCTGATAGTTTCATTTCTCTAATGCCTCTTTAAAAAATAAGCGCCATTGGGTTTAAGGAAGCTCTTTTTAAACAAGTATACAAAAAATTGCAGCTTTGATTGAGTTTAATGGTCTTTACTTCCAGGTAAGTGCGTAAGTGTTTAAATTTGATCATACCATGTGTGATTTTTTTAATGGCAAACAATTGCTTCATATTTGGTCCATAACAAAAATGTTTTTTATATAATCATTCTCCTCCCTATCATACTCTAATGTAGTGGTTCTTAATCTGTGGTCTGCGGACCCCTGGGGGGGGTACAATGTTGTCACAGGGGTCCATGGAAGGTTGGAGAAATTTTATTATTTAAATCTTACGTTAAATCTTTTGTGGTCTGTGGCCACAAAAGGTATTTAAAAGGGTACTGTGGTAAAGAAAAGGTTGAGAACCATGGTCTAATATATTTCTCTAGTGATTTGCCACAAGTAAGCTGAAATTTGGAAAATTATTTGGTCCAATAAGTTAATAGCATTGTTTAGAATACCTGACAGGGATCCAAAATCTTTATGTTAATTTACCAATGCTTTCACTTGAATTGCTTACATGATATAGTATGGAAGAAGAATGAAGATACAACTAAATTAGTCTGAAAGGTGTGCTGCTGTTGCTGTTGTTGTTTGATACTTGAATGGCCCTGTCAGTGTGTGTCTGTCAAAGTTTAAACCAATAACGTAAAAATAAGAACGATTTCTATTTCTTTACGAGCTGCAAAAGCAAAATAGCCCAATTTGTTTGGGACTTTATTTATATTTGTGGGCAGGGACTGGGTGGAAAGTAACAAGATATACCCGAAGTTCATATACATCTGGGTACACACAAATGTTATCAGCCCTAAGTAAAACAAAAGGCACAAGCATTGCTAGACACCTGATCTAAACTGATTCCAGCAAGGTACCACTTAATGAAGCGATAATCCCAGAGCTAACAGCAATCTTCTATGCCCCTACCATTCTTGATGCCACTGGCCAGTACCAGTTTTTTCAAAGTTTAAGTAGAGCTGGGGCACACCATATCTTATGAATACAGTGTTCCCTCGATTTTCGCGGGGGATGCATTCCGAGACCGCCCGTGAAAGTTGAATTTCCGCGAAGTAGAGATGCGGAAGTAAATACACCATTTTTGGATATGGACAGTATCACAAGCCTTCCCGTAACACTTTAAACCCCTAAATTACAATTTCCCTTAACAACCATTTATTCACCATTATTACTGGTACTCACCATTGAATAAGACACTTAATGATCCTGATATTTATAAACATAATTATTTATTAACAATAATTTTTTTTGTTATTTATTTGCAAAAGTTATTAGTTTGGTGATGACATATGACGTCATTGGGTGGGGAAAACCGTGGTATAGGAAAACCAACCATGAAGCATTTTTTAATTAATATTTTTTGAAAAACCATGGTATAGGCTATTCGCGAAGTTCGAACCCGCGAAAATCGAGGGAACACTGTAATTGCAATGGCACCTGTCTAGAACTCCCAAGTGATGTACCACTGATATCCTTTAATCGTAAGATACATTATCAATCACATTTAAGAAAGAAAAAATTACATGAAGGAGTAATTCTCTACCACCATCATCCCCATTAGGAAAGCATACTGAGTGCATACCAGCAATATACAATAGTGTAACAGGCTAGAGACTTGCTTCATATCATATCTCGGACAAGAATCAATATATACAGTGAACCCTCGAGTTTCGCGTCCTCAAGGATCGCGAAAGGGCTATTTCGCGAGTTTTCAACCCGGAAGTAAACTCCACCATCTGCGCATGCGTGCCCTTCCACGCATGCGTAGATGGTGGAGTTTCCCCGCCGGGCAGAGGCTTCCCTGGGTCTTCCCCCTCTTGCCCCCGTAAGACCCCAGCGGCGGCGCGAGCAACGGCGTGGGCGGGCGGGCGGCACGCGCGGGGACACCCCAGCTCGGCTCCCCAGCTGGGAAGCGGCCCCAGCAACAGCGTGGGCGGGAGGGCGGTGCCCGCGCGCTTGGGGACATCGCAGCTCGCTCCCCAGCTGGGGAGCCGAGCTAGGGAGTCCCGACCGCGCGCGCGTTGCTGGGGAAAGCGCGCACGCTTGGGGAATCCCTAGCTCCGCTTCCCAGCTGGGGAGCGGAGCTAGGGATTCCCCAAGCGCGCGCGCTTTCCCCAGCAACGCGCGGGCGGTCGGGACTCCCTAGCTCGGCTCCCCAGCTGGGAAGCGGCCCCAGCAACAGCGTGAGCAATGGGGTGGGCGGGCGCGAGCAACGGGGTGGGCGGGCGAAGGGCGGGCGGCAGTGGAAGCAAAAACACCATCTGCGCAAGCGCAGATGGTGTTTTTACTTCCGCACCGCTACTTCGCTAAAAATCGATCATCGCGTGGGGTCCTGGAACGGAACCCTCGCGATGATCGAGGGTTCACTGTATATACAGTGTTCCCTCGATTTTCACGGGGGATGCGTTCTGAGACCGCCCGCGAAAGTCGAATTTCCGCGAAGTAGAGATGCGGAAGTAAATACACCATTTTTGGCTATGGACAGTATCACAAGCCATTCTTTAACACTTTAAACCCCTAAATTACCATTTCCCATTCCCTTAACAACCATTTACTCACCATTATTACTGGTACTCACCATTGAATAAGACACTTAGTGATCCTAATATTTATAAACATAATTACTTTTTAACAATAATAATTATTTTTTGTTATTTCTTTGCAAAAATTATTAGTTTGGTGATGATGTATGACGTCATCAGGCGGTGAAAAACGTGGTATAGGGAAAAAACCGCGAAGTATTTTTTTAATTTATATTTTTTGAAAAACCGTGGTATAGGCTATTCGCGAAGTTCGAACCCGCGAAAATCGAGGGAACACTGTATTGTATCTTATGTATGTGCCCTTTTTATTGTGATTTGATCAGGTGCTTATAAAACAAATACCTTATCAACTGCTCCTGATTAATGCAGTGTAAATGTATAGATCCTACAATCGTAGTCCCCCTTACACACCCTGTTTTGGAGGGTAATGGTAATCTATGTTTAAATGCATAATGTGAGCATAACATTCTCTTTCTCACTATAGCCACCCCGAGTCCTCAGAGAGGGGCAGCATACAAATCCAATTAATTAAATAAATAAATAAATAAGTTTTTAAGTAAATAAATAAATAAATAAATAAATAATATGGAACACCAATGTGAAAGGGTCAAGTCTCCAGAATTTGCATTACTCAGCTCTCTTGAATACATGTGCAAGATTTTCAGTATGAGCAGTAAAAGAAGATAATAGATTTTATACTTTAGTCTTATATTTTTATGCGGTCATTTTTACTACTTTATTACTGTAATATTTCTCAATCCAGTTCTAAAGCCTGATCTACATAGGTGTGCCTTCAAGTCAACGTTGACTCTTGGCAACTGCCTGGACAAATCCTGGCAGTTTTCTTACAAAGTTTTCTAGAGCGCGGTCTCCAACCTTGGTAACTTTAAAGTCTTAAAGTTGTCAAGGTTGGAGACCCCCATTCTGGAGTGTTTTGCCATGCCCTGCTTCCCATGGCCGAGAGGGAGTAGAATTCAGAGTTTTACAGTTTTTAGCCTGATGCCATCTGCTGCCTGAACCACTACCCCAAACAGGCTCTCTGATATACTGATACATTATATTCTACCAGATATCTCTTGCATAACACCAGAGTTTGCTAGAAAGCCAGTACAGAGAAAGTAAAACACTTGGAACAAGTAACATTCACATTAATAGTTTCTATGTATGACAAAATGTCCACTTCAGTTCAGGTTGACTGCTTCACATAGGTTTCACTTGGAGTTACAAAACATGAGAGTAGCATGAGATTAATTGGAACACAATAATCTGTCCAAATCTGACATAATGAGGAAAATATTTTTTAATATGAAGCATAACTGACACGTAGAATTTATTGTAACAAAATGTGGCAATAAATATTAGCCTGGCGATTTTCAAAAGGGGATTAGACAGATTCAGGGAGCAGAGAGATTTGTTAACCACAACAGCAATGGAAATCTTCAATATTTAATAACACTAATTATAAGTTGCTAAAATATGGAAAATCTTCCTTACGTGGGTCTTTTGCCATTATGGATGGTATGGCTGAATTCTTATTTTCTTAGACTATGTTGTTTTTATCGGCCTTAGATACTAAGAGTTCCTTTAAAAATCATTGAAGCATCCTTAAGTAACTCTTCAAAAATGTTTTGATAAAGTTTGATGAAGTTTCCAAATGCACCAAGTAAAGAGCAATCTAGTCCTCTCTGGTTTTTCAAAGGTTTACAAGTAGATGGAGAACGAGGTGTGCATTCAATCTGTCTCCTTATTCTCTCAAATATCAAACATTCAGCTTTGGAGTCTTATGAAAGGTTGAACTTGCAGTTGCTTTGAATACAAGCACAGGTTCCCAGTTGTATAGAGCAGTGTTTCCCAACCTTGGCAACTTGAAGATATCTGGACTTCAATTCCCAGAATTCCCCAGCCAGCATTTGCTGGCTGGGGAATTCTGGGAGTTGAAGTCCAGATATCTTCAAGCTGCCAAGGTTGGGAAACACTGGTATAGAGAACTGTACTTCAGTTCAGCGAATTGAAAATGGAACCCCTTCTCAAATTTCCCAGCTGAACATATGGAAGTTGCAAGCCTGGGTACATAATCCCATTTTCCAGCTACTTTCAAGCCCTTATGCTTCAGGCAAACACGTGAAGAGCTTTTCTAAGTTACCAGCTTTAGGAATTTGTACTACTGCTATAGCAATGTGTGATTGCAGTTGTGAATAATCCCATTGATTTGAACAGGAATTATAAATAGTGCACAATTTCTTACTTGAGAGCTAGCAATTTCCAAATTTATGGTTTCGTAGCAAAATATTTCCAGGTGAAAGCACTGGAACTAATGGTAATGAAACTATTTAAATATTGCATATATGCAGAAACACCACACTTTTTGCTAAAGGTTATTATAATTAGAGCTGTGCAGACTTTTGGATTTAATTCCAAAGAGCTGCTACAAATGAGTTTGCAAATGGAGCAGTTAACCGCAACTCTAAAGCAATCGTGTTTTTCTCCCAAATCCACTGCATAGAATAAAAGCATGATGCTGGGAAAAGATATCTTATTCTAAAAAACTTCAGATAGACACTACATTATTCAAAGCACCTTTTCTAATATGTATCACTTCTGGCACAAGTTGTCAATGCTTATTACTCACTAATCTGTGCTACTACCAGAAGCCTGACATATGGAAACAGGGCAAGTTAAGTTTTTGCAGGCATGAAGAATGAGGTTGTTTAAAGCAGGGGTGTTAAACTTACAGCCCACGGGCTGGATGCATCACATGCTGGTCAGGCCCTCCTTTGGTTTAGCGAATGAGAAAAAAAGTTGTGATATGTGAAGTGACAATGACATGAACATGCGAGTTTGACACCCCTGGTTTAAAGGCAGGGAATGAAAGAGGCTTCTGTTTGTTAATTTATATATAAAGCATCTAACCAGCATACAGAAGATAGCAGGCCTTACACCATGAACAGATCATATGCTGACTTTAGCTCACATTTTAACTTCCAATGATAAAAGTGTTCAGTACTGTAACTGCAATTATGCAAGTTTCTCATCCCTGCCTTAGAGAAACATAGAAGTCTGACGGCAGAAAAAGACCCCATGGTCCATCTAGTCTGCCCTTATACTATTTCCTGTATTTTATCTTACAATGGATATATGTTTATCCCAGGCATGTTTAAATTCAGTTATTGTGGATTTACCAACCACATCTGCTGGAAGTTTGTTCCAAGGATCTACTACTCTTTCAGTAAAATAATATTTTCTCATGTTGCTTTTGATCTTTCCCCCAAGCTTTAAAATATTGAAAGAAGGTAATGAATACTGAAAATAAACAGTAATTACAAGACAATGTAATAATATTCACATAATTATGTCCCTCAAGTCTTGAATGAAGAAAAATGAATGTCAGGTAAAGGTACATTTTATATGATAACAGAAAGTAAAACAAGTAATTGTTGCTGGAAATTGAAAATTGTGCTAATAAACTTACTGAGGATTCCCTGACTTGTACTGTATTTGATTGCAAGAAAAGGCTTATATATTTGTTAATGAAGATGTGAATGAGAAAAATATAGTATTGTGTGTAATATTTTCTGGTAATCATCTATTCCACCACAGATATGCAACCAAGTAATTATAACTACCTCTCTATTTTGTGAGGCACAAAACCTAGCTTAAAGAACTATGATTATTAAAAAATAAACAGAATTTTTTTTAGATTGCAGAATGCAAAAGCTTAAAGGAACTTATTATTTCTTATAGAATGGAGTATAAATTCAATGTAAGATTCCTGCTTTCTGCTGTATAGAGTGTAGGAATATTTGATGCAGTGATTTGATTCAGAGATTCAGATGAATCTATGAGCTGAACTGGGTTTTTTTTAATTGAAGGAAATGGCACTTAACAAGTTATAGAGGAAGAACTGAGGATCTTTTATGTTTATGATCTAGCAACGTTTTGGAGAGTCCAGTTGCTGATGTTGCCATGCAGAGAAAAAAAAATCAGAAGCTGTAAAAAGAGAATCACAAAAGAACAAAGAATGTCAACTCAACCCAGTGAAAAATAAAGTGTTGGGAGGCATATATTTTCTTAATGATATTAATGGCTTAACACTTGATCTGAAAAATTGGGCCCTGCACTTTAAGTGCTAAGAAGTACAAAGAAAGAAATTAATAAACTATGCATAACGCATCTTAAGCATCAGCAAATTGAAATGTACTTTCAGTCAAGCGACCATAATACATGTATTTCCTATTCATGACATTAAAACAAATATTTCATAGTCAGGAAGGATATAGCAAAGATATGGTTTGGGTACATTTCAATCAATGACCATCAGTATCAATTAGTCTTTCCAGACAATACTTTAATTACTGTTTTCTTAATGTCGCCAGTATTTATTTACTTATTAGATTTGTATGCCGTTCTTCTGCGAGGACTCGGGGCAGCTAACAGCATATAACATAACAATACAGTACAATGGCAAATCTAATTAAATTTAAAATTACAATCTAAAAATCCAATATTTAAAAACAATCATACCATTTCAATCATACAACATATATCTCATTTCGTTGGCCAGGGGGCTGAGACCTAATTGACCCAAGCCTGGCAACATAGGTGAGTCTTAAGACTCTTACGGAAGGCAAGAAGGGGGGGGGGCAGTATTTATTTATTCAATTTTTCTATGCCGCCCTTCTCCTTAGACTCAGGGTGGGTGACAACATGTTAGCAATAGCACTTTTTAACAGAGCCAGCCTATTGCCCCCACAATCCGGGTCCTCATTTTACCCATCTCGGAAGGATGGAAGGCTGAGTCAACCTTGGATAAGTATGTTTCCTATACCTTATAATAATGATGCTGCTCCATGGAAACTATACCTGCTTTAGAAAAACTATATACATTTTTGAAATCAGAATAAAAAATTATTCAGAAAAGTAAAAGGACAACAACTGCGATGATTACAAAAAATGTTTTTTTTGTAGACCTGTGTAATGATTGTTATCTAACTTCAATTGATGTAGAAAAAGAAGGAATTGATGGGCTTCTTGGTCAAATTCAACCCAAAATTGTCAGAATGTGCAAATAAGATGTGATGTTTATGGTTAGAGATTGGAATGCCAAAGTTGGAAATAGCAAGCAGGAAAATGTACAGTGATACCTCGTCTTACGAACTTAATTGGTTCCCGGACGAGGTTTGTAAGGTGAAAAGTTTGTAAGACGAAACAATGTTTCCCATAGGAATCAATGGAAAAGCAATTAATGTGTGCAAGTCCAAAACTCACCCCTTTTGCCAGCCGAAGCACCCGTTTTTGTGCTGCTGGGATTCCCCTGAGGCTCCCCTCCATGGGAGACCTCACCCCCAGACTTCCATGTTTTTGCAATGCTGCAGGGGAATCCCAGCAGCGCAAAAATGGGCGCTTTGCTGGCAACAGAAGTCCAGAGGCAGTGCATTCTAGCAGCGGCAGTGCATTTGTAAGGTGAAAATAGTTTGTAAGAAGAGGCAAAAAAATCTTAAACCCTGGGTTTGTATCTCAAAAAGTTTGTATGACGAGGCGTTTGTAAGACGAGGTATCACTGTAATTGGAATGTGTGGCCTAGTTTTTCCAAACAGCATGACTTACTACTTTTTGCTAATACAATGATTTCTTCAGTGCTAACAATGAATATCTTTTTAATGGCTTACCTGGACATGTTTTAGGAAAGAAGTCGTTCTCCATGGCAAATATTAACTGGGATTATATAACCTGTGTCAATACAAATTTTCCCATTCCAGAAATTAGAATGCACTAACATGCCATTATGTAAAGGAACACTAGAGGTCAGTAATGAGATTAGAGTAATCTATTGTTGCACTTGCAGATTTGTTTTTTTGGTTCAGTGATATGGCATGGAATGTTCAGTTGCAATCAAATCAAACGCAAGAAAGTTAATTTTCTGTGTGATATTAGCCTATCACTGTGGTTATAATTACAGCCTTTGGAAACATAGAGCAATAAAAATTTCTGGATGAAGCAGGGAAGCTAGACAAAAAATTCACGAACGACACATAAAAAGTACAGTGGTACCCCTACTTAAGAACGCCTCTACTTAAGAACTTTTCTAGTTAAGAACCAGGTATTCAAGATTTTTTTGCCTCTTCTTAAAAAACATTTTCTACTTAAGAACCCGAGCCCGGAAAAATTCCCCAGGAAATTTGAGATTGGCATGAAGGCCCAGCCAGTTTCCTGCCATTACCCCTTTAATCCCGGACATCTCGGGCTTTTCTGGGCTGCCAGAGGTGCATTTTGGTGGCGTTTAAGGAGGCTTTGGCAGCCCAGAAAATATTGAAATAAAAAGGTTGAAAAACCTTTCTCTGGGCGCTTGGAGAGGGAATAAACCACTTCACTGTGGTGACTCCCTCGCGCTGCCTCCCATACACCAGGTGTGAGGTTGACTCCCGGAGCGTATGGATGCGGAAAGGCAAAAGGGGATGCTCACCTCACCTTCTTCCTTCGGCAGCGACTGTCACCCTCCTGTTCTTCCTCCTCCTCCTCCCACCCAAATTCCAAGCTTTTATTTCTTTCCTAATGGGTTTGCACACATTATTTGCTTTTACATTGATTCCTATAGGAAAAATTGCTTCTACTTACAAACTTTTCTACTTAAGAACCTGGTCACAAAATGAATTAAGTTCTTAAGTAGAGGTACCACTGTATTTTAAAATTGAACGTTAGGATTAGGTTAGTGCCAGCAGGATGAAAAGAAAAAAATCCCCCATAAGATGTGATTGCTTTCATCAAAATGACAAAATTTCAAAGCATTGTACTGTATATTTAGACTCCAGCGGGCACGCACAGAACCCAGTAAACGTGTGAGTGATACTTTCATACGACTGGCCCTCCTTCATCTTTACAGAGATGCCACTGAAATGGCTCTGCAAGTTGCAATAGTACAGGTAGTCCTTGACATATGACCACAATTCAGCCCAAAATTATTGTCCTTAAGTGAGGCATTTGCTAAGTGACTTTTGCCCCATTTTACGATCTTTCTTGCCACACTCGTTCAGTGAAACACTACAGTGGTTTAGTAACATGGTTGTTGAGTGGATCTCGTTTTCCCCATTGACTTGCTTGTTGGAAGGTCACACAAGGTGATCTCATGACAATGACCAAGACACAACAGCGGTCATATTGCCGAGCATCTGAATTCTGATCATGTGACTATGGGGATGCTGCAAAGGTCGTAAAATGAAAAACGGTCATAAATCACATTATTCAGTGCTGCTGTAACTTTGAAGGGTCACTAAATGAACTGTTGTAAGTCGAGGACTACCTGTACTATAATATTACTTCTTGTAATTTTTATTATATTTTGTACCTCTATTTAAAGCTTTTTTTAAATGATGAACTATTGTTAAAGGTCTTAACAATAAAGCATCTGTAAGTAATTGTGTTGTTCATCATATGCAATAGAATAGTACTCAGTCCTTCTCTGTACCAAAATACCTATGAAAACCAGTAAACTTCTCCTTCACAATTTCTCTGTAGCAGTTCATTTCTCTTCCACCCAAATCTCTCTCAGCTGCTTTTACAAATGCTAGCATTCTAAACCAATCTTGCACAAATTAATGTCCCCAAGGGTTATTGGTTTCCAGGCAAGACTATGTCAAATTACTGGAAATGAGGAAAGTTGCAATGGACACATCTACCTAGAGATATGCTACAAATTTGTTAGTAAGGGATTAACTCGCAAACTATTACAGGGACCTATATACATTAAAACAAGCAGTTCTATCAAAAACCAAATACAGTGATACCTCGTCTTACAAACCCCTCATCATACAAACTTTCGAAGATACAAACCCGGGGTTTAAGAATTTTTTGCTTCTTCTTCCAAACTATTTTCACCTTACAAACCCAAGCTGCTGCCACTGGGATGCACCGCCTCCGGACTTCTGTTGCAAGCGATGTGCCCATTTTTGCGTGGCTGGGATTCCCCTGCAGCATCGCAAAAACATGGAAGTCCGGAGGTGGGGTTTCCCATGGAGGGGAACCTCAGGGGAATCCCAGCAGCGCAAAAACAGGCGCTGCGGCTGGCAAAAGGGATGAGTTTTGGTCTTGCATGCATTAATCGCTTTTCCATTTATTGCAGCATCACAAAAACATGGAAGTCCGGAGGTGGGGTTTCGAGGACTTCGGTGTTTTTGCGATGCTGCAATTTCGCTGAGGCTCTCCTCGCTGGTAAACCCCACCTCCGGACTTCCATTGCCAGCGAAGCACCCGTTGTTGCGCTGCTGGGATTCCCCTACTGGGATTCCCCTGCAGCATCACAAAAACACGGAAGTCTAGAGGTGGGGTTTCCCATGGAGGAGAGCCTCAGGGGAATCCCAGCAGCGCAAAAACGGGCGCTTCGGCTGGCAAAAGGGGTGAGTTTGGGCTTGCATGCATTAATCACTTTTCCATTGATTCCTATGGAAAACATTGTTTCGTCTTACAAACTTTTCACCTTACAAACCTCGTCCCGGAACCAATTAAGTTCGTAAGACGAGGTATCACTGTACTTTAAAACTGATATACACTCTGTGTGTGTGTGTGTGTGTGTGTGTGTGTGTGTGTGTGTATGTGCATATATGT
The DNA here is from genome assembly GCF_031021105.1 of Erythrolamprus reginae. Taxonomy (NCBI): domain Eukaryota; kingdom Metazoa; phylum Chordata; class Lepidosauria; order Squamata; family Dipsadidae; genus Erythrolamprus; species Erythrolamprus reginae. The sequence continues at coordinate 270,234,108 of NC_091950.1, read as the reverse complement.
GTATATAAGAGGTAAGAGGCCAGTGGGGCCTACTGCCTGCTGCCAAGTCTTTCGGGAGCCGGGAGGTGTGGGGTGCCTTCAGTCTTGCAAGTGGGGTGGGAGTTTGCAGACAAGGGATGGATGGGCATGCCAAAAACATTGGGGGGGGGAGAGAGAACAGAAAGACAGCTCCTGATCAGCTCAGCTGATCCGTGGGTCAGGTTTAAGGGGCCCAGCTGCCACTAGCTGACCAGGGAAGGGAATAGCTGCCTCCTGTGCTGCCCATGGCCACCCCTTCACTAGGGCTTATTTTCAGGAGATGTCCTATTTTGGGGAAAACACAAATATATATGTGTGTGTGTGTGTGTGTGTGTGTGTGTTTATGTTGGATCACCCTGGTATATTGAAGGAACGTCACAGCTCCTTTTTGCCTCTAGGCCCAACCCAGGACCATTTCAAGGCAGTTAATTTATTTATAGCCGACAACTATATTTGTCTCTGCCCCACTAAACAGCTAGGGGGGGAAATGTTATATACATGGAATAAGAGATAAATTTCCATTTTCTCCATAAACTCAATTGCTTCCTATTTTTAAAATAAAACAATCTGCTATTAAAAATACAGCTGTACCAATATTTTAGCACTGTTAATGACTGCTGTATTTCTTTCAACTGTGTATTTTAATTTTTATAGCTGCAAATATTTTTATTTGTACAATGATACAATTCACTATCTAGAGTTATTTGTTGGTTAAATCCATTGCTTAAATAAATGAAAGCGTGAAGCTACCTTCTCAACAAAAAGAATACTGGAATGGCAACAATTACATATTTTGAAAAGAGTTTAATTAACAATCTTTATTCCCAGTTAAACAAATCTATTAAATTGTATTAAAATATGTTTTAAGCAAGGAGGTTTGAATATTTTCCACAAATTTAATAAGGGGATCAATCAAGCACTTTCCAAATCTCCTCGATTACTCTTTTGGATATCAACTTGGGGAAATCTGATTTAAACCTATGTATTTGCCCTGCCATCATGATTTTGAAATTAGCAGGAAAGAAATGTATAGGAAAAAATATTCCCTTTAAATAACCCTCCTATTATTTCTCCATAGCATCCTACAAGGTGAGGCCTTGCTTGCATGTACAGTGATACCTTGTCTTACGAACTTAATTGGTTCCAGGACGAGGTTCGTAAGGTGAAAAGTTCGTAAGACGAAACAATGTTTCCCATAGAAATCAATGGAAAAGTAATTAATGTGTGCAAGCCCAAAATTCACCCCTTTTGCCAGCTGAAGTGCCCGTTTTCGCGCTGGTGGGATTCCCAAGGCTCTCCTCCATGGGAAACCCCACCTCCGGACTTCCACGTTTTTGCGATGCTGCAGGGGAATCCCAGCATCGTAACAAACAGGCTCTTCATTGGCAACGGAAGTCCAGAGGTGGGGTTTCCCAGCGAGGGAAGCCTCAGCGAAATCGCAGCATTGCAAATGCTGCGATTTCGCTGAGGCTTCCCTCGCTGGGAAACCCCACCTCCGGACTTCCGTTGCCAGCGAAGAGCCCGTTTTTACGATGCTGGGATTCCCCTGCTGGGATTCCCCTACAGCATTGCAAAAATGCGGAAATCCGGAGGTGGGGTTTCCCATGGAGGGGAGCCTCAGAGGAATCCCACCAGTGGAAGTCCGGAGGTGGGGCATCCCAGTGGCGGCGGTGGGTTCGTAAGGTGAAAATAGTTTGGAACAAGAGGCAAAAAAATCTTAAACCCAGGTTCATATCTCGAAAAGTTCGTATGACGAGGGGTTCATAAGACAAGGTATCACTGTACACATTTTATGTGAGTCCGTCAGTTGCCACCAATTTTTGGTAAGTACAGTAAGTTAAAATGAAAATTAATATCTTCAATGATGAAAATATTGTGTTGTATGGTTTTAATTGCTGGGGTTTTATATATGTTTTATTGTTTAATATTAGATTTGTTTCACTGTTACTGTATATTGTTTCTATTATTGTTGTGAGCCGTCCCGAGTCTTCGGAGAGGAGCGGCATACAAATCTAAATAATAATAATAATAATAATAATAATAATAATAATTTTTTTTAAAAAAGGCGGACAGAAGGATGATAGGAAAAGAAGAATGAACCTCTAGATAGGATTTAAGAAAAATGTGCCTTTTATTCCAAGCCGTTTGCACTGATTTCCTCTAACTTGCCTGACATAGTGCCTTCAATATACTCCACAGGACTCAAGAGCAGCCCTTGCTTCAGAAAAAAAAGTACAGCAAGGTTTCCCTACATACAGCTATAATATAGCCTGTAATTTGATTCTAAATGGCATGTTCAAAAATATGCTAGGTACATTCTTGGTGAATGAACAAATGCAAACAATTTCAAATAATAGGGCAATTATTTCTGTTCTCAAAACTTTCCTAAAGGCATTTGCAATCAGAAGTACAGCACAAGCAAAAGATTAATCCTTAATTACTGTGAACCAAAGTTGCTGCATACCATCTTAAGATGTTATAGTACATAGCTTTTATTATATGTTGTAAGCCGCCCCGAGTCCTCGGAGAGGGACGGCATAAAAGTCCAATTAATAAATAAATAATACATCTTAGGAAAATTACACACGTGTACATTTTCCATGGGGAAATATCTGAAGTGGTTCCTCTCTCAACATTGTTATCTGTCAAGATTCCTGTAGGAAGGGATCCCCATTATCACCTCCAAGCTCTAAGAAAATTTTAAAATCTCAACAATCCTGTTTGAGTTGCGTAAAAAGTATCAGAATTGCCAAACACAAGGCAATATCTATTATTTCCGTTTTGCCATTTTTTGCTTTGTCATAGTCAATTGACACAAAATCATCACTTAATGACTCTGTATTATACAATGAAGAGAAAAGATGTCGATCTTTCTCCTCTCAATGACATATGAGGTAAGAAATATCATGTATCGTTCTGCACAGCATATTTTGTCTGTTCCATTCTTTTCTAAAACTATCCAATAGAGCCCAGTTTTAAAATTCATGATCATTTTCTATAATAGTTCTGTAAAAGAAAAGCCACTATCAAGAGGTGTCTTAATTGTGTAAAAGAAATATTGAAAACAAACAAACAAACCTCAGAGGTACAATTTCAGATTTTCAACGATAGGGAACAGGGTTTTCCTTATTCACATCCACAGTTTTGTCCTTACAAAATGTCTAATTAGCATCATTACTGGAACCACTGATTTATAGCCTTAGCTGCTTCAGAATTATATAGTCTTTTATTTACTGATTAGACTGCCAATATCAATGCAAAAATGCCTATAAATAGGATCTAGTTCTATTAGATACTAAATGTAGAATTTGAAATTTGAAAAATTAAAAAAAACAGATTGACAGAAGTCACAGTGAATAGACATTGTACAGTAGTATCATTAGTGAACCTGAATGAACTTTCAGGAACTGATAAAGCAGTTCCCAACAGTCCTGGTGAAATGATGTATAAAGGTTAAAAGAAGGAGGAAATGACAAACAACCAAAAAGGTCATAATGAGTTAGAAATGATAAGCAATTTGGTAACCACCACTGGTATTTTACTGCATAACTCCCAGTAAATAGCATTTGTTCTTCTATTCTTGTTGAATAATATACTAGTTTATAAGTGAACATATTCTCATTTAAACAGAATATTTTGACAGATTTATCTATAATATTAATTTGCTGTGACCATACTGAACCACAAATATGAACCACAAATTAGCCATTCATATTATAACTCGTCTTCAGTTATCCCCACACGCATGTGCAGGCAAGCAGCACTGGGGGACTTATGCACACTTGCACAGTGGAAGGCATTGCATTATGGGTGTGGGCACGTGCATGTGCGCACCCTTTTGGCACCCAAGCAAAAAAGGTTCATTATCACTGGCCTAGAAAGTAATATCCTTGAGAATATAAACTATTTAACCGAAACCTAAGATTTCACTCGCGGGACATGAAATATAAAATAACACTGGATTTAAAAGAAATAAATTTTAAAATATTCATCAATAGTCAACTTATTGTTGTGTAAGCCAGTGTTTTTCAACCAGTGTGCCAGGTGTGCCGCAACAGGGGAGAGAGAAAGAGAGAGAAAGAGAAAAAAAACAAGAGAGAGAGAGAAAGAAAGCAAGAGAGAGAGAGAGAGAAGAGGGGGAGAAAGAAAGCAAGAGAGAAAGAAAGAGAGAGAAAGAAAGCACGAGAGAGAGTGAGAGACAGAGAGAGAGAGAGAAAAGAGGGGGAGAAAGAGAGGGAAAGAAAGCAAGAGAGAAAGCAAGAGAGAGAGTGAGAGAGAAAGAAAGCAAGAGTGTGAGAGAAAGAAAGCAAGAGAGAGAAAGAGAAAGAAAGCAAGACAGTGAGAGAGAAAGCAAGAGAGAGGTAGAAAGAAAGAAAGCAAGAGCGAGTGAGTGAAAGAAAGCAAGAAAGAAAGCAAGAGAGAGAGAAAGCAAGAGAGAGAAAGCAAGAGAGAGAGAGAGAAAGCAAGAGATAAAGAAAGCAAGAGCGAGTGAGTGAGTGAGTGAGAGAAAGAAAGCAAGAGAGAGTGAGTGAGAGAAAAAGAAAGCAAGAAAGAAAAAGAGAGAAAGTGAGAGAGAAAGAAAGAGAGAGAGAGAAAGAAAGCAAGAGAGAGAGAAAGAAAGCAAGAGAGAGGAGAGGGAGAGAGAGAAATGAGAGAAAAGGGGAGAAAAAAAGAGAAATGATATGATTGAGGCAGAGAATGAGAGGAAAGAGAGAGAGAAACAAAAGAGAGAAATGACTCTTGATTTAAAGCATATGATAAAAAGCACCCAAAGAATAAGAGAGGAAAAAACCCCAGCCCTCACCTGTTTTTGGAAAGAATAAGAGAGAAAAAAACCCCAGCCCTCACCTGTTTTTGGAAATGGTTCAAGAGTGTGTATATATATACACACACACACAAGGGGAGGGGGATAATATGTATAATGTGTACTGTCTTAGAGTGTCATTTTGGTTGGTGGTGTGCCCCAGGATTTTGTGAATGTGCCACGGTTCAAAAAAGGTTGAAAGTCACTGGTGTAAACCAATGAAATTATTTTTTAATCAAAATATCTGCCAATTCAAGTATATGTACACACACACACATATATATATACATATACATACGCACGCACATGCACACACACAAACACATACACACAAAAATTATCCTTAGTCACTACTATGATAAAAATAAAAAATATGTTTCAGAAATAGACACTAATACATATTGGGCAGCAGGTAGAGTGCAGTACTGCAGGCCACTAAAATTTAAAAAAAAGCTGACTGTAGTTCTGCAGGTCAGCGGTTCAAATCTCATCACCGGCTCAAGATTGACCTTTCATCCTTCTGAAACAGCTGTTTATACAGTGGTACCTCGGTTTTTGAACGCTTCCTTTCTCGTACATTTCGGATACCGAACAAAATTTTCTGCAAAAATTTGCTTCAGTATCCGAACAAAAATTCGGATACTGAACAGAAAATTTTGTTTTCTATCCGAAATGTAAGATCTGAGGGACGAGGTGAGAGGGAATGGGAGTCGGAACGCCCCTCCCGGCCGCCCTCTTAATAGCCTTCCAGTCTCTACCTTGTAACTTCTCTACGCAGCAGGAAGGGTAGGGCTGGCTACAATACCGGCAGCTTCGTGGGGGCTACTTTCCTCAGCGTTCAGTCGGTTACCTAAAAGCAGCTGCACCAATTTTTTTTTCCCCGGCGGTGGCGGCTCCGTCGGCTTCCCTTCGAGGAGCAACAGCAGCGTCAGGAACGTCACGTGAAGGGAAGCCGCCGGAGCCGCCACCGGGAAAGAAAAAGTTGGTGCAACTGCCTGGAGGTAACCAACTGAACCGCGCGACATTCCCGACGCTGCTGCTTTACTTAAGTTAAAAAATCCATATGCCTTTCATATCATAACTAGAACTATTTATGAAAGGAGTTATAATGAAAAACAATGCAAATTGAGTGAAGCAATTTGGATGGATGGACGGATGGACAGACAGATAGAGGATGGATAGATTGATAGATAATAAAAACAATGTTAAGCCTACTACAAGATTTATAGTACAGTAATACCTCATCTTACGAACTTAATTGGTTCCAGGACGAGGTTCGTAAGGTGAAAAGTTCGTAAGATGAAACAATGTTTCCCATAGGAATCAATGGAAAAGCCAATAATGCGTGCAAGCCCATTAGGAAAATTCAAAACATTAAGGCTTTTTTTTAAAAAAAGCTGCCGGCAGACGAAGCTGAGGCGAAGAGTGGGGGGAGTGACAGTGAGAGGTGGCAAGAGGTGGTAGTCCCAATGAAGCAAGGCGAAAAGGGCCTCTCTTGAGCTCCATGGGTCTTTACCTCCTGTTTTTGCCCACCCTGTTCTGCTCATTTTCCCCACACCTTTCTTCTCTCTTCAGCTCCATGAGTCCCTCCCATTTTTGCCCACCCCGTTCTGCTCATTTTCCCCACACCTTTCTCCTCTCTTGATCTCCATGGGTCCCTCCCGTTTTTGCCCACCCTGTCCTGATCATTTCCCCACACCTTTCTCCTCTCTTGAGCTCCATGGTTCCTTCCCGTTTTTGCCCACCCTGTCCTGCTCATTTTCCCCACACCTTTCTCCTCTCTTGATCTCCATGGGTCCCTCCCGTTTTTGCCCACACTGTCCTGCTCATTTTCCCCACACCTTTCTCCTCTCTTGATCTCCATGGGTCCCTCCCGTTTTTGCCCACACTGTCCTGCTCATTTTCCCCACACCTTTCTCCTCTCTTGAGCTCCATGAGTCTTTTCTTCCCGTTTTTTCCCACCCCACTCTCCTCATCTCCCTCACACCTTTCTCCTCCCTTGAGCTCCATGCGTCTTTTCTTCCTGTTTTTGTCCCCCCTACTCTGCCCATTTTTTCGATCCTGGGATTCCCCTCCTGGGATTTCCCTACAGCATCGCGTTTTTGCGGAAGTCAGGAGGTGGGGTTTCCCATGGAGGGGAGCCTCAGGGGATCCCAGGATCGCAAAAACTGGGGCTTGGCTTGCAACGAAAGTCTGGAGGCGGGGCATCCCAGCGGCGGCGGCAGGTTCGTAAGGTGAAAAAAGTTCATAAGAAGAGGAAAAAAAATTCCGAACCCTGGGTTTGTATCTCGAAAAGTTCGTATGACGAGGGGTTCGTATCATGAGGTACCACTGTACTAACTTTAAGTTATTTCCTGCTTCAAGAAGGAACACAACAGTTCCATCAATTTTCAGCAAATAATAGTCAGATGTTCTGGAAGCTGAGAAACTAGGTTCAGAGATTACTTTCCTCAAAGTTTTATTTTCATGTATGAAAAAAATTGCACCAGTTAAAGAGCTCTGTGTTGGCTATCAATGCTATGAACAGATGCAACATCTGCCAAGCCCAATTAAAGCAGGTTATCAGCACTGGTCAGTAGCAATGAGAAAGGGTACTCTTTTTGTTAGCGTGTCTCATCCTTTTACACACTTGTGTCAGTGTTGATGAAAACCACTTAGTTACTGTGGAAACAATATCTTATTATTGAGACTCCTGTTTTGTTTGCTGAAATACGCAGTGATGTCTTTTAAGGTTGGGATTAAAAGTATTATGCTAAAGGCAGAGATTAATTGCTGCATGATGTAGCAAGATGGAAGTGCTGGAAGATTCTTCTACTCATTAAGTCATGCATACAACAATAAAGAAAAACTTGACTTGAGTCATCATACATTCCTTCTCTGTTATTTTTATACAGGTGTGGTAACAGCAAGATGCGTATCACAGCATTAAAAGGCCTTGATTTTAGGCAAATTATAATTGTTTATATACAATGTTTTTGAGGTTTGTCGGCATAAATCTTCAAGCTATAGATCTCAAGTGAGAATTAGGACCAAGGTCATAGTTTATTTCTTTGGTAATGTTTGAGATATCATGGATAGAAATAGATTGAGATAAATTCTCACATTGCACTAACATAGGATTCATTTTGCTTTATTGTTTCACAGACCTCTGTGATTTAGACTTTAGTGTTATGGTCTACACAGAGTGAATTTTATCACCTTGACTCTTTCAATAAACCATAAAATGGAACAAGGACTATCTGTAGTCCAAAACATTTGGAAAATGAAGGTTGTTGTATGGCCCAAATATTCCTCCCATTTCAAAAGTTACTGGAGTTTTGAAAATTTCAGCTATTGCTAACGATTGACTTATTTTCTATCAGGTTAACATCAGTTTATCCTTTTGTGTAGTATAATCTGTGTTCTTGAAAACATTTTAAACTGTTTCAATCTGCAACAGTGCTAGTAAGCTTCAAGTGTCCACTGCATGTTTAGAATGGCAAAAGAACTGTGAAAAAAACTTCCAGTTTTCAAGAATTTACACAAGGAAAAAAGCATGTAGACCATGTATAAACCTTTGAGATAAGGGGCTCATATTTCCAGTCCTTCTCTGTGACCACCTGCATGTTAACTGAATCAAAGAGTATTTACTATCAGGTTAGGGTATATAGGATGTCAATATAAAATGTCTACAAAGGGCACCCTCATCTTGTTCAAATTAATAAAATCTTTATTTGCTTAAGTAACCGCAAAGGATGGAGTAAACCTAAGCCATAATCCATAATTACCAACCATCTTTAGTTTTATCTTAGCATAATGTGTAAGCCCAGTTACTGTGATTTATTAAAAACCATAACTGTGTTAACCCAGAGCTGATACAATATGCAGTGGCCCATATAAATGTGGACACACCAAGCTTTATTCACGTAACACAATTACAGAAGCTACAATGGCTGCCACATAAACTCAATTCAAGAATACAGCTGTCAACTTTTTAAAAACCTAAATAGATTTGGATCCAGATATCTCTCTTGCCATTTAACCTTTTCAGAGTTTAATCAGCTGTTGTAGATCCTGCCACTAAAGGAAATGTTCTGTTCCAAAATCCTGAATTAAATCTTCTCATAATAGTGTTAGAACAGCTTATCTCTTTGTCAGGGTTCCAAATAGCATCAAAAATTAAATCAATTCAATTCAATTTATTAGATTTGATGCCGCCCCTCTCCAAAGACTCAAAGTCCGAAGCAAAATATTCCTCAAAGTTCCAATTTATTAGCAGAGCCATGTTGGCATATCTGGGAGAAACCCAAATCTGAAGTCTCTGGGGTTTCTCTACCCAGTTGAAAGTTCAAGCCCTTGTCCCCACACCCCCCAAGTCCATCACATTGACCAATCTTCAACTGCCACCCTGGCAAGAATACATCCATCTCCTTCTGTGCAGGTGCAGGAGTGCAAAGACAAAGGATGACCTTGACTATCTAGAAAGCATTTGTTATGGGTACATACAGACAGCCCTCATCTAATTCCCCCTCCCAAATTCCCACTGTAAAGAATGCACATTAAAATACTATAAAGTATAGCAGGCCAAAGACCCCAACTAAAATGGCTTTGGCTTGACACCCTTGATATCTGGAATTCCCCTTCCATACCACATTTTCAGAGGGGCATAAAAACATAGAACTTTGAAAAAGAATTTGCTTTCCCAAATAATGGCACATTAATTGTATTATTTTTTTAATTTAAATTCAAGGATCAGCTACATAAGTAACCAAATCAAATGAGATAATTAAAAAAGAAAATTTGGTCACATTGTCTTTGTTGTTAACTGTTATCTTGTTTTGATCACTGCAAGAATACATTTGGCTCCCATGAGTTTGTGCCACCAAGTCTCAGTCAACTCTTAACCACATATACAGAGTTATCCCTAATGATTTGTTCCAAAATTGGCCTTTCAGGTCTTCCAATGGGCCACTTGTAACTGCTGCTGCTTGTCCTCTCTTTTCTTTCTTTCTACTAGTATTACAGTATAACCTTCTCCAAAGAGTGAGATCTTAGTATAATATGTCCAATGAACCATTTGATCTTGAATTACTATGAACTACATTTCAGCTTGGGTATAAAACGTATCTATTTTCTCATGTGAATTTGGTAAAAAAAAAAGTATGTGTGTGGGAGGGAATTATCATGTCCCTTTAAAGATTCTTATAAAAGTTACAATTAAAAAGGTCCCAGAGGATTGTTTTGTCTTCCATGGAATCATGAGCTAAAGGGATGTTGGTATACCTGCCAAGGTACCTTAATTTATTTGGCTTCATGATGTCCGCTGCCAACATGTTTAGACACAGTAAACATACCGATCTTTCCTCGTCTCCCACTATAGTCCCAGTGACTTGTTTTTGTTGTTTTTGTTATTTTTGTTCGGCAAAAAACATAATTTCTGATTTTTGGTAACTGAGTACAGCAACGAAAAGTGAATCACATTTTAGGCTTAAGCTCGATATGTGTAGAAGAACTGCAGCTTCATCTTCATAGAGTAATATTTAGGACTTAGTGATCTACATTTTTAAGTATGCGAAAATCTGGAGAATCCAAAAATTCAACCATAAAGTTTACATAAAAATTGAATAAAACGAATCCCAAAATCCCAAAATCCACACCCTTTCTCAATGGGCATGATGCTGGAGAATATTCCTTGAGCATATATCTTACGTTGATTGTAGCTCTCATTTTTAAAAAATATGCATATCAATAATAGTATGTAGAAGCTTAACCCATAAAAATGTTTGAGAGATGGAATCAAATGCTGCTCTCGAGTTGAGAAACTTCACATAAAGTCTGTATTTTCAGGTACTGTATATTTCTCAATCAAATGAAGTATGATCCACCCTTAAGCATTCAGTTCAGAAACTACTTTGATCACCACTCATCAAGGCTTCAGATTAGATTTAATCTTTTTTTAAAAAATTTGGGTGTTCTGCATATACTAATACTAAAATGCCTAATAACCTATCTGCCAGGTCCCCTTTGTTTCCTTCCTTATAAATTGGATCTGTTATTGCCAATCTTCAATCTTTGAGGCGATCAATATACATAAAAGGAAAGACAAGAAAAGGTGGTATTAGTTCAGTTTAGGAAGGATACAGTCTACCAGTGGCTTTTCTGGTTTGACAGCTTCAAAGAGCTGGTGCCCAGCCATCAATTTATTTTTCTTACTAGTGGTTGCTCAGAATCATGTGGCGTATAAGTAATAATAAATGAATAGAAGGGGAATTTATAAATGAACTCTACGGTTCGCACGGTAGCCAGAGAAAGCAATGCACAAGCTGTTTTATGATAGCACTCCTCGCAAACTGTAACCTCATTTAGAACTGTAGTATTATTCTAGTCATGTGAATACCAGACATGTCAGAGAATTGCTAACCTAAATACAAGGGAGCTTATCAGCATTAACAGTTCCCAGCGACTACTATTCTAAAATCCAAATCACAGAAAGATCCTCACTGGGAAGGAAAAGCAGTGCTGGCAGCTAACAAAAGCCTGTTATGTAATGAATTTAGCAGACAAACAAAGGCGCAAACAGTGCAAATCCCTACCTTCAATATGTCCCCTGTATATCAGATGACAGTGAAAACATGTGTTGGGCCCATTTCCTTTTGTTCTTAGATTACTTGTAGCTCACAAGCTCTTGCACTATTCTAGACCACTGAAAGATTAAACTGGCCAAACGCCATGTCCAGAGAACCTGACTCTTCAAAATTAATCATTTCCTGAAACAGAGAACTCCCATCTTAGCTGTGAATACAGGGGGGGGGGGGAAAACAATATTATTTCTTTCAAAGAGCCTAAAAAATAGACACAGAATATGATGGCCAGAAAAATGATGTTAGTTAATTCTGAATTCAATTTCTCATTGATAAGGTATGACAAAAATTATAACCAAAATAGATGGGTTTTCATAGACACAAAGACTGGATTTTCGTGGTGCTAAATCATTAAGAGCTCTGTTTGTCTTTGGTTTAGAATATTGCATGAAACTAGACATGTGGGTTAATAGATTAAGTAAACCACAACTTGACAAAATATGAGAATTCAGTCAATGGGCTTACTTTTACAGCATACACTTTTGATACTAGTTGTATACTAGTAATTCATAGGTAAAATACACAATATCAGAATACTCTGTGCAGCTATTAAACCTATACCGTTCTGATGGGGGTGGGATATTTTGAGTTAAAAAACACCTAATAGTTGCCAATGAAAAATGATACTTCCAGATATTCATCAATGTTCCCTATTATTGGAGTTTTCTGAAGAATCCAAATTATTGTATGTTCAATTTTTCTGTTGTCTTCAATTGGGAATCTGCAAACCCTTTATCATGTATATCCAATTCCCCTCCATAAAATTTGTGAAAAAACAGAATAATCATATAATCAAACAATCTCTTTAATGCCATCAAAGTACATGCATTCATATTCATAAACTGCTCACTTATAGATCTTTATTTATTTGTTTGTTTGTTTATTTATTTATTTATTTATTATTTGATTTTTATGCCGCCCTTCTCCTTAGACTCAGGGCGGCTTACAGCATGTTAGCAATAGCACTTTTTAACAGAGCTAGGCTATTGCCCCCACAATCCGAGTCCTCATTTTACCCACCTTGGAAGGATGGAAGGCTGAGTCAACCTTGAGCCGGTGATGAGATTTGACCGCTGACCTTCAGATCTACAAGTCAGCTTCAGTGGCCTGCAGTACAGCACTCTACCTGCTGCACCACCCCGGCTCAATGTTACATGTTGGTCAATAGCTTAAAAGGTTAAAAGAACCAGTTCTTTAAAAACTGTCCTGTCATAATGTCTTGCGTTCAATAGATATGTCCCCCTCCCCAAACAATCATACTATGAACTTCTAGTTTGATTTGCCACCTTGCACATTTTGAAGAAACAGTGTTATGGTGGCACAGTGTGAATTCCACTTTTGCAGATGGAACAATGTATTCAACACCTTTCTCCTCTCATTTTCCCCATAACAATATCCATGAAGTGGATTGGGCTAATCTGAGAAAGTGACTGGCCTAAAGTCCTCCAGCTACTTTTATTGCTAAATTGGGACTTAAACTCAGAGTTTTCTGCTTTCTGCCTTTATACCTTAACCATTCAACCAAACTGGATTAAATGTATTAGCAAATATAAAGAAGAAAACATGTTAATGGCTTCATTTAAGTATGTTGATTTGACCACAATTTCCTCAAATCAAAAGATTTATGAACTGAAATCGAGACCTACCTTAATGCAATGAACTTTAATCCAATGAGGGAGACTTTAAGCATTCTGCAAATTCAGTGACTGTTCTGTTGCTTCTGAGTTGGTACCAATATGCTGACTCTGTAAACTGCTTAGAGAGGTCACTGTAAAATGGTATATAAGTACTATTGTTATTGCTATTTCCTGCTTCAGATCATATCCCTGTTGGTCAACTTATTCATGTATATCAATAATCGTTTCCATATGTCTAAAGATTGAAACAATTCTATCTTGTCATTGACAATTTGATTCATACACATTGATATACACACTACCTTATATTATTTATTTATTTATTTATTTATTTATTTATTTATTTATTTATTTATTATTTGGATTTGTATGACGCCCCTCTCTGAAGACTCGGGGCGGCTCACAACAAGTGAAAAAACAATCCAATACATAATCCAATTAATTAAAATATTAAAAGTTTTAAAAAACCCCTATACTAACATACACACACACAAGCATACCATGCATAAATTCAGCGGGCCCAGGGGGAGATGTTCAGTTTCCCCATGCCTGACGGCAAAGGTGGGTTTTGAGAAGTTTACGGAAGGCAGGAAGAGTAGGGGCAGTTCTGATCTCCAGGGGGAGTTGGTTCCAGAGAGTCGGTGCCGCCACAGAGAAGGCTCTCCCCCTGGGGCCCGCCAACCGACATTGTTTAGTTGACGGGACCCGGAGGAGGCCCACTCTGTGGGACCTAATCAGTCGCTGGGATTCGTGCGGCAGAAGGCGGTCTCGGAGATATTCTGGTCCGATGCCATGAAGGGCTTTAAAGGTCATAACCAACACTTTGAATTGTGACTGGAAACTGATCGGCAGCCAATGCAGACTGCGGAGTGATGGTGAAACATGGGCATACCTGGGTAAGCCCATGACTGCTCTCGCAGCTGCATTCTGCATGATCTGAAGTTTCCGAACACTTTTCAAAGGTAGCCCCATGTAGAGAGCATTACAGTAGTCGAACCTCGAGGTGATGAGGGCATGAGTGACTGTGAGCAATGAGTCCCGGTCCAGATAGGGCTGCAACTGGTGCACCAGGCGAACCTGGGCAAACGCCCCCCTCGCCACAGCTGAGAGATGGTTTTCTAATGTGAGCTGTGGATCGAGGAGGACGCCCAAGTTGCGGACCCTCTCTGAGGGGGTCAATAATTACCCCCCAGGGTAATGGACGGACAGATGGAATTGTCCTTGGGAGGCAAAACCCACAGCCACTCCGTCTTATCCGGGTTGAGCTTGAGTCTGTTGACACCCATCCAGGCCCCAACAGCCTCCAGGCACCGGCACATCACTTATACCTCTATGTGGTCACTCAACTGTCTAATAATTTTAAATACAGATGAAATTTCAGTATTTATTAAGTTATTTTTGTTAAAGGGATCATTTTATTACTGAGATTCTACTTTTAATATTGTGCTATCTGTACTTAATGTATTGAAGTAAATAACATAAGACGCCTTAAACAATATCTATGTATTGCCCACAAGATCATATGCTGCAACGTCCTGCCTGTCGGCGACTACTTCAGCTTCAACCACAACAACACAAGAGCACATAACAGATTTAAACTTAATATTAACCACTCCAAACTTGATTGTAAAAAATATGACTTCAGTAACCGAGTTGTCGAAGCGTGGAACTCATTCAGTTTCAGTTTCAGTTTAATCAGATTTGTATGCCGCCCCTCTCCGCAGACTCGGGGCGGCTCACAGCAACAGCAATACAAGACAAATCCAATATTAAATTAATTTTAAGAACACCACAAGTTAAAAACCAATCATACACACTAGCATACCATACACAAATTTTATAAGCCTAGGGGGAAGGAACATGTCAATTCCCCCATGCCTGACGACAGAGGTGGGTTTTAAGGAGCTTACGAAAGGCTAGGAGGGTGGGGGCAACTCTGATATCTGGGGGGAGTTGATTCCAAAGGGTCGGGGCTGCCACAGAGAAGGCTCTTCCCCTGGGTCCCGCCAAACGACATTGTTTAGTTGACGGGACCCGGAGAAGGCCAACTCTGTGGGACCTAACTGGTCGCTGGGATTCGTGCGGCAGAAGGCGGTCCCGGAGATATTCTGGTCCGGTGCCATGAAGGGCTTTATAGGTCATAACCAACACTTTGAATTGTGACCGGAAACTGATCGGCAACCAATGCAGACTGCGGAGTGTTGGTGTGACATGGGCAAATTTAGGAAAGCCCATGATAGCTCTCGCAGCTGCATTCTGCACGATCTGAAGTTTCCGAACACTTTTCAAAGGTAGCCCCATGTAGAGAGCGTTACAGTAGTCGAGCCTCGAGGTGATGAGGGCATGAGTGACTGTGAGCAGTGACTCCCGGTCCAAATAGGGCCGCAACTGGTGCACCAGACGAACCTGGGCAAACGCCCCCCTCGCCACAGCTGAAAGATGTTTCTCTAATGTGAGCTGTGGATCGAGGAGGACGCCCAAGTTGCGGACCCTCTCTGAGGGGGTTAGTGACTCCCCCCCCAGGGTGATGGATGGACAGGTGGAATTGTCCTTGGGAGGCAAAACCCACAGCCACTCCGTCTTATCCGGGTTGAGTTTGAGTCTGTTGACACCCATCCAGACCCCAACAGCCTCCAAGCACCGGCACATCACTTCTACTGCTTCGCCGACTGGACAAGGGGTGGAGATGTAAAGCTGGGTATCATCTGCATACTGATGATACCTCACCCCATGCCCTTGGATGATCTCACCCAGCGGTTTCATGTAGATATTAAATAGTACGGGGGAGAGGACCGACCCCTGAGGCACCCCACAAGGGAGTAACCTAGAGGTCGACCTCTGACCCCCCACTAACACCGACTGCGACCGACCAGAGAGGTAGGAAGAGAACCACTGAAGGACAGTGCCTCCCACTCCCAACCCCTCCAGCCGGTGCAGAAGGATACCATGGTCGATGGTATCGAAAGCCGCTGAGAGGTCAAGAAGCACCAGGACAGAGGATAAACCCCTGTCCCGGGCCCGCCAGAGATCATCCATCAGCGCGACCAAAGCAGTTTCCGTGCTGTAGCCGGGCCTGAATCCTGACTGCTGAGGACCTAGATAATCGGCTTCTTCCAAGGACCGCTGGAGCTGGAGCGCCACCACCTTCTCAACAACCTTCCCCATAAAGGGAAGGTTGGAGACTGGTCGATAGTTGTTGAGAATGGCTGGGTCCAGGGAAGGCTTCTTGAGGAGGGGGCGCACAAGTGCCTCCTTGTAGGGATCCGGGAAGGACCCCCTCCCCAAAGAAGCGTTGACAATCTCCTGGACCCAGCTCCGTGTCACCTCCCTGCTGGCCGAAACCAGCCAGGAGGGACACGGATCCAGTAAACAGGTGGCGGAACTCACAGCTCCAATGGCCTTGTCCACTTCATCAGGTGTCACCAGATCAAACTCCTCCCAGACAGGTGGACAAGTACGTGCCCCAGTCACCTCAACTGACTCGTTGTCAGTCGACTCTGTATTCCAATTGGAGTCGAGGTCCGCTCGGATCCGAGCGATTTTATCAGCGAAAAACGTGTTAAAATCCTCGGCGCTACTCTGCAGGGGCTCCCCAACTCCCCCCTGATTAAGAAGGGAGCGGGTCACTCTAAACAGAGCGGCCGGGCGGGATTCCGCTGATGCAATCAAGGCGGAATGATACGCGCATCTTGCCGCCTTGAGCGCCACTTTGTAAGTCTTAACATGTGCTCTTACAAGTGTTCGATCGCATTCGGACTTACTCTTCCTCCATCGCTTCTCTAGACGTCTCTTCTGGCGTTTCAACTCCCGGAGCTCCTCGTTGAACCATGGAGCTCTACGGGGTCTAGTGCCGCGGAGAGGTCGCAACGGCGCAATTCGGTCAAGAGCCTCCGTTGCAGCCTTGTTCCAGGCCTCAGCCAGAAACTCTGCCGAACTGTGTACGAGTGTATCTGGAATAACCCCAAGCGCCTTCTGAAAGCCCTCTGGATCCATCAGGCATCTGGGGCAGAACAGCTTAATCGGTTCCGCCTCCCTGCGGGGAAGGATTGGAGCCAGGAAGTCAAGCCGCAGTAGAAAATGGTCTGACCATGACACAGGCAACACTTCTAAGCCCCTTAGTCTCAGACCATTACTCAGTTGCTCAGAGAGGAATACCATGTCGGGTGCATGCCCCCCCTCATGAGTCGGACCCTGTACTACTTGGGTCAGGTCCATGGCTGTCATGGTGGCCATGAACTCCTGTGCCAGTCCAGAGGTTTCACCGAGCGACGGCAGGTTGAAGTCCCCCAAGACAATAAGTCTGGGGAACCCCACCGCCAACCCGGCTACCTCCTCGAGTAGCACAGGCAGGGCTTGTGACACGCAGCTGGGAGGCAGGTACGTGAGAAACAAGCCCACCTGGACCCCTAAGTCCAACTTCACCAGGAGGGACTCGCAGCCCGCAATCTCTGGAGCAACGAGTCTACGCAAGCCAAGGCTCTCCCTGGCTATAATAGCCACTCCTCCCCCCCTTCCCTGGGGTCGAGGCTGATGCCATATCTGAAACCCGGCTGGGCAAATTTCAGAGAGAGGGACTCCTCCCTCTGGGCCCAGCCAGGTTTCAGTAACACATGCCAGGTCGGCCTCCTCATCCAGGATCAGATCCCGGATGAGGAGAGCTTTATTTACCACCGACCTGGCATTGAGTAGCAGCAGCTTGAGCCCAGGGCCAGAATTACACTCATCACCAGCACCCAGGATTAGGTTCACAGAGCCGGAACAAGGGATCGTTATTACGCAACGATCTCTTGTTCCCCTGGAACGGCTAGCTCTGTGTCCCCCGCCATATCTGCCTCTCCCCAGCAGGACTGGAATATTCCGACCCTCTACCACCTCAGACATCGGTGCCCCCTCCCCTCCTGCCTCTCCTGTGTCAGGTAGGCTAATCAAATCATTCATACCATTTATTTCATCCATACCAAAGTTCCACCCAGCCCACCCATAACAATCATTCATTTCATACATGTCATCATACCCACCCCAATAATTCATTAGTTTAAAACCCCTTCTAAAAAATTAGCTAAAATATTAATTATTAAAAATTCAATATAGATTCAATTAAAAAAAAAAAAACAATATAAAAATCAATTACACTAAAATACTAAAATTACCGGACTCTATAGTGTCATCCCCAAACCCCCAACATTTTACCCTTAGATTATCTACGGTTGACCTATCCAGATTCCTAAGAGGTCAGTAAGGGGCGAGTACAAGTGCACCAGAGTGCCTTCCGTCCCCTGTCCTATTGCTCTCCTATATCTCCTATACCTTTCTTCTATTCCTATATCTGTTCTTCTATTCTTTCATTGATATGTTCTATTACTATATCTTCTTTTCTATTATTTCTTAGATATATTTTACTATGAGTATCTCCTCTAGAACCTTCATCATGTATTTACTATGTGTATGTAGATATATACCCACTAAAACCCTCATTGTGTATTGGACAAAATAAATAAACAAATAAAATAAATAACATAGATACTCCTATTCATGTCAGAAATGTTTTAGACTGTAAGAAATGTTTATTGACCTTTTTACATGTTATTTGTTTGCCAGTTCTGTTGGCAGTCTTGACTTACAGCCATTTGTTCCATGACCATTTGAAATTACAATGCCGCTTGAAAAAAACCTGACAAAATCATTTTTCACACTTTATGACCATTACAGAAGCCCCAGTCACATAATCAAAATTTGAAGACTTGGCAACTGACTCATATTTTTGATGGTTGCCACATCCCGGGGTCATGTGATCACCTTTTGCGACCTTCTGACAAGCAAAATCAATGGGGAAGCCAGATTCACTTAACAACCACATTACTAACTTGACAACTGCAGTGATTTACTTAGCTATTCATAGATTGTTAAAACAGAAGTAAATTAAATGAGTAACTATTTACTTCAATTATATCCTAAAAATATGCTGCCAGAAGCAAATTGTCTTCGTTTTTAAAACAGTAAGTTTGACTCCTAAGTATATACAAATACTAGCTGATACCCGTGCTTTGCTATGAAACTAAGTAATTGGGCATGATAAATTGACACTCACTTAAAGCTTGAAAATTAATGAATAGTTTAAAAAGGGACTGTATTATTTGGTTAGCGATGGTAAGCTAAGTTTCTATTACAGATAAAGACATTATTTGTATAGCATAGACTTTCAATTCGTTCCTCAGATGAATTGCTCAGGAACTCCTTGTTTTGCTCTCTGGCTGGAGGATGACCAGGCTGTCAGATGAACTGACTCTGGAGCATGCCACATAGAACTGGCCATGGGAGAAATACGCAGCTACCTTTACTTGTGTTTTCCTAATCACTTCTGTAAATCTTTTCCTGCGTTTTTGCTTCTTTTCCCTTTACCTGGTGCTACAAATGAAGGAACACATTTGTCCAAACTGAGAAGGAAAATAGGGGGGGGGATCTGTCTCTGCCTACTATCATCCATCAGTATTCATCTGGCTAGTGTGGCTTAGCATCAGAGCTTGTTAATAATAAAATAAGAAATACTCCTGCTCCGATGGTCATTTCCAAAATTCCTTACTCAGTGAGCATCTAGAAGCCAAGAGGAACATACGTGGTAAATTTCAAGTTTGTAGGTTTTACGGTTCTGGAGATTTTGTGATTAATGTGTGAGTAATTTTCACTTTATAGATAGATATGAGGGTCACCCAGAAAGTAATGATACGAATGCGAAACTTTAGATATACATTATTTGAATTGTCAGGAATTTGTGTGTAAATTTTGCATTTCTTCATACCGATAGCCTAGCTGCAGCAGTGTTTCGAAATGCTGTCTGTAAGTGATGTACGTTACAAGCAGTGTGTTGTCATGAGGGGAAGGCTCTGGCCAGAATGCTAAATTGGGCTTGCCGCCACAGCTCATGAGTGCTTGTGGGGCCAGCACAAATTTGCTTCTGCACTTGTGGAGATAGCAAAATTGCGCATGGAGTTGCAGGTGCGCCCTTGTTTCGGTGAGGGTTTTTTGCTTCTGCGCATGCTAAAACATGGGCACATCTGCGGCTCGGTGCGCGATTTTGCTATCTCCACAGGTGCAGAAGCAAAATCGCGCTGGCCCCACAAGCACTCACGAGCCGTGGCGGCGAGCCCAATTTAGCATTCCGGCTAGCAGCCCAACCCTAGTCATCATTGAATTTCTCACTGTGGAGAAAGAAACTGTTGGGAACATTCACAAACATTTGTGTAGTTTTTTGGAGAATCTGCAATCGACAGAAGTGTGGTTAGTCGCTGAGAACAGAAGATGAGGCCATTAGAACAGAAGAACAGAGGGTGAGGCCATTAGAATAAAGAGTGGTACCGACAGGGCATACACGCCCTTGTGTCTCACTGGAGGAAAGCCATAGAACGGGATGGAGATTACTCAGAAAAATAGGGAGTGTAGAAGAAACATCATTATTTCTTGTGTTCAATAAATAATTGTTGAAGAAAAAAAATGTGGTGCATTACTTTCTGGGCGACCCTGCTAAGTAGACAGACAGACAGACAGACAGACAGACAGACAGACAAACAAACAAACAAACAAACAAACAGATAGATAGATAGCTCTTTCACATTGTTTTATATTAGATTTTAAATTAAGGTTTTGGGGGGGAAGAATTGAGGTGGAGTATACATAATATGAAATAGTATCACCAGCTGGCCCTTTTGAGATATTGTGATAGCAATGCATGTACTGTACTGTATTGACATGTTAGCAAGTAACAGATCAAAGCACGGCTTCACTCAACAACTGAGGAGTCACATTTCTTCAGTCAAGATCAAATGGGTTTTCTTTTTGTCCCAGTAAAAAAGCGCCGATGCTATTCTCTATGGTCCACATTCAGAAACAACAATGGTAGTTACGACCACCCCCACTTTCTTTGAAATTGCCCGACGGTGTGTACTTGGGGGGGGGGGGGGGCGGTGTTAGACAAAACCCTGAAGAGCGCCCGGCAAAAACCCGAGAACAGGTAACTTCAACCTCCCAACCGCCCATTAGAAAGTACCCAAAAGGAGGACGGAAGGAGGGAGGGAGGGAAGGAGAGAGAGAGAGGAGCCGGAGCCCAGAAAGTGCTGAGTCACCGCATGACGCGACGTCTGTCCCTATCACCTCTTCCTTCCCCTTCGGCGCTCACGAACCAGAAGCCGACCGCGCACCCGAGAGAGGGAGAGCGAGCGCCTATTCCCCGCCCTTGCTCTCGGTCACGTGGTCACGCGACTCCTCTCCCGGGACGGTCAGAACCATAGCGGAGAGGCGGCTGCCTCAGCCAGTCTTCGGGTTCCTCTTTAGAAAGTGCCCGAGCGCGCGCGCGCGAGCGAAGCCGAAGCGGAGGGTCTCCTCATCCCTTTGGTTTGGTGGCGGCCCGGCCGCTGGCAAAGCGGAAGCTCGGGAAGGCAGCGGGAACGCTTTTTCCTCCCCTTCCTTTGCTCTGCCATCTCCCCCCCCCCCTACGCTTAGCCGCCAGTGGATTCTCCTTGCGTGTTTCCCGCCGCCTGAAGTAGGTGGTGTTTTTAATTTTTTTTTTGTTAGGGAGGGAGGGGGTGTTTCGTCGGCGGCTCCTGGTTCGCGCTGCTCTTCCGAGTTGTCACGGCAGCGGCCGCGGCTCGGCTTTTCCGCGTTCCTCCTCTCGCGCCCCTCTCGCGCCCCCTCTTCCCCCGCAGAGCCATGGGGCTCCTGTCGCAAGGTTCGCCGCTCAGCTGGGAGAAGACGCAGCGGCACGCGGAGCACGTGCGCAAACACGGCATCCAGCAGTTCCTGCACATCTACCGGGCCGTCGGGGAGAGGCACAAGGACGTGCTCAAGTGGGGTGACGAGGTGAGCGTTTTTTGGGGGGGCGGGCATTCACACACACATACACACACGGAGAAGGGAAAGGTGGGGAGGGGACCTTTCGAAGAGCCAAGCCTGGCTGATGGAGGAATCCTTGGGCTGCGTTGGGGGAAAGTATCCTGATGGAGAATAGGCCGCCATTCCCCTGTCTTTCCAGGTAGAAGGTCGGTGCTGGCAGAAAGGGAGGCTTCTGGCTCTGCGCCTTGCGAAATGCTGGGGGTGGGGGCAGGCCAGGAAGGAAACCAAAAAGAAGCGACCCGTTTACTTAAACCGGAGTTTCCTTAAACGGTGCTTAGGTGTGAGGCTTAGGAAACAGACCGGCAGCCGTCAAGTCCCGTCCCTGTCGCTGGCCTACCTTTCACAAGGCAGCACCCCCACTTTTGTACCATTAACTGGAATACAGTAGATCTCTCTCGCTCTCTCTCGCTCTCTCTCGCTCTCTCTCGCTCTCTCTCGCTCTCAGTGTGTGTGTGTGTATACAGTTGTATACAATTGTGTATACACACACATATCTATGTACACACACACATATACCGGTATATAGACATATACATATATATATATACACACACATGCCTAGAGACAGAGAGAAGCTGGTGGGAAAGTAAATGTTATCTTCCGTTCTGTTTTCGATTGCTTTTGCCCCCGACTTGCTTTGATCTTCAGCATTCTTAGGAAAATCCCTTACATAGAAAAAAAGCAAATGATATTAGCTTATGGATTCCTGTCTTTTATGACCATTTAACAGTTATAAATTGGTCCTTTACTTTTTCTTGCCACTATCAGACTGCCTTAAAGCAGAGACCTGGTTGGGGGGGGGGTTATGTTTGTGTAGTAGCAACTGTAACTGGTAATTTTACTTTGGATATATGCATGGATACCGGAAGGGTCAGATTACAGATGTGCATGTATGAATGAATACTGGGGATGTTCTCAGAGCAATTGGCATTACTGTACTTACTTGAGGCATCAGACATTAAAGTTGAGTTGGGTCAGGGAAAGGATATTATTTGAAAACAGTGGTATCCAGAATTCTCTTAACCAGTTCATTCTCTGGAATTGAATGTATTCATCAATGTTGTTTGATTTATGAATTGTATAAGCCATTTGTTCCCAGACACTCTAGCCTGTGACATAACATAGTTAATCCAGAAAGCAGGATATCAGCAACCTGCAAAGCATATTATGTCTTCATGTTTGATATGTTTTAAGGAATTTTCAACTGCTTTTTCTCTATATTTGAAGTCTGCCAAAAAAAATTTAGTAGGGAATTTATTTAACAATTTTGATATCATTTGCAAAAAAACACATAAATAACTACATTTACTATTGAAAAAGACTGAGGTACATGAAGCTAGGAAAAAAACATTTAGTTATTGATTTTATTGCTTTGCAGTATAATTGAAACTGAACCGTAAATCATTTCTAAATACTCTGTAAAAAATTTACCCAAAACTTAGAGTTGTGTGTAGATTAAGTAAAATAACAGCAAGAACTAACTAATCATGTGAGAAATATTTTTGAAAACAATAAAGAAATTTTAAAAAGAACTAATTGCTGACCTCTTTTTTATATATAATTAGTTATTTATGCCCAAATAATTTATTTCATTGTGAAAATGAGACTTTCCAAGAATGAAAACTTTCTGCTTGAATTACATTTATGTAATAGACATAATATATGAAAATAACAATTTGTCCCATCAAATTATCTTAAGTTAAAGTCATACTGACTTGAAGAGAAACCTTCAGATGCATTACCAGTATACTTTGATTGTGACCTTTGAATAAAATCTTGAGCAAAGCCTCCCTGAATCTTTTATCCAAATTGATACCAAAGAGGAGTTTCAAAACTCCTTTTCCTGAAATCTTTTTTTCGTTTATTCTCAAAGATTTTTAACTGTCAATTTACAAACTCTGATATTGAAATATAGGTTGTGTGCTAATACTGAGAAAAGCTTATTTTTTACAACTCTATCAGTCTGAAAATATTCCAAGATTGTATTACATATGGAAATAAATCTTAGAATCATTTCAAAAGATTTATTCATATATAGTTTAAAAATTATTCATACTATTTTGTACGTTAGAGTTATGATAATTGCTCTATGTATTGTAATAAAAAGATTTCAGAAGACAACTCCAGACTTGTGATGCCTAGGGGCATGGTATATCACAAACATTGAAGATGAATGCCTGTAAAAGGTTTTTCCATTTAAAAAAAGGCCATAAATATTTTTGTAATAAAGATAAATCAGGTAATTAAACTACAAATTTAACATTTATAAATACTGATGGGTTCAGTTTTAAGTAGGCTGCATTCATAAACATGCATTCATAAAAAGTAGGTGAAAATTCATACATCCCCATGCCTCATTAGAATAAACTTACTTGCTAGTAGTTTTTTTTAATATTTTTCTTATTATCTGTAGATATCTGGAATATAAACTCTGACTATCTTTTTGCAAAGCATATACTCCACCAACCAGCTATAACCTTTCATCAAGAGACCATATTTTATTGTTTCTCTTAGTTTTCTTGCCTGGAACAAATCTAAGTATGAAACATCCATTTGTGATTTGCTAAGTAATACATCTGTCTTGTTTCTTTTGTAAGGAATGAAGTATCAAGGGAAAAAACCTCCCTCTAACTTATGACTTTTTTATATTAAGAGAGCTAGGAATCCACATGTAATATTAAGCTGATGTTACCAAATCAGATCTGAAAAACTCTGGTTGATCATTAAATCAGTGGTGAAATCCAATTTTTCTTTTACTACCAGTTTTGTGGGTGTGGCTTGGTGGGCGTGGCTTGGTGCACGTAGCAGGGGAAGGATACTGCAAAATCCCCATTCCCTCCCGACTCCTGGGAGGAAGATATTGCAAAATCTCCATTCCCAAACCCACTCTGGGGCCAGCCAAAGGTGGTATTTGCCAGTCCTCCCAACTACTTAAAATTTATAGTATTTATAGCATTTAGATGTATATACCGTTTCACAGTGCTTTACAGTGGTTTACAGAGAGCAAGCATATTGCTCCTAACAATCTGGGTCTTCATTTTACCGATCTTGGAAGGATGGAAGGCTGAGTCAACTTTGACCCTACTGAGATTCAATCTGCCAAACTGCTGGCTGCCGGTGATTATCAGAAGTAGCTTGCAGTACTGCACTCTAACCACTGCAGCACCGAGGATCTTTCCGCTACCCGTTATCCAGAATCTGTCAGAACCTGCTGGATTTCAACCCTGCATTAAATGGTTTATTTATCACTTTTTTCACGTCTAGTGATTACCCAGATTTTTAAAGATCACGTCTGGTAGTTGTAATTAAATACCAAGGGAGATTTCCTGGTTTGTTAGCTGCTCTGCTGGCACGAGAGCAATTATGAAAGGGGTATGTTTGAACAGATTCCTTACATACATCCTAACTTGCCTCACAAAGAAAGATCTTTCAGATTGTTAAAACATGTATTTTAGCCCGGAGATAGAAATAAAAGGACGTATCAGTTTTTGTAATCCAAGTTAACAATATTGGACAGGTCTTAACGTGATTAAAACTATCAATACAAGTATAATTGTATATCTAGCTTCTGCGATAGAAAAGTGGCCTAGGTTAGGTCTCCTAATTTCCTATGCTTATTTCTGCTGTATTTGAAACATGCTAAATTGAAACTTAAAATTTCTTAGGGATGAATTTGAAGTCTGTACAGATTATGTTCATTCAAGTTATTCAGAGACAGGACCCACTGTTTTTGATAGAGCTGACCCCCAGGAAAGTGTATTTAATATAATACAGGAAAGTGTATATAATACAGGAAAGTGTATTTAATATAAACTACTGAAACTTGTTTTTAATTATGACTGGATAATTTTAATAAAATAAACAAAAAAATTATAAAGACAAATTTTAATCTGTAGGGCAGTATGAGTTACGTTTCCAAACAAAAATGAACTACTGACACACATTCTGCTTTTAATATATTTTTTCTACCTTTAATAAATAGTATTCAAGTTGTACTCAATTCATATTATCACTTTTGTTAACAGACATCTGACTTAGATCCTTCTGATATTAAAATGTATTTAAATAACGGGCTTACTTAACTTCTTCTATTAATGCTTTTAGTATAACATATCATATATTGTGATTTTAAGATACCAAAACCTCAGTATTTTGTGTTTTATTTTATTGGAAAGAAAATGCAGATTATATACAAAAATAAAAAAACCTAGAGTTAAATTTTAAGATTTATGGAAATTGGTGGACAGACATATACATATTCTTAAACTAGTATAAAAGATCAGCATCTATGAATGTTGAAACTGTGTGTAGAGTTAAATAATAACAACAACAGAGTTGGAAGGGACCTTGGAGGTCTTCTAGTCCAACCCCCTGCTTAGGCAGGAAACCCTACACTACTTCAGACAGATGGTTATCCAACATCTGCTTAAAAACTTCCAGTGTTGGGGCATTCACAACTTCTGGAGGCAAGTTGTTCTACTGATCAATCGTTCTGATTGTCAAGAAATTTCTCCTTAGTTCTAAATTACTTCTCTCGTTTTTAGTTTCCACCCATTGCTTCTTGTTCTACCCTCGGGTGCTTTGGAGAATAGGTTGACTCCTTCTTTGTGGAGTTGCTGTTAAAGTTCTTATACTTTTATACATATTCAAATAAATGTCACAGATAATATTTTTCTGTAATGCTCTTCTATAATAAAGTGGTTTTACTGGTAAAATAATAATCTGAGTGGTATCATTCGATTCAATCTGTAGTTTTAAAAAATCTTCTTTCTCATGCTTGAAATTTTTGCTTTTGTTAATCCTTAGTTTGCTGTACTGTACTGTGAGAAAATAT
This sequence comes from Erythrolamprus reginae, assembly GCF_031021105.1. NCBI lineage: Eukaryota > Metazoa > Chordata > Lepidosauria > Squamata > Dipsadidae > Erythrolamprus > Erythrolamprus reginae. The sequence goes on along the minus strand of NC_091950.1, from coordinate 270,207,312 downwards.
AACAATGCAATTTTTTGGTATTAAGATTACTGATTTCTCTTCCGCTATATAAGCTTTCACTAGATTAGATGCATCGTGTTTGTTTTTTAATACAAGACAAATTTATGTTAGTAATCTGAAATTCAAGCTTAATGTAAAAACTATTCTAAGTGGGGGGGGGGGAGAGTTTTAGGATCTTTTACTGGTAGTGCTCTCTCTGATCTACAAATTGATACTACATGGTTTTGATGGCGAAACTATGGCACATGTCCCAGGGGTGGCACACAGAACCTTCTCTTCTGGAACGCGCACAGTTGCCTCAGGTCAGAACTCTGTGGCGTTTCTTTCATCAGCTGCTGGGTCCGCCTCCCGCCAGCCAGGTGGTCTTTGAGTGCTGAGCATGCACAAAAGTACTCCACTCATGCACACATTCACACATACACACACCTTTCAGTTTGGGCATACGCGTGCATGCAGTTTGGGCACTCGGTGTCTAAAAGGTTCACCACCACTGCTATATGCAATCAACACACCAAGGACCCCTGATAAACACTCTGCATAATCAAACTTTCAGCAAGTTGATAAGACAAACGAACTGCTTCACCACAATCAAGTTTTGTTCTCATTATCTGCCAATATGAAGAAAATGTAAGTGTTTTATTTAACTAGAATTTGTGCTCTATTTGTCTTTTGAAATTGCCCGAAAGACTTGCTTGATACATATTATCTGTTGACAAAACATTGTCTATTGACATTAAAACCTTGATTGCGCATCATGTTTGCAGAAATGCACAAATGCGGCCTAAGGAGTTGTTTGCTGAAATATTTGTATTTTAAAAAGTCAATAGTTAATCTTAAATTATATCGGATTGCTCTTCTTTCTATAATCCGTCCCGCCTAATAATCAAAACCCCTAAATTAAAATTTATTTTATGCAAAAAGTCAATGCGAAGCTTCCAGTCACCAATTAATATATACAGTGGCACCTCTACTTAAGAACTTAATTCATTCCGTGACCAGGTTCTTAAGTAGAAAAGTTTGTAAGTAGAAGCAATTTTTCCTATAGGAATCAATGTAAAAGCAAATAATGCGTGCAAACCCATTAAGAAAGAAATAAAAGCTTGGAATTTGGGTGGGGTGAGTAGGAGGAAGAAGAGGAGGAGGATAGTCGCTGCCCAGAGTGAAGGGAGCTTTTCTTTTCTCTGGGTGTTAGCAGAGGCTTATTCCCTCTCCAAGCGCCCAAAGAAAGGAAAATGCTTCGTTCACTCTGGACTGCCAAAGCCTCCTTAAGTACCACCGAAAGGCTCCTCTGGCAGCCCAGAAAAGCCCGAGACGGCCGGGATTAAAGAGGGAATGGCAGAAAACTGGCCAGGCCTTCGTGCCGCTCTCAAATTTCCTGGGAAATTTTTCCGGGCTCAGGTTCTTAAGTCAAAAATGGCTCTTAAGAAGAGGCAAAAAAATCTTGAACACCCGGTTCTTATCTAGAAAGGTTCTTAAGTAGAAGCGTTCTTAAGTAGAGGTACAACTTTATATATTTTCTCTAATCAAAGAAATGTATTTATATTTCATATTTATTAAGTTAATTTATCCATTTCAGCAAAATTAGTCAACGTCACCAACCATTCTTCTATAGTGAATAGCTTTGAGTCTTTATATCTTTCTGCATAAAGTCATCTCACTTCTATGATCATATGATTATTTCATGGAAATAATCTTCCATGGCTTCTTTTCTGTTTGTTCATGTTTATTTATAACCTTAAAAGGAAAAATTCTGGCTTCAATTGAATCCTCTGTATCAAAGTATATATCTGGATCCTATTCTTTTATAGCTTTTTACATGTCTACCAGACATGATAAAACATCCGTTCATATTATTCACATTTCCAACATAGATTTAAGCACTTCTATACGTTCCAGATAATTTTTCTGGTATCGTGTGCCAACAAAACATTTTATTAAAAAAATATTTTGTATCAACACAGTACAAACTTTTACCCTTTTAATCACATGTTTTTCCATTCCCTGTATACATCTGTATTATAAACAAACCTTTTAGCCCATTTTCTTTAACTTCTTCCTATGTTTCAAACTTCAGCAAAAGTTTGTACATATAAATGTACAAACTTTTGCTGAAATTCATGATCAGTATTCTGACTTTTCTCCTTTGTTGAATGCCTCCAGTTAAGTACTGGTTTGCTGGAAATGCTTTAATTTAGATGCTAACACTAATCAGGGAATTGGATTTAATATCTTACAAAGTCCCTTCAAAATCAATTTCAGTGTATTTTAGTGTTTTGTATCCAATAATAAACTAATGTCGGGTTTCTAAGATCTTTCATTTTTATGCTACTTTGCAGATTTTCAAATATTATGAATTCTATTTCATGTTTGTGTCTGGACCAACAGTTACTTGTTTTTTGTACTTAGTTTCCTTATCAATTGCATCCCCCATTGGCTTCTACCTCCCCCCCCCCAAGGTTTTTTCATTATTCAAATTCAAAATATACATTATGCATTCTAATGAAACTCAATGAATGTATTGTTTTCAAGTAGTAATTACAGGCTATGTCCTGAAAAAATAAAAATCCCGGTTTCAGATGATCTGGGAATAACATTCTAGTTAAAGCAAGCAGTATTTGCAGATTACTGTTAACATGTGCATTGTTAATATTCATAATGCTGAGTTTTTCCTCCATTCTGTTTGCTGAACAGAAATAAAAGGTAACAAGAGAATTTAAAAGCAGTTTTAATAGCATAAATACATACATTAAAATTATAACAATATGTAGGAGACTAGAAGCAACCATCTTTTTCACTTCATTTCCTTCTGTAAATCTCTGTTTAGTGCTACAAAAATTGATACAGCTAGACATTAAAAGTTACAGAAACAAGCTGAAAAGTTAATGCACATTAGCTTTTATAGAAAAGCTTAAGATTTTTAACTGAAGAATTCACCAACCACATTAATGCTGCTAATAGCTACTCCTTTCTTCCCTGCTTTTTTGGAAGAAGTACTTTTAGAAGCAGTGGCTCTCTACTGACTGAGTAAAGAAATTGAATGCTTCTTGTTATAACCAAAGATAAGTTCTTTGCTTTATTCAAAATGCCTGGGAATACTCATTTTCTCATTATTTTGCTAAAATGCAATCAAAATAATTCAGTTAGATATTTCAGAAGTGATGTACAGTGTTCCCTCGATTTTCGCGGGTTCAAACTTCACGAATAGCCTATGCCACAGTTTTTCAAAAAATATGAATTAAAAAAATACTTTGCGTTTTTTCCCTATACCACGGTTTTCCCCGCCCAATGACGTCATATGTCATCGCCAAACTAATAATTTTTGCAAATAAATAACAAAAAAATAATTATTGTTAATAAATAATTATGTTTATAAATATCAGGATCACTAAGTGTCTTATTCAATGGTGAGTACTAGTAATAATGGTGAGTAAATGGTTGTTAAGGGAATGCGAAATGGTAATTTAGGGGTTTAAAGTGTTAAGGGAAGGCTTGTGATACTGTCCATAGCCAAAAATGGTGTATTTACTTCCACATCTCTACTTCGCGGAAATTCGACTTTCGCGGGCGGTCTCGGAACACATCCCCGCAGAAATCGAGGGAATACTGTAATCTGAATGGTTGCTAAGGGAATGGAAAATTGCAATTTAGGGGTTTAAGGGAAGGCTTGTGATACTGTTCATAGCCAAAAATAGTGTATTTACTTCCGCATCTATACTTCGCGGAAATTCAACTTTCGTGGGCGGTCTCGGAACGCATCCCCTGCGAAAAGCGAGGGAACACTATACAGTTCTGTTTTGAACTTGGGCAAGGTGACTGGATGTGGTTGCTAGCATAGACTAGAATAACAGCTAAATTCTGTTTAGGTCAAATTGGTACAGAATAATGTCCTGTTACTCTGTACAAGGACCACATTGGGGAAAAAATGCATGTTGGAAAGGTTGATAAGAATATAGCTTTGTCATTCCCATGAAGTCAGCAGAAAAAAGCAGGCTGGGTCAGCAAGTTTGATATACAATTGTATTGAAAGGTATATACCAATGATTTATATTTCCTAAGACATTTTGTATTGTTAAAATATAATATACATACCTTTTTAATAGCCTCATTTAAATGCTTTTGATTAAAAGAAGTACTAGGATGAATTTTTATTGGGATGTTTTGCTATGTTTGTAATGCTGAATGCTGGAGTTTTCTATACTCTTTATTTGCCTTCTATATTGTGAGTAGCTGCAGTCTTAAAAGTGAAAATTTATGACAACAAAATCTTGAGATAAATTTAAGTAGAATGGATTGAAAGAGAAGCTTAGGCAGGCTTTTATCCTTGATCAAAACCATGCTAAGGAAACCACTGTGCAACTGCTGAATAATTATTACACTTTACTGATACATTGTGGGCAAAAAGGACTTGTAAAATGTGCCGCATGACATGCAAAAATAAAGTTTGTATTTGTAAATATCCTCATTTAGAAAACCTTACCACAAAGTCTGCTTTTAAAAATTATAATTCCTCAGGTCACCAATTTGTGAACTTAGTGTTTTCTGTTTAATGAGCTAAAAATTATATTTTGAACTTTTGTTGCCTTTTAGGTAGAATATATGATGGTAGCTTTTGACCATAAAAATAAGAGAGCACAGTTGTTACTAACTGGAGAAGAAGTACTTCAAACTTTACAAGAAAAAGGTGAAAGAATAAATCCAAAGTAAGTAACACCAGCTCATAAAAATGCATGCTGAAATTTAGCCAGGTTATTAATTGGCATGTATTTCAATCTATCTGTCTATTACAAGTCACTCTTGGCTGCTGTCTGGACAGGTCTGGAGTTTTTACAGCAATGTTTTTTGAAGTAGTTTGCCATTGCCATGAAAGTCTGGCTGCAAAGTTGTCTAGCTGGCTAATGAAGGCCAAAATTTGCTGTCTCTCAGCTGTAACTGGTTTTTTAACCACTTCACCGAATTGGCTCTCATTTTCTAAAGAATGGGGAATGCATTTTCATAAATCATACTTGTTTGCATGTAACCTGAAAGTGCTTTCAATTTGCAGCAATGCTGTGGCATGTTTCTAATTTATTTAATTAATATTTAATTATTAAAATATTTACTTTTGTATTTGAGGAATGGGCAAAATACAATTTGTATTTTATCCCAGCTTATATTTTTTAATGTCTTCATTTGTTTTGTTGACCAAAATATTAATTACGTATGGTATACAGCAGTGTTTCCCAACCTTGGCAACTTGAAGATATTTGGACTTCAACTCCTAGAATTCCCCAGCCAGCGAATGCTGGCTGGGGAATTCTGGGAGTTGAAGTCCAGATATCTTCAAGTTGCCAAGGTTGGGAAACACTGGTATACAGTAATGGGTTTCACTTACTTTTGCTACCAGTTTGGAGATGTGCGCGCCTGCATGCGCAGATTGTCCGTGATTATGTCCGGGTGGGCGGGCAGAGCCTCTTGCTGCCATTGCTACCGATTCACTCGAATGAGGGCGAACTGGTAGCAATGAACCACTGATGGTATAGTGCTGATGTACTTACACAATATACAATATCCCAAAAAGTTGGAATCCCTATTAATCATAAAACACATTCTTACCCAGAGTCCCCCAATGTTTCTGGGTTTTTTGGACTGGCAGGGAGAGGAGATGTTTCAGCACATGCACAGCTCCATTTGTGTGAGTGATGTACATTTATTCATTCATTCATTCATTCATTCGATTTTTATGCTGCCCTTCTCCTTAGACTCAGGGCGGCTCCTTAGACTCAGGGCGGTTTACATCATGTTAGCAATAGCACTTTTTTAACAGAGCCAGCTTATTGCCCCCACAATCTGAGTCCTTATTTTACCCACCTCGGAAGGATGGACGGCTGAGTCAACCTTGAGCCGGTGATGAGATTTGAGCCGCTGACCTACAGATCTACAGTCAGCTTCACTGGCCTGCAGTACAGCACTCTACCTGCTGCGCCACCCCGGCTTCCTGCTACTCATGCAAATAGAATGCGCGTGCGCATGCTCGTCCACTACTTACACGAGTGTGGGTGGGTGCTTGCCGGCCATTTCCACAGCCTGGCTGCAATCCCCTCATGGCCCACTGGTTGGGGATCCCTGGTCTAAGTAAATTAAGGTACTAGATTAAGCCATCCCCATCCTGAGTCGAGGTTTATAACTTTTCTTGCATGTTTCAGAGTTAAAAGCTAAATTACAGTTGCATGCTATGTAAGTATACTTTGTTATAGAAAATACTTTCAGTTTTCATTTGATTTTTCAGCCATCCAACATTATGGAGACCAGAGTATGGAAGCTACATGATCGAAGGGACTCCTGGGCAGCCATATGGAGGAACAATGTCCGAATTTAACACTGTACAGGACAACATGAGGAAGCGACGCCAGGAAGCTGCTTCAGTACTAAAAAAAGATGAAGCTGTTTGCACCGTCACTTCATTTCCAAGGTTAGATTCCATTTTTCTAAGAACTTGAAAATATAGTGGTTTCAGATGGCCATGACTCAGAAGAAAGTGGCAGTATTAAAGCTATTTTAAAAAGAGGAAGATTCACCATAAAGTATTTCCCATTTAAAATCACTGCTACTTAGTAAAATCTGCAGCAGTGCTTAAAAGTTTGTGAACCTGTGTGAATTTTCAATATTTCTGCATAAATATATCCTAAAACTTGATCTGTCCTCCATACAAGTCCTAAGCAAATGAATCAAAGTATTAAACTTTGTTTATTCCTGAGTAAAATGATCCAAGCAAATCAAAAGGTTATTGGAAGAATGTTCTGTGGATGAATCTAACCAAAATATAGTTTTTTCGCTTCAATGAAAACTTGTTTGACAAAAGGCAAAGACTGCATTCCAGTGTAAGAACCTTATCTCATCTGAGCAACGTAATGGACCCTGGAATTTCTCTGTTAAAAGCCACACCCCAGCGAGAAGGATGTGGGGTATGAGGTGGTATTATTAAAAGTGAACTAGTTGAACCCTTTCGGTTTGAAGGTGGACTCAAAATCATCTCCCAAACTTACTGTCAGTTTTTACGAGACACTTTTTTCAAGCAGTGGTACAAGAAAAATTCTTCATCTTCCAAGAAGACCATGGTTTTTATGCAGGACAATGCTCCATTGAATGCATCAAAGTATCCATTGTGTAGCTTGCTAGTAAAGGTCTTAAAGTTGAAAGAACATGGCTCCCTTCCTCACCTGATCTAACCCTATAATAAATCTAATCTAATAAATAAATAAATACTATTGAGAATTTATGGGCCTTTTTTAAACAGGATATTTCCAGTAATGGAAAACAGTACAATACATCCTAATGTTTAGTTTGATGTGTGACATTTAATACTTAATACGCTAGAACAGTGGTTCTCAACCTGTGGTCCACAAACCCTTGAGGGACTGTGATGTCACAGGGTCTGTGAAGGCTTGAGGAAATGTTATGATTTAAATCTTGAGTTAAATCTTGGGGGTCCATGGCCAAAGTCTGTGGCCACAAAAGGTCTTTAGACCGTGGTAAAGAGAAAATTGAGAACCACTGCATGCTTCTCTACGTAGAAACATATTTGGTATTCTTTTTTACCTTTTTTGGATCAGAGGTTTTTTGTTGTTGTCGTTTGGGGGATTTTTGGCAGAAACAAGACTAACCTATGTTAATTGGTTAGCTAAAATGTGCATTTATTTATTTATTTATTATTTAGATTTGTATGCCGCCCCTCTCCGCAGACTCGGGGCGGCTCACAGCACGACACAACAATTCATAACAAATCCAAATATAATTTAAAATATTTAAAAAAGAACCCCATTTTACTAACAAACACACACACACAAACATACCATGCATAAATTGTACATGCCCGGGGGAGGTGTTTCAGTTCCCCCATGCCTGACGACAAAGATGGGTTTTAAGGAGTTTACAGAAGGCAGGGAGAGTAGGAGCAGTTCTAATCTCTGGGGGGAGTTGGTTCCAGAGAGTCGGGGCCGCCACAGAGAAGGCTCTTCCCCTGGGGCCCGCCAACCGACATTGTTTAGTTGACGGGACCCGGAGAAGGCCCACTCTGTGGGACCTAATCGGTCGCTGGGATTCGTGCGGCAGAAGGCGGTCTCGGAGATATTCTGGTCCAGTGCCATGAAGGGCTTTAACCAACACTTTGAATTGTGACCGGAAATTGATCGGCAGCCAATGCAGACTGCGGAGTGATGGTGAAACATGGGCATACCTAGGTAAGCCCATGACCGCTCTCGCAGCTGCATTCTGCACGATCTGAAGTTTCCGAACACTTTTCAAAGGTAGCCCCATGTAGAGAGCATTACAGTAGTCGAACCTCGAGGTGATGAGGGCATGAGTGACTGTGAGCAATGAGTCCCGGTCCAGATAGGGCCGCAACTGGTGCACCAGGCGAACCTGGGCAAACGCCCCCCCTCGCCACAGCTGAAAGATGGTTCTCTAATGTGAGCTGTGGATCGAGGAGGACGCCCAAGTTGCGGACCCTCTCCGATGGGGGTCAATGATTCCCCCCCCAGGGTAATGGACGGACAGATGGGATTGTCCTTGGGAGGCAAAACCCACAGCCACTCCGTCTTATCCGGGTTGAGTTTGAGTCTGGACCGCTGGAGCTGGAGTGTCACCACCTTCTCAGCAACCTTCCCCATAAAGGGAAGGTTGGAGACTGGACGATAGTTATTAAGTACGGCTGGGTCCAGGGAAGGCTTCTTGAGGAGGGGGCGCATGAGCGCCTCTTTATAGAGTGTTGGAAAAACTCCCCTCCCCAAGGAAGCATTGGTAATCTCCTGGACCCAGCTCCGTGTCACCTCCCTGCTGGCCAAGACCAGCCGGGAGGGACACGGATCCAGTAAACAGGTGGCGGAACTCACAGCTCCAATGGCCTTGTCCACTTCATCAGGTGTCACCAGATCAAACTCTTCCCAGACAGGTGGACAAGTACGTGCCCCAGTCACCTCGACTGACTCGTCAGTCAACTCTGTTTTCCAATTGGAGTCGAGGTCGGCCCGGATCTGAGCGATTTTATCAGCGAAAAACGTGTTAAAATCCTCGGCACTGCTCTGCAAGGGCTCCCCAACTCCCCCCTGGTTGAGAAGGGAGCGGGTCACCCAAAACAGAGTGGCCGGGCGGGATTCCGCTGATGCAATCAAGGCGGCATGGTACGCGCAACTTGCCGCCTTGAGCGCCACTTTGTAAGTCTTAATAAAAGCTCTTACAAGTGTTCGATCAGATTCAGACCTACTCTTCCTCCATCGCTTCTCTAGACGTCTCTTCTGGCGTTTCAACTCCCGGAGCTCCTCGTTGAACCATGGAGCTCTACGGGGTCTAGCGCCACGGAGAGGTCGCAAAGGCGCAATCCGGTCAAGAGCCTCCGCTGCAGCCTTGTTCCACGCCTCCGCAAGAGACTCCGCCGAACTGGACGAGTGCCTCTGGAATAACCCCAAGCGCCGTCTGAAAGCCCTCTGGGTCCATCAGGCGTCTGGGGCGGAACATCTTAATTGGTTCCGCCTCCCTGCGAGGAAGGATTGGAGCCAGCAAGTCAAGCTGTAGTAGGAAATGGTCTGACCATGACAAAGGCAATGCTTCTAAGCCCCTTAGTCTCAGACCCTTACTCAATTGCTCGGAAAGGAATACCATGTCAGGTGCGTGCCCTCCCTCGTGAGTCGGACCCTGTACTACTTGAGTCAGGTCCATGGCTGTCATGGTGGCCATGAACTCCTGTGCCAACCCAGAGGTTTCGCCGAGCGACGGCAGGTTGAAGTCCCCCAGGACAATAAGTCCGGGGAACTCCACCGCCAGCCCGGCTACCTCCTCGAGCAGCACAGGCAGGGCTTTTGACACGCAGCTGGGAGGCAGGTACGTGAGAAGCAAGCCCACCTGAACCCCTAAGTCCAACTTCACAAGGAGGGACTCGCAACCCGCAATCTCCGGAGCAACGAGCCTACGCAGGCAAAGGCTCTCCCTGGCTATAATGGCTACTCCTCCCCCCCTTCCCTGGGGTCGAGGTTGATGCCATATCTGAAACCCAGCTGGGCAGATTTCCGAGAGAGGAACTCCTCCCTCCGGGCCCAGCCAGGTTTCAGTTACACATGCCAGGTCGGCCTCCTCATCCAGGATCAGATCCCGGATGAGGAGAGCTTTATTTACCACCGACCTGGCATTGAGCAGCAGCAACCTGAGCCCAGGGCCAGAGTTACACTCATCACCAGTGCCCTGGGTTGAGCTCACGGAGCCGGAACAAGGAATAGTTATTAGACAGCGATCCCTCGTTCCCCTGGAACGGCTAACTCCGTGGCTCCCGCCATATCTACCTCTCCCCAGCAACACCGGGATATTCCGACCCTCTGCCACCCCAGAGATCGGTGCCTCTTCCCCTCCCGCCTCTCCGGCGTCAAGTGGCCCAAATATATCATTCATACTATTCCCATTCATACTATCCCTGGCATAACCCCACCCACTCCAACCATCCCACTCATACCAATCATTCATCCCATACACATTATTGCACCCACCCCAGTTATCCATCAGTTAACCCCCCCATTGATTAAAAATAGATTAATTAAGTTAATAAATTAATATAAAAATATAAAAATATATTAGAAAATTAGAAGTATTAATATTAAAACACCATTAAAACTGAATAAAAATAAAAAATAAAAATAAATAAAAAATGCAGAAAATACAAATATAGGTAATAGTGAATAATTCAATTCATTTGGGAAATCCGGCAACTAATAAAAGTGCTAAAGTTTTCAAAAGTGCCAAGTTTCCCAAAGTGCCAAGTTTCTCAAAGTGCCAAGTTTCTCAGAAGTGCCAAGTTTCTCAAAGTGCCAAGTTCTCAGGGGCAGAATCAAGGTTATTCAAAGTCAAGGATCATTCAATATCTCTCTCCCCCTCCCCAGAATAGGGAGGAGGGTGTCCATGTCCAAGGTATACTGTTCATCCAGCTGTATCACATTCTTTTTGCCTCTCCCATCTTCACGGTCCCTCTCCAGTCTCGTACGTCGCTCCGGATATCTGTCAATGCTTCCGCTGGTGTTGGGGTGCATCTCTGAATCTCCTGGCCCCAAGTCATAGAATACAGCCTCTGCATGACTCTCCCACCACCAGACCTTGGTCTACCAGTCCTCCTGTCTCCTATCGCAATGGTCGGTCCTCTGTCCACCAGGTCTCCTCCAGCGCCGAGCGCACCCACCGTACAGCTGCTCGGCGTCCCGGGTCTGCCTGGCTGGTCACATTGTTTTCAAGAGCGTCCTCCTCCAATGCAGTCCGGCTCATTCGGCTCATTCGACTCACTGGCTTGCTCATTCACGAAACTCGCCCCAAACTGAGTGCCTGTAGCTGTTTTGATTACTGTCTATAGAAGAGTTGTGCCAAACCACATAAATACTATTCTTAATAAACTCTGATTTTACTTTTGTTTTGGAATATTTCTAATATAACTTTACTAAATGAATCTTTGTCAACTAGAGATCTTGATTTCATTGAATTTGTAGATTAGGTTGTCTGGGATTTACGATACCAGAGTATCATCCAACACCTGTTGAGATGGGAGCCTCAAAGTCTCTTTTCTTCCCAGATGAGGCTATAAACAAACATCCCAGATTTAGGTAAGTACGTTTTGAATAGAAATACAGATGTATTTAAAATGTGGATGGTGTAAGATGTGCTAATTCATAATCATAATCCAAATTTAAATTTGGTATGAGGTTCACCACTCATGTTAAATGTAGTTGCTTTTTTTATAGATACAATTTTAGTTTTATCAATGCTTTTAATAGGCTGCCAAATCTCCCATCCTTTATAATATTAATTCCATAGGCAATGCTATTTTAGAAGAGATTCAGAGCTATCTTGTCTACTCAAAGTTCAAACCATTACAACCAGGGTGGATTTGATCTAAGTCAACTTCATTTAAATCATAATTTTTAAAGGAGCATCTGTCCCACAGCAGCTCCTTCTCTGACCTGCTGTTGACTCACCAAAGTCCCAATATTACAGAATATACAGCCACATGCTACATAAATAAGCTCCATTTCATGCTGAATAAACTAAATAAACTAAATTATTAATGTATCTTAAATAGAAAACTATCTTTAGATAGATTTTTACTCCAATAGCATTTTATTAACATAAATTTAATAAAAATAAAAAATGATTTAAATTTAAATAAAATTATTTTATTTTATTAATCAATTTTTATCCATCCTGATTTAATCCACCGCCTCTGCAGTCACATGATCAAATTTTGGGTAGTTAACAGGGTGTTCTGTCTGGGTGCCCCCAGACTTCAACACCAACTGGAAAAAGCAGCCAGACACACTGGTAAAAGCAAAGGCACTTTATAGTTGGAAAAACAAACACAGAGAAAAACCTGTTCTTCCCAACAGGCAGGCTATGAGGCTTCACAGCAGAGTCATGACGGCCAGACAATACAGCAGACTTCTTGCTGGCACACACACCACTGTAGAGAATAAGACCCACGCCTTTCTCCCCAAGGTTTCAGCCTTCAGGGCCACAAGCCAGAGTCAGAAACGCCAAAGATCACAGCCAGGTCCCAGGACTCCCAAAGATAATACTCCACAATACAGGAAGGGTGGGTCTGCCTTTTCAGCCTTTCTGGGGAGAACCACACCCAAACCCAGCTGTTGCCTATTTAGGGCTGGAAATACCTGGCTAATTGTCCCCTTCGTTGTGCTGCTCTTCTCTGCCTGAGATCGATGATGGCTTGTGCATTTTCATCCAAGGACTCCAGGCTGCTTGCTGGGGAGAGCTCCACCCCGGGGGACTCAGGCTGTTCTCCCTCTCCCTCGGCCTGATATTCCTCCTCCCCGTCTGCCTGGGCCTCCTCCTCCTCCTCCTGTTCCTCATCCTCCCCCTCTGAGCATGGAGCCAGCAGAGGTTCAGCCGTTCCCTGAGGAGCCTCAGACGGAATCACAACACAGGGTAATCAACCTTACAATTGCAGAAGCACTGCAGTTGCTTCCCCACCATAGGCTAGAAGGCCTCAGCCACGTTGGCGTCCCTATTTCCACTTCCCCTCATGGGTGGGGGAGGGCTGCCCCATTAGGTCTAGTCCAGTTACCTTTCACTGCATCTGCTAGCAGATATGTCCAGCCAATGTAAGGAATATATAGAAAGCTGACAAAGGCAATGATCCTCAAGTCTAGAAAGGCAACTGCTTTATGAAGACTGACCAGGAAAAGGACCGACTGACTGGCTGACTTCTTATTCCTGGCCAATTTTGAGAAAGATTGCTTCTATATTGTAGAGAAGGATTCTCTCCATAAAGTTAGCAAAGACAATCTTTCTCAAGGCTGGCCTAGAATACCTCTACAAACAAATATCCCATATTTCGTCAACACTCCGCAGCCTACATTGATTGCCGATTAGTTTCCGGACACTATTCAGAGTGTTGGTGATGACCTATAAAGCCCTACATGGCATCGGACCAGAATGTTTACGGGACCGCCTTCTGCTGCATAAATCCCAGCAGCCAACCAGGTCCCACAGAGTTGGCCTTCTCCAGGTCCCGTGGACCAAACAATGTTGTCTGGTGGGGCCTAGGGGAAGAGCCTTCTCTGTGGCGGCCCTGGCCCTCTGGAATCAACTCCCCCTGGAGATTTGAACTGCTCTTACCCTCCTCACCTTTCACAAGAGCCTGAAGACCTATCTATGTCGCCAGGCATGGGGCAACTAATATATCCCCCTTTCTGACCATTAAAGTTGTGAGTGGTTATGATTGTGTAGTATTGATTGTTTTTAAGATAATGGGTTTTAGCTACAGTTTTAATTATTAGATTTGTTTCTGTATTGTTTTATTGTTGTTGTGAGACGCCTCGAGTCTTTGGAGAGGGGCGGCATACAAATCTAATATATTATTATTATTATTATTATTATTATTATTATTATTATTATTAATTATTCTGCTTACTCTCTTGCAATTCCTTTCTCTCTAATCTCTACTCTGTGAGGCAGGTGGAAGCAGATAGGGCATAGGACAAATTGCCTAGAAAATTGCATTGAAAAAAGTGACTTATGACCATTTTTTACACTTACAACTATTGCAGCATTCCCTTGATCACATGATCAAAATTCAGATGCTTAGCTACTGACTCATATTTATGACAGTTTCAATGTGGGTCACGTGATCACTTTTTGCAACCTTCTTAAAAGCAAAGTTAATAGGAAGCCAGATTCACTTAACTATTACTAATTTAATAACTTCAGTGATTTACTTAATAACTATGGCAAGAAAAGTCATAAAATAGGGCAAAATACTTTTAACAAATGTTTCACTTAGCAACAGAAATGTTGAACTCAGTTGTTATCATGTGGCGGATTACCTGTAATTGTTACCTTGCAATATAAACAAATAAGTACCCTCTCTTATGACATTATTTCTCATAACTCTCTGTATCCAGATAGCGTCGATGTTTCATATAATTCACTGAATGCAAATAATTTTTAATCAGCATAGTAGGCTAGGAAACACATAAACCAAATATAGTGTTCCCTCGATTCTCGCGGGGGATGCGTTCTGAGACCGCCCGCGAAAGTCGAATTTCCGCGAAGTAGAGATGCGGAAGTAAATACACTATTTTTGGCTATGAACAGTATCACAAGCCTTCCCTTAACACTTTAAACCCCTAAATTATCATTTCCCATTTCTTAGCAACCATTTAGATTATTACTCACCATGTTTATTTATTAAAGTTTATTAAAAAAATATTTATTAAAGGCGGACGAAAGTTTGGTGATGACATATGACATCATCGGGCGGGGAAAACAGCAAATTATTTTTTAATTAATATTTTTGAAAAAACGTGGTATAGACTTTTTGCGAAGTTCGAACCCGCGAAAATCGAGGGAACATTGTATTAGTCTAAAAAGTTCTAAAACTATTGAAAAATGTTTGTTTTGAGACAACATCTCAGATCTTTACATTTTTATCTTTTTAGTACTTTAACAAGAAATATTCGACATAGAAGAGGTGAAAAAGTTGTTATAAATGTACCAAGTAAGTGAAAAAAGCAATTTACTGCTATTTTTTTTAAAAAAAATTCACTTTTTGAGAATCCAGGACCTTAATCTTTTGTCAAATGTCTTATTCAGTATTTAAGGACAAGAATACTCCATCACCGTTTATAGAAACATTTCCTAGTGATGATGGTGAAGCAGCAAGAGCAGCTAAGCCCGATCATGTATATATGGATGCCATGGGATTTGGCATGGGCAATTGTTGCCTTCAGGTAAACTCACTGAATTAAGTACACGCCTAAGTATTTTTACTGCTGTCTTTTGGTTTTGTGTTGTTTCCATAACAGCTATTTGAATTTTTCAGTTACATATTCTGTAGCCAGTTTATATATATTACAGGAATGTATTTTTCCCTGCTGTTCATTGCAGTTTCCTCATTTCCAGAAATAATAATTCAAGCACCATGCCAAGCTGTTGTAATTGTTAATGTTTTGTAACAATTGATAGATCAGTAGTAGACAGCACATAATACAAGGTTAGTCATTATTCTACAAGTTTATCATCTAATAGAGACACAAGGAAGAATTCATAACAAAGGAGATTGAAAAATTATAGTGTAGTAGAGAAGATTTTTTAAAATTACATTGAATAATGTGAGTGAATTCTTAAAAACATTTGAAGGCAGTGAGTTGCAAAAATAAGATACCGCAAAGCAAATAAATAAAATAATAAAATAATTAAATGTAATAGTATTTAAATAAATTGGAATGAAAGAAAAGTAGAGGATTGTACAATGTAAAGCAAAATGAAAGATCACGAGGAACACTGATATATTTAAAAGTGCACATCAAAATTGTAAAATAAATTCTCAAGTGAAAGATTGATACCAAAATGACACATCTTGGTATTTATGGTGAGGAAGAATAAGATGTCTGATGTGAAGATTGCATGTCAGTACCATTAGATGAGTTAAAGGAAAAATGACATATCAGAACAGGTCTTGCAAAATATGTGAAAATGTTCAACATATAGCTTTAAAAAGGCAACATTTTGCTCTATAAATTTAAATACATATAGTCCTCAGCCCGCAAGCATTTGTTTAGTCACCATTCAAAGTTACAACAGCACTGATAAAAGTGCCTTACAACCCGTTGTTGCACTTATGTCTGTTGCAGCATCCCCATGGTTAGTTGATCAAAATTGGGGTGCTTAGCAACTGTCATGTATTCACAACAGTTGCACCACCACAGGGTAATGTGATTGCCAGCAAAATGAATTGTAGAAGCCAGGTTTGTTTAACAACTGAATGATTCACTTAACAGCTGCAGTGGTTTGCTTAACAACCATGATAAAAAAGTCGTAAGTTGAACATGACTCACTTAACAACCACTTGCTTAGCAGTGGAAATTCTGGTCCCAGTTTTCACAAGAAAAGGACTACCATTTGGAACTGAACTCTTGAGTGAGTCTGCCTAGATCCTTTTTGTTTTGGAGGAAGAAGGAAAAGCAGTGGTGGAATTCCTGTGCTTATCTTTCCTTCCAAAATGAAATCTGTAACTGTGTTGAAAAGCAAAGAGTGCATATGGTAGTGTTCATTATGCCTAGTAGCAACGAGATTCTGGAAGGAAGAAAAATTCATTCCCACTGTACGATCCCAGGTCTGCAGGAAAGAAACAGTCTTTCAGATAGAAATTCAGTGGAGCAATTTTTTATAATTTCCGGAAAGTGCAATAACATTGGCATGCACTTTTAATGTAATATTAAATAATATTTAATATAAACATTTTAATAAATAAAAACAGATTTTTGTTTATTATACAGGTAACATTCCAAGCCTGCAGCATTTTTGAAGCAAGATACCTTTATGATCAGCTAGCCACAATCTGTCCCATTGTGGTGAGTGAAATCATTTTATTGTTGAATATATTTTTATTCAGAGACACACTTTATTATATTTATATAAAAACTGTTTTTAAAAAAGATTGAAAAGCATGCTCATTGAGGCAACCCTCAAAATAATCAGTGTAAGATTTGTAAATTAGTGGTGATAGTTCAATAGGTCAAGGTCAAATTTCCCATATTTGATAAATTATATGAAAAGAATAAAAAAGATCAGAAAAATTTGCAAGCTGTTGCTTAGGGGCTGAAGAAGAAAATACAACAAGAGGTAGTGCAATATTGCCATGCCCATGTAGTACATTTTACCTTAACATACATAATCTTAAATCCTCAAAAGTACTGTCAGCGTAAGAATAACAGAGTTGGAGAGGACTTTGGAGGTCTTCTAGCCCAACTGCCTTCCCAAGCAGGGTTGGGTTTTTTTTTTTGCAGAATTCCCCGTTGAGCTCACTCCTTCTGCTTTGTGACAAGCAAGCTTCATTCACGGGACCAAGGATTCGGTTCACAAACTAGCAAACGCGCCTAAAAACATATAATACAGTAATAGATTGTCCCATGGCAATTCACACCTGCACGGATTCACAAACATACTTCCCACTCAATTCGAGCGGGGTTTTTAGTGGCTCAGGATCACGACACACACATACACATACACCTATGCAAGGAATCTCTCCTTCGTGCCCTTAAAATTACTGGTGTTCTGTTTTGAGTGGCATTTGCTCATCCCTGAGACTCGTCACTCCTATTGGAGTAAGATCCATTGCAGTGTTTCCCAACCTTGGCAACCCGAAGGTACCCGGACCTCAACTCCCAGAAGTCCCCAGCCAGCGAATGGTTGTCCTGTTTCTTCTTAAAAGGCTCCAGTGATGGAGCATCCACAACTTTTGGAGGCAAGCCATTCCATTGATTAAATGGTTAATTGTTCCCATTATCAGGAAATTTCTCCTCCGTTCTAGGTTGGATCTTCTTTTATTTTCTTTTTTGAAAAAGTTTTTTTTTTCTCATGCAGACATTTTCACATATTTATCATCTCATTTCTCATTTCATTCTTTTACAAAATCTTTAAACATATATTCTATATTTAGCTTATTGCTTTGTTAGTTCAAGGTTGCTTTTTTACCATCCTCCCTTCCCATCGCATATAGCCCTTCCTTTCTTTTGACTTTCCCTTAGTCTTTCTAAACCTACTTCCCCATCCTTTCTCCTCTACTCTTCTTTCCTTCTCTTTCTTTCTTTCTTTCTTTCTTCTTACTCCCCTCTTCCCTTCTTTCTTCCTTTGCTGTACCTTTTCCATTTTTCTGGGATAGTATTCCAGCAACCTTGGATTCTTTTATGCAGTCTTACATTTTTTCATATTTTATTCCATATGTATTCCTTTAATCTATTTCATTTACCTTTATGTGTTTGAATTTAAGATTTTCTCCCCTTTCCCCCCCCCCTCATCTCTTTCAAGTGTTACATCTGGGTTACGCCATTCAGTTATATTCCAACTTCTTTATTTATATTCATTTCTAACCATCTATAAAACTTACCTCAAATCTTGTAAAATACAATAAGTCCTCTTTATCTTTTATTGTTAGTATTAATCTGTTCATTTCAGCGCAATCCAAAATTTTCTTCATTCTCCAGTAAGGGTGCAAAATAGTCCAGGTATGGGTTGCTACAGTCTGATCTGCCCAGTTACTGAGTATATGTCCCCCCCCCCCGGCCACTCCTCCTTGTTTCTGAGTATGCCCCAGTTTCCGACTCAGTCAGATCTGAAACAGTCATCTTTGCAGTTTCATCTCTAGTAAAACCATTCCTGGAATTCTAGAATCAAGTTTATTTTTTTCAATTCGGCCAATTCCTTTAAAGCCGACAAGCCCTTTGGACGTTTAGGCAGCGGTTGGCTTGCCACCTTTGCGGCCGTAGCCTTTCTTCCAGCCGCTTGATCGTTCAAGCCTCAGAAGCCATTTTGCAAGCATTCAAGTTCAAAGGAGGCTTTTCTTCCACAGCGTGGCAGCTCTGCTGGTACCAATTCATTGTTATCTGAGTGCCTGGGGGACCTCCAGGAATTGCGGGACCGGCTATCCCCCCCGGGATATCCGTTTGAACCCACACCTTAATAAAATAATCGCTGCCACCCAGTTCTCGGATGTTGCGACCCTTAATGTTTATTTTGTTTCTTTAGAGTCATTTTATTTTTAAGTGTTTTATTTTGTGGATTTTTTTGCAAATCTTTTTCCAATCTTTTATATTCTTCCTCCATCTCTTTTTGTATCTTTTGTTTCTTCTGTTTTGCCATATATGTCATTTATTTTATTTTTTATTTTATTTATTAAATTTGTATGCCACCCCTCCCCGTAGACTCGGGGCGGCTCACAACAGTGATAGAAAAAACAATGTACAATACAAATCTAATAATTAAAACTAAAAACCCATAATTTAAAAAAATGCACACAACATACCATATATAAACAGTATAAGCCTGGGGAAGTTATCTCAGTTCCCCCATGCCTGACGGCAGAGGTGGGTTTTAAGGAGTTTACGAAAGGCAAGCAGGGTGGGGGCAATCCTAATCTCAGGGGGGAGCTGGTTCCAGAGGGTCGGGGCCGCCACAGAGAAGGCTCTTCCCCTGGGACCTGCCAAACGACATTGTTTAGTCGACGGGACCCGGAGAAGGCCAACTCTGTGGAAACTAATTACTATATTATACATAATATAGTATATTTATGTCATTACATATGCTTTACAAATATCCCATAAATTTTGTAAGGAGTTATTCTTTCTTATTTTCTTTAAAAAAGAAAGTCAGTTCTTTTTCCATATGAATTTAAACGTGTGTTTTTTTTCATTTACTACTCTCTGGTTCAATGTCCATCTTGGTCTCTTTCTTTGTCCTTTCCATTTCATTATTATTGGATTGCGGACTGCCCATATATTTGGTTCAATTTCAATCATTTCTATTTTAGTCAATAATTCTGATGGCATCCATATCATATCTATTTTTGATCATGACAAATCTCTATTCAAATAGAATGTGTATTGTTTTTCTTTCACATTCCTCTGTCTCGATGCATCTTGTAGTGTTAATTCTTCCAACATTGTAAAAAATGTTTTTGGAAGAGTCTTTCTCTGTTTCAAATTTACTTTGGTTGTTCTATAATCCAATTCTTTATCTACAATTGGATTAAAATCTCCTAGTAAACACATATCTTCATTTTCATATTCAGTTATTTTTCTATATAATTTTCTATAAAATTCTTCTTGATTATCATTTGGAGCATAAATTGCTCCAATTGAACTTTCTTTAAAGTTCATTATTATTTCAATCATTAATATTCTTCCAAGTCTTCATATATTATTTCTGATTGTATTTCTCATTTAATATATAAAACCACTCCTCTTTTAGATTAATCTACTAATGATATATATAAATTTCCAAGTTTCTCATGTTCTAAGTATTTTCTATGTTGTTTTTTAATATGTACTTCATGTAGACAAATAATCTTGAATTTTAATTTTTCTAATTTATTTACTATCCTTTTTATTGCCAAATTGAATCCATTTACATTTAGTGAAATTATTTTCATCCCTTCTTCCACTTATTTTATTTATTTAATTGGCTAGTTGCTCTAGTTACTCTTTGTTCCTTACATTCTTTTGTCGAGTTCCTTCCCTTATTGATCTTTCCTCCCATTTTGTAGTTCTATTATTTGCCTTTCTCTTTCTTTTTCTTTTGTCTCTTGGTTCTTCTTCTTCAATAGATTTTGAATATTCTAAGAGCTCAATATATTGATAATAAAATGACTCCGCTTATCCAAAGTGTCCAGTCTATATCTTTGTTTTTTCCATTTCACCACAAAACCTTCAGATATTAGCCATCTAAAATTCACTACTTTTCTAATCAGATATTTAGCCGGAAATTAATACTTTTTTCTAATACCTCTCTCTCTTCTGGGAATTTGCTTTAAAACCACAATTTCTTTCATCTTGTGTTTTATTGTAGTATTTCTTGCCATTCATAAGATCTGGTTTCTAACTGTTTTATATATATATATAAATTATATATATATATATATATATATATATATATATATATATATATATATATATATACACACACACAGTAGTACCTCTAGATACGAGCTGCTCTACATGCGAGTATTCCAAGTTACGAGCCGAGATGCGAGCAAAATTTCTGTTCGACACCTGAGCTCAAATTCGGGATACGAGTCGAGCGTCCACTAGGTGGCGCAAGAATTCCATGTTTCCCAGTTATCTTGGCAAGAAAAGCAAAGTCTAAAGGCATTCGTTCGAGATGCGAATTGATCGACATACGAGCTCGGCTCTGGCACGAATTAAACTCGTATGTCGAGGTACCACTGTATATATAAATATAAATTTAACATGTATTTCTTGTATGCAGTCTATGTATTTCTTGTATGAAGTCTAAGTATGCACTCTAAATATTTCATCAACTTCATTCAAAATTTTCTCTTTCAATCATGGGTTCTGCTGACATCTCTGCTATTAGTTCTGGTAAATTTTCCTTTTTCTTCTTCAATATTTTGAAAGCATAGTTAATAATCAGCACAATCATCTTGGTTGTTATGACTGCTTTCTTGTGATTTTTCCCTTAAATCGTGTTCAAATTTATCTCCTCCACTTTTTTCACTATTTGATCGTTCCTCTTTTCCACTCTTTGGATTCTTCATTCGGTCTGCCCCATCATCTCTTTAATCTTCTTAACTTTGTCTTCTACGTTCCCTATTTTCTCGTTCGGTTTTTTTTTTAACTTCCTTTCAAGTCTAGGTGTATTGCTTGTAATAAACTTTTTAATTCAGTATTAATCTTTTCTTGTTGTGCCACAGCCATAAGATGTCTTATATGTGGGAGGGCTCACCGCTGCCGAAGAATGGGGAACTACTTTCTTACTCACTTTCCACTCAATATTTATATACCAGATTGATAGATATCAATCAACATTAGGGTAAAAATAAACAACAAAAATTTTAAAAAGAGAAGTAGAGAATACAAAATGAAAATATAAAAAATATAACCAACCCCCCAAAACCAGTCAAAATCTTCAGGTTCCTGTTATCTCAGTCCAGTAAATCCGATAAACATGATAATAAGACCCAAAAGTAGAAAAAAGTACAGTGATCCCCCGCTCGTTGCGAGGGTTCCGTTCCAGGACCCCCCGCAACGAGCGGGTTTTCGCGAAGTAGCGCTGCGGAAGTAAAAACACCATCTGCGCATGTGCAGATGGTGTTTTTACTCCCACAGCGCTAGCGAGGAACCGAAGATTGGGGGCGGCGCGGCTGTTTGCCGCCGGCATGGGGGGCTTCCTAGCAGCCCCCCAAACCCGGGTTGGGGGTCCGGGGGGTGCTGGCAAGCCCCCCAGGCCGGCGGCGACATTTTAAAATAGCCGCGCCGCCCCCAATCTTCGGCTCCTCCGCGCTGGCTCTCGGCGCTTTCGAGCTGAGTCCAGGAGCGAATTCGCTCCAGGACTCAGCTCAAAAGCGCCGAGAGCCAGCGCTAGCGAACGGCTCCTCCGCGCTGGCTCTCGGCGCTTTCGAGCTGAGTCCGGGAGCGAATTCGCTCCAGGACTCAGCTCAAAAGCGCCGATAGCCAGCGCTAGCGAACGGCTCCTCCGCGCTGGCTCTCGGCGCTTTCGAGCTGAGTCCTGGAGCGAATTCGCTCCAGGACTCAGCTCAAAAGCGCCGATAGCCAGCGCTAGCGAACGGCTCCTCCGCGCTGGCTATCGGCGCTTTCGAGCTGAGTCCGGGAGCGAATTCTCTTCCGGACTCAGCTCAAAAGCGCCGATAGCCAGCGCTAGCGAATGGCTTGTCCACGCTGGCTATCGGCGCTTTCGAGCTGAGTCCGGGAGCGAATTCTCTTCCGGACTCAGCTCGAAAGCGGCGAGAATGAACCGCGTGGGCGGGCGAAGGGCGGGCGGCAGCGAGGAGTTTGCGTGGGCGGTGGGGAAACTCCTCGCTGACGCCAGCAAGAGGGGGAAGACCCAGGGAAGCCGGTTGCCATCTACGCATGCGTGCCCATAGAAAAAACGGGCACGCATGCGTAGATGGTATTTTCACTTCCGGGTTGAAAAATAGCGAAGTACCCTGTTCGCAATGGTTGGGGACGCAATAAACGGGGGATCACTGTATATCAAAAAAAGAAAGAGGAAAAAAGAAAGCAATCTTAAAGGGAAAAAGAAACCCTCATCAAAAAGAAAAATAAGAATTAAAAAATATAATCCAGTCTCTTATTTGAAAATTTAATAGTATGAATTTAAAAGGGGGGAATTTACAGTGATCCCTCGATTTTCACGATCTCGATCTTCGCGAAATGCTATATTGCGATTTTTCCCACCCGATGACGTCAGTCTCTTCCTTCCTTTCTCATCTTTCTTTCTCTCTCTCTTTCTCTATCTTGCTTCTTCCTCTCTCACACTCTCTTCCTCCCTCTCTCATCTCTTTCTTTCCTTCTCTCTCTTTCTCTATCTCTCCCCCTCTTGCTGGCGGGCGGCGGGCGGGCGAGCGGGGGCATCAGCGAGGAGCCGGGGTTTCCCCTTTGCGTGGGCGGCGGGGAAACCCCGATCTTCGTCTGCTCGCTGCTGCTGCGCTGCCGAGCAGATCAGCTGCTGGGCGGCCGAAGGAACCTTCCCTGGGTCTTCCCCTTTGCGTGGGCGGCGGGGAAGACCCAGGGAAGGTTCCTTCGGCCGCCCAGCAGCTGATCTGCTCGGCAGCGCGGCAGCAGCGAGGAGCCGAATCGGGCTTTCCCCTTTGCGTGGGCGGCGGGGAAACCCCGATCTTCGTCTGCTCGCTGCTGCTGCGCTGCCGAGCAGATCAGCTGCTGGGCGGCCGCAGCAGCAGCGAGCAGACGAAGATCGGGGTTTCCCCGCCGCCCACGCAAACTCCACCATCTGCGCATGCGCGGCCATGGAAAAAAGGGCGCGCATGCGCAGATTGGGTTTTTACTTTTACAACCCTACATCGCGAAAAATCGATTATCGCGAGGGGTCTTGAAACGGAACCCTCGCGATAATCGAGGGATCACTGTACTTCCAAAGAAAAAGAAGCAGCAATTAATAGACTCCCCAGCCAAACTTCACCATTCTTTTCTCTTCAGAAATAAAAAGATAAGTATCTCAAAAAATACCGCCAATGATATGAAAACTAAGTCTCTCAGATTTCTACTTCGAAGTCTCTTCACTGTTATTCCTAATAAAAAAAAAAAAACCTCCAGCCATCTGCTTTGTCCAAGATTTTCCCTCTTTGTCCATTAGATGGCACTATTTTACTCCAGAACTTCTGTAACTTTCAATAGCCCTTTTAGAAAAGAAGAATATATAGAATATAAAAATCAAAAAATCCCAATCTTCCTTTCCACGTTTTTTCTAAAATCATCGTTTCAAAAAAGTCGTTTCAGGTTTTTAATTTTCTGGTCTCTTAATTGTTCATCCCTGTTATTTGTGTGAAGTGGTAGCCGTTTTTCCGCTCCCCTTCATTTTTCTCAAAACTTTTTCCCCCCAAAATTCTTTCATAAAGGAGAACACCTTTTGAAATAGGGTTCTTGTTTACAAGACCAAAGTAAAACTATCTCACCCAGGTACTGTTCCTCACCTCTTCAGCGTGGTCGCCCCAGGTTTTAAAGCTCATCTACCTGTCTTCCACATCGCCCAGTTCAGAGCTTTTCACAGACATTTTGGAGAAATTGCTATTTCCCCATCCACGCCACCTTGGGTTTCAATTCCTCACTGTCCCTCCAGTACAAGCACCCCTTCTGATGGTGGGATTCAGCAAAATGTGAGAGCCTCAAAATTTACACTGTGGTGCTATGTCTCCCTTTTTTTATCACTGTTGTGAGCCGCCCCGAGTCTACGGAGAGTGGCGGCATACAAATCTAATAAATAATAATAATAATAATAATAATAATAATAATAATAATAATAATTAATTGGTTGTCCATTAGGATCTTTTCCCCAGTTACTGCTGTTGAGCCAGTCACCACCTATTTTGTACCTGTGCATTTGGTTTTTCTTATTTATTTATTTATTTATTTATTATTTAGATTTGTATGCCACCCCTCTCCGCGAACTCTAAGTGTACCCCTTACTAAGTGTACCCCTTACTTTTCATAGTTCTTACAGACTCATAATTTTCACTTCAAATTTGAGGTATTCACTATATTGTGACTGGAGGGGGGGGGGGACATACAGTGAAGTATATATCCAGTTAGAAAAAGAAACTAGAGTAGAAGATGCTGACTGGGGTGCAAATGGGGTCTGCTTGGCTAGTAAAACAATTTGTAGTACAGTGTTCCCTCAATTTTCGCGGGGGATGCGTTCTGAGACCACCTGCGAAAGTCGAATTTCCGCGAAGTAGAGATGCGGAAGTAAATACACTATCTTTGGCTAGGAACAGTATCACAAGCCTTCCCTTAACACTTTAAACCCCTAAATTACAATTTCCCATTCCCTTAGCAACCATTTAGATTATTACTCACCTTGTTTATTTATTAAAGTTTATTTAAAAAATATTTATTAAAGGCGGACGAAAGTTTGGTGATGACATATGATGTCATTGGGTGGGAAAAACCATGGTATAGGGGGAAACCCGCAAAGTATTTTTTTAATTAATATTTTTGAAAAACCGTGGTATAGACTTTTTGCGAAGTTCCAACCCCCGAAAATCGAGGGAACATAATGGCATAATGTATGTAAATAATGGCAGTTTGGTGAAGGCGAGCAGAGCATCTTGCATTTCAGGATTGTACTTAGATTTATACGGTATTGCATTGATAATTTGTTACATTACATTCTCTCCGATTATTCTTTTAGATGGCTTTAAGTGCTGCAGCTCCTTTTTACAGAGGTTATGTGACAGATATTGATTGCCGTTGGGGAGTTATATCTGCATCAGTAGATGACAGAACAAGAGAGGAGAGAGGTCTAGAGGTATGTGAGACCTCTCAAATGTAGATCAGTCGCTTCTCTAGTATGTATTCTTGATTACAGAGTTGCAAACCCCTTTATTAAAAATGCTTTGATCATTTTCTTAATATGATCTTCATATAAAGTATCTTGTGTTTTTACATTCTTTTAATGTCCCAGAGGCAGAATCACCAATACGATTTTTTGTTTTTTTGTTTTTACAAATGCGTGTACAAAAATGTGCATGTGATTAATTTTGTCCTGAAACTGGATAGAGCAAGAGAAATGAAAAACAGAAATATATAACAACTGAAATTATCTAAGGAATTAGCGCTCTCTTTGCATCAGGGGGTTGTATTTTGCTTTTCTTAAGAGGAGGACATTTAGCAGCTGTGAACAAAGCAGTTAAGAGTTTGCAAGAGTAGTTAGCATAGGTCAGGGGTATCAAACTGGTGGCCCATGGGCCGGATGAGTCACAGACAGGCCTCACCTACCCCAGCTCAGCAAAAAAAACATTGTGATTCATCACGTGACGGCAACATGATGCGGCGTGTTTAACACCCATGGTATAGGTGTTCATGCTCTCACACAAAAATACCTCTCCCTAAACTTACCTTTCATTCCTTGAAAACTTCCTTTATTAATTTTAAGCATTTTTTTGTTATTTAAATCTATTTGAATTTAGAAAGGGAAGACATTCTTATATCTACTTTTCTTGGCAATGCAAAAGGAAATGGTGACCCAGTGCCCACTTTTGCAATACGTTTTGGCTTTCCCAACCCAGTTGACAGTGCTGGTCTTTTCGTAATGAATACCAAAGTCAAACCTTTTTTGTCTTCTAAGACGGATGAGGTTAATCAGATTAGGCCAACAAAAATTGAGAAATTGGAATACAGAGGTATGAAACTGTTTCAGCTTTATGTATTCCCATAATTTTTTTAGATTAATGTTTGATGTGCTCTTCGGTGTACAACTATTCTCATCAGATTTCTAATCAGGTCCTGAGTGTGAAATAAAAAATAAATTCATATTTACCATGTATAATTATTGCCAATAGCAGATTAATAGTTATTAAAATTCACCCAGATGTTGTTGAATGTTAGTACTGTATTTGCTTCTGATGTTTCATTATTCTAACTATATCTAGCATTTCTAGCATGGTGATTGAGGAAACTTCTAGCATGGTGATTGAGGAACCCTTATTGATCCATATCTCACTTGCTAGATTATTTAAGGTTTCCCTTCATTGAAGAGGTTTATGATCTCCCTCTCTTTACTTTTTTCTTAAGTAGATTTTACTTTTCTTTTTGCATAATGAATTTATATCATTTAATCATTTTGTAATATTTGTTAATCACTCCTGCCCCTCTTTATATGAATAGTCCATATTACCAAACAGTTAAATTATTGAAAAATATGTATGCAGTTTTGGTTACAATACTACATTGACTCAGTGTTATAGTATCTCTTGCAGATAATGACAATAGGTACTAGACCTTTTTCTTCTTAAATTGCATAGCCATTGAAGAACAACCGTTTCAGAATCAATAAATCCAGATACGATTCCATAGACAGTTATCTCTCAGAATGCGGTGAAAAGTTCAATGACATTGATTTGACAATAGATAAAGAAATCTATGAGCATCTAGTAAAAGAGGGTAAGTATTTAAATCAGTGTGACAACGAGGCTACATGCCTTTGTCTTGTTTTTTTTTCTCCCTTAATCAGACACAATCCTTAAAAAGGACTCCTTGTGATTAATTTAAACAAGCTGTTCTTGAAGTATAACACAAAGCAGCATTAGATGTGCTAGTTAACTTTTTGCCGTGAATCCCTCATCTTGAAAGCAGTTTTTTTTCCCCCTTGATTGAAAGAATGAGTCAACTATCACATTTCTTATCAAACTCAAAATATTTCATTCATGTGTTTGTGGTGACTGCTTCATCTCTCCTCAGCTCTATTGAGTTACTGCAAGCAAATAAATGTGCACATTATATTTAATAAACTGGCTTGCTTTTTTAACAATGGATATCTCAATTTCTTGGTTTCATAGGCATTGATCATCTTTTGGCACAACACATTGCTCACTTATTTATTCGTGACCCTTTGACACTGTTTGAAGAAAAAATTCATCTGGATGATGCAAATGAATCTGATCATTTTGAGGTTATATTGTTATACTAGTTTATATTAAAAGTTGTACGGAGTTTGTTTAATGTACCATTTATTTTCTAAGGATCAAAATCACAGCAGCACTTAGTTATGCCAAATAATTATTTGCTACATACGTGTTTCTTCAGTATTTCTTAAATGACAACTTACAAGTTTGTTTTTCATTGCATATTTAAACACAGATAAAAATTCTGTGTTTAAATTATTCATATCAGTAATAGTGCCAAAAACATTTAATACTTTGTTTTCAGAGCATAGGTCAGTGTATAATTTAGGGAGAGTGATATGAGTTGACTCCATGTGAAAATGTAAGAAACAAAAGGATGAAAACTGTATACATATTGGAAACATTAGTCTACCCAGGACTACCAAATTCTAATTAAATATCAATTGTGAAAAATCAAAAACAAATGAATAAGTACAGAAACTTCTTGTCATTTCTGCTCATATTATGATTGGACAGGGTTGGCATGGTCCAATTAGATAGCATGCATTTATATCTCACCTAATAAAAGCAAACAAAATCTGAGAATATATTTACATAAAGTTAGTCCTCACTTATCAACTACTTGTTCAGCAACTGATCAAAGGTGCAACAGTACTGAAGTGATACTTAAGATCAGCTTGGCTGTTGCACCACCATCCTTGAAGTCTCATGATCATGATACAGGTGCTTGGCAGCAAACTTACAGTGGTTGCTATATGATCATAATGTGCAATCTTCCATGTCACCCAGGAGGAAGGCGATGAGTTACTCCAGTAAATCTTCCCTGAGCTTGCAGTCCTCCATCCCTGGACTTCCTGAGTTTGCGCCGGACTGCGCCATACTGTTGCACCTTCGCTTCCCACTTAACAACCCATTTTGGGTTACAATGAAAACTTGGTCTGCTCAGTCAATGACCATCTGTATAGTATTTCTGAATGTTTTCAGTATTCATGCTCTAAATAAACATAAACATGCTTTGTTAGTGCAGTTGATTCAGTTTTGCAGCTTATCATTTTATCACGACATTTTAAAAGTATTAAGGTCTTGCTATGATGAGCATGTAGAGTTACACTTGTACCCTAATAACACCTATTTTGTCTCTTGCAGAATATTCAGTCAACAAATTGGCAGACGATGAGATTTAAGCCTCCTCCGCCAAATTCAGATATTGGATGGAGAGTTGAGTTCAGACCAATGGAGGTAAGGTCTAAACATGCTCAGTGGCTTATGTTACGAATGAAAACTGTAGTACATACTTTAGTACATTTGCATCTTTTTGCTCATGCTTTCTATTTGGATATTTCCAAATACATTCCATATACATTTCATATACATTTAAGTATCTTGATAAGTTAGATAGTTTACCACTGCGACAGTGAATGCCTGCCATAGATTTAAGGCTGGGGTAGTCTTAATTTCAACTGAAATTATAATCAAATCAGAAAAAAAATCACAAATTCCATATCATTCCTTAATCATGTTTTCTCTGTATAAGGCTGCATTCGTTCTTAAATACCTATTTTAAAATATTGATGTGCAAGTGTTACTTTGGCTGTACCCGAAGTTATTATTAGTGATAATTGGCAATTTTGGAATTCTCAAAAGAGAACATGTAAAAGCAGAATTCTACACAACAGTGATTCATAACCTTTTCTTTAGCATGGAATTTTAAATACATTTTGTGACCACAGACCATGGCTATAGACCCCCCAAGACTTAACTCAAGATTTTAATCATAACATTTCTTCAAGCCTTCCCTGTGATGACACCCCTTCAGGAGTCCAGGGACGAGGTTGAAAGCCACTGTTGTACAAGAATCTAACCATACCATTTAGTTGATTTCTGGAATTCTGTTTTGGGAAAACTTGCACAAAAAGGTATTATCTTGATTATATTTAGCAAAAGATTCTGATATATCAGTCTTTATCCAAATCTATGATGTAACCTTTCTGTACTATATTTGGGATATGTACAATATACATACATCAACAATTCTAAAAATTCTTTTCAATTTCTAGGTCCAGTTAACAGACTTCGAAAACTCAGCATATGTTGTGTTTGTTGTACTATTAACTCGAGTCATTCTCTCATACAAATTGGATTTTCTCATTCCTTTGTCGAAGGTAAGAGTGTTTCTGTAATACTTATTTATTTTTCTTCTGTACCTGGTTTATTACAGTGATTGGGATCCAAATTTATGCCACAAAGTAATGATGTTGTAATCTTTGTTGTGCAAATAATCTAAAATTCATAAAATTTATTCTAAATGGGATTTTCTTAATTATCAAGCATTTAATTTAGTGAGGGAATTGCTGAAAGTTGACTAAGTTATTTCAAGGGTTTAGGCACACGTTTGAAGAGAGTCATTCCATAAGACAATATCAAGTTAGAATTCCAGTTGTAATTATAGAATTTTGGTTCATTCTAATTTTGTTTTACATAATCATATTTAGTAAATATACACATCTGAAAAACTAATGAAAATGTGCTCTAAGATGCAATTTCTGAAATCTGGCTAGAAAGATAACTACTGTACATTCATTTCCATTTTACCAGGAAGCCTAATGTAATATTTTCTCCTACTCCCCCTTTCGTAGGTGGATGAAAACATGAAAGTAGCTCAGAAACGAGATGCTGTCCGGCAGGGCATGTTTTATTTTAGAAAAGATATTTCTAAAGGTATGCTGTTTATTTTCTGGTTTATTTTATTATATTTGAATATAAAATACAGTAATACCTCGTCTTACGAACCTAATTGGGTCCGGAAGTAGGTTCGTAAGACGAAACGTTCATAAGACGAAACATTGTTTCCCATAGGAAACAATGTAAAAGCAATTAATCCGTGCAAAAAATAATAATAATCCCAAAATGGCGCTCCGCTGGGTGCCGCTGCCCGGCTGTCACTTTTTAAAACAGCCGGGGGGCTTCTCAGCGTTCTCCCGAACGCTGAACCCGGAGGTTCGGGTTTGGGTTCCGGAGGCCGCCGAGAAGCGCCCGGCTGTTTCAGAAGGTTACAGCCGGGCGGCGCCACTCGGCGGAGCACCGTTTTTGCAATCGGCGGCGGCGTTTTCGGCCAATCTGGAGGCTAGAAAGGAGGTGGGGAATCCCAATAGGGAATTCCATAGGCGGAGCTTTGACGTCACAGAGTGCCATTTTGCGATCTGCGGTGGGTTCGTAAGGCAAAAAAAGTTGTAAGAAGAGGCAAAAAATTTCCGAACCCCAGGTTCGTATCACGAGGGGTTCGTATCATGAGGTACCACTGTAAATGTAAACTAAATTGACTTCTTTGGATGCTTGTGTTCTTCACTCAGTCTGATTCTTTTTTAAAAGGTGGCAATGCAGTAGTGGATGGATGTGGTGCAACTCAAAATGGTACGGAAACAGATGAGGAATATACGTTAATGAGCATAGATACAATAATTAATGGAAAGGTAAGATCAGCTATTAATGCAGTTTGTCATATTTTATAGATTTGATGAAGAGTTAGGTTAAGAATCAGGGCTGTGATCTAAAGTAAGCGAGTAAGAAATTCGGATTTTAATATTTCCTTAGCTGAGGATAACAATCATAAGATAGAGTTTTTGCTTTAAACAGGACTTTTATGCTGGATATTTGTATTCTGGATGTCTTTGGTTTACTATTGTGTATAAATTTAAAAGCTACCTAATTATTCTAGTGACTTATTACCTATTTGAACAAGGCATAGATTTACAGAACATATTCACAGGTTTTTTTGCAGAGATGATGATTGACAGTAATTATTTGAGCTTCAGCTTAGATATTGTTATGTAAATGTTCCCTCTTGTACCTGCCGATTTAATATTATTCTCATTATTCTATACAATGAGAATAAGTGAAAAGCAGACTCTATTGGGAGACTAGGTGTTACTTTGCTTCTTTTCTGATGCCCAGTAGCCAAACACAAAAGGATTTGTATGCCGCCTCTATCCGTGGACTCGGGGCAGCTAACAACAGTGATAAAAACAGCGTGTGACAATCCAATACTAAAACAGCTAAAAACCCTTGTTATAAAACCAATCATACATACAAACATACCATGCATAAATTGTAGAAGCCTAGGGGGAAAGAATATCTCAGTTCCCCCATGCCTGACAGCAGAGGTGGGTTTTAAGGAGCTTACGAAAGGCAAGGAGGGTGGGAGCTATTCTAATCTCTGGGGGGAGTTGGTTCCAGAGGGCCGGGGCCGTCACAGAGAAGGCTCTTCCCCTGGGTCCCGCCAAACAACATTGTTTAATTGACAGGACCCGGAGAAGGCCCACTCTGTGGGACCTAACTGGTTGCTGGGATTCGTGCGGCATGTCTCTGATTATGTCATAGTCATCATCAGCATCATTTTAGCCATTGTCTATCAACTGCAGGATGAAGACCTCTTCCGCATGTTTCCAACCCATATGGTCTTGAGTTTCCAAAGGCAGCCTGATTTAACCCAGTGATTCTTAGCACCCTCTGCCTTTGGGCAGGTTTTCTAGCTGCCATTGGCAGTTTCCCTAAGGCCTTTGGGGAATGAGGGCCATTTTTTAGGTTGTATTGGCATACAGAAGGAATAGATCATAATTTGCCACGCTGGTCCAGTGTGGGTTGGCAGATGTAATCGATGTTATTCTCCAATGCACTGCTGCGGAGAGTCCAACATGGGTGATACTTCAGCCTGATTGGTTAGGAACTGAGTTAGATTAGCATAATAATTAGCTCCGCCCTGTAGCCACCCCCCTATAGCTCAGTCTTAAAAACTCAGTCGTAGTGATAGGGACTAGAGTTTACTTCTCTGTTGAATTTTTGTATATGTATGTATAATTTGTATTAAATGCATTAAATGTATTAATTTTTCTCCTTTGTGTTTCCTCCTTTTCTTTCCTACAGAAACAGAAAAGGATAAGAGGACTCAGGGGCTACCCTCCGTGGGTAAAACCTGCAACTACTTACCTCCTCAGGGCTCGCACCCTCCGTGGGAGCAGCCCAGAGGTACGGCTCTCCCTGGGCTGGGTCCCTGACCTCCGTGGCCAAACCCCACCATCATGCCCAGTGGTTACTCCAGAGCCGTGGAGAGAATTGAGGTCCCTAGCCTCCGAGGCCAAACCTCATCGAGCTCGGAGGGGCGAAGGTACGGCGGCCCCAGAGGCACCCCACCCCCCTCCCTCACTCTTTAGAGCTCACCGCTGGCGCCCTCCAAGCCGGAGAAGGGGTTTTTCCCCGAGGCTTTTTCTGCCGCGCCAGACGAGGAGCCGCCGAATTCGGCGGCAGATTCAAAAGACCGACTAACAGCTGTTTGTCGGCTTTTGGGAAACGGCGCGCCCGGCGGTTTCGGCGACGAGACAGGCGACCGCCAGACGACCTAGCGGGGGCTGTGGCAGCCGGCGAGGCCAGAGCTGCCCCCGGACGGA